>NC_086326.1:24201263-24527334 GCF_036172605.1 Pelobates fuscus | reverse complement strand
TAGAGATATTGCAGACTTAAAACACACATAACATACAATACATATTGTAAGGATTTGATATGCACCAACACATAAAAAAGCCTTTGATTTGATCTACAGCGTTAGTCACTACACCGTGGTGGTCTGGAACCTAACAAGCCGTGTATTAGCGAGGTATGCTGTACGAAAGAACCCTTTCACACACCCACCATCTTCTCCTTAATGGGGAACATCAGAATTAGGATGTTTTTCTTGGGCGCTCTGCATTTTGGGGTTATATGAAATGGATTCTGTTAGCCTAAGGCTGGCAGAGAATTTGAGAGTTGTACTCCAGTAACATCTGGGGGCTGCAGAAACACTGAGAAGTCTTTGGGAATTATTGCTTTACAGGAGTTCACACTCTCAACATTGATAATTTAATACCTAATCTGTGGGATGTCAAAGGAGGAGGCAGTCCCTTGTTCACTAACAAAGCTTACAAAATGTAAATTTAAAAAATGCCACACTGTTTTTAAAAAGCAATAAAAACCAAAAACAGAAATTACCCAACTCTAAATATTTATATAGGAATAAGGGCTGGATAGTATTATTTAGAAAATAAGATGTGAGATCACCATTATGAAAGGAATAAACAACACATTTTCAGAATACATTTTGGAGGAAAATCATACAAAATGATTGTCTCATTTTAACTGAAAAGCTTTCATATTAAGGAAGCCAGTAGAAAAAGCTTTAACGCCTGGTTTGAATAATGTATGCGTTACTAATGAACAGGGATGAATAATGTGGTCTAAGCATTTATTTCAGCACAAGGGATTTATTTAAAGGGCTACTCCCAGCACTATGATTCCTTAAGCGTTTAACAAGTAGAATCTTTGTCCTTTTCTTCCTTCATTCTAATGATTATTGCCACATTAATTTGCAAAATGTTTGCAAGTGCATTGGTTCTTCTTAGCATTTACTGTCTTTGGTCATAAGAGCGGGAGCTGAGGGATGGTTACTACCAGCTTGCAAATAATTTTTTTTTTTTTTTTTTTAATTCCTTTTCAATTGTGTGCTAAAATACAAATTCCATACCATTCTGCTGAGCAGCTGTTCACGGGATCTGTGGTTGCAGATTTCAGCAAAACATGGGAATTTTACAGGTGAGAATGGATTTTGTTTTTTTTCATTGTAATATATTGTCATTTCCTATCCTCAGCTACATCTCAGGGTTCTTGTGGCCTATGGTTCCCTTGGCATCGCATAGTTAGGTACCAACACTGCAACGCAGATGCCACCATAATTGGACCCAAATCCATAATTAGATTTTCCCCCATAGGAAAGCATTGATTCAGTGCTTTCCTATGGAAAGGTCTAATGAGCGCACAGCATTTGCCGTGCATGCACATTAGCTCCCGCTTGTCGCAGAATGTCGGAGGGGGCGGAGGGTCGACCCACCAACGAGAGGCATCAGTGCTGTGATCAGGAAAGTGAATAAAGGGATTTTTAACCCTTTATTCACTTGGGAGGAGGGGCAGGGGGAGCGATTTGTATTCCTGGCACTATAGTATACCGTTAAAGTAAAGGAAAAAAATGCCTATTTACAATGTAAATGCATAAAAAAAATTTTGCAGTCTTCTCCTTTATTTATTTACATTTATTAACATTGTAAAATATTTTTTTTAAAAACTGCAGTTCCAGTTAGAAGTTTAACACACTTAAGATATTTTAAAGTACCTACCCTGATATTTACTTTCAAATAAATACAATTTAAACCAAACAGCAGAAAACAACAACAACTGAAGATTTCGGTTTGGTATTTAACCCCTTAAGACCGCAGCCAAATGTACAAGAAGTGATCAAAACAAAACATAAACAAAACCTGGCATTTGCGCTATATGTCTGTCCAACCATAATTCACCTCTTTCATATTAAATGCACCCCCCCCTTATTATATATCATTTTATTCAGGGGAACAGGGCTTTCATTTAATATCAAATATTTAGCTATGAAACATAATTTAATATGAAATAAATGGGAGAAAATAAGAAATTTAGTTTTTTTTAGTTCTACATGACATTTTAACTGTCAATGTCATAATACTGTTTGCTTTTACTGCAATAAAATACAAATATTTGTATTCAGCAAAGTCTCACGTGTAAAACAGTACCCCCTATGTACAGGTTTTATGGTGTTTTGGGAAGTTACAGGGTCAAATATAGCACGTTACATTTGAAATTGGAATTCACCAGATTGGTTACGTTGCCTTTGAGACTGTATAGTAGGCCAGGAATTAAATTTACACCCATAATGGCATACCATTTGCAATAGTAGACAACCCAAGGTATTGCAAATGGGGTATGTCCAGTCTTTTTTAGTAGCCATTTGGTCACAAACACTGGCCAAAGTTAGCGTTAGTATTTGTTTGTGTGTGAAAAATGCAAAAAACGTCACTTACTGGCGATATCATCGTTGGAATACATTTTACTGTTTTGAAACACTAATATTTGTGTTCAGCGAAGTCTCCCGAGTAAAACAGTACCCCCCATGTACAGGTTTAATGGTGTCTTGGAAAGTTATAGGGTTAAATATAGTGCTAGCAAATTAAATTCCCTATACTTTCAGCATGGGTTGTCAGGCAGGTCCCGCTAATTGTAATTAATTAGGATAAATATATGTGTAGAATTAATATATGTATATATATATATATATATATATATATATATATATATATATATATATATATATATATGTATATATCATTTATTTTTGTATTTTTATTTATATATAGGTATATATATATATATATAGTGATATATACGTATATATTTATGTATATAGATATATATTATTTCGTTCTGTGTATTTTGATATAAATATATATATATATTAATATCACAATACAGTTAGAACGAAATAACACACATCATAATTTTTTAATTATTTATTTTTAATTCTTTATGTATTTACATTTTTTTTATATTATATATAAATATATATATATAACAATAATTATATATATATTTAATCAGTATCAGTCTACGTGTAATTTGAAATTAATATATATATGTATAGTTATATATATTAATAGTAAAATACACCTAGACAGTGTATGTGTGTGTATGTATATATATATATATATATATATATATATATATAAATATCACAACTGTTTCTGGCACTCTTCCCAAATAAAAATATAAATAAATAATATATAAAATATATATATACCGTATATCCTGAGTATAAGCCGAGTTTTTCAGCACATTTTTTGTGCTGAAAAACCCCAACTCGGCTTATACTCGAGTCACTGTCTGTATTATGGCAATTTACATTGCCATAATACAGACTGGGGGCTGTGTGCGGTTACTTACCTCTTCTGCAGCTCCTGTCAGCTCTCTCCTCCTCCGCGGCGGTCCGTTCAGCACCTCTGTCAGCTCCCAGTCTAAGTCTCGCGAGAGCCGCGGGGTCATAGTGCGGCTCTCGCGAGACTTACAGTGTGAGCTGACAGAAGAGCTGCACGGACCAGCGCGGAGGAGGAGGGGGCTGACAGGAGCTGCAGGAGAGGTAAGTGCTCTCTGCCAGCCCCACTCCCCCCCACTGAACTGCCAATGCCACTGGACCACCAGGGAAGGAGAGCCCCCCTCCCTGCCATGTATCAAGCAGGGAGGGGGGACGAATTTTTTTTTTAATAATAATAATAATAAAATAATAATAAAAATGAATAAATAATAATATAACAAAAAAAATTAAAATTATAATAATAAAAAAAATATGAAAAAATGCCCACACCCCACCAAGGCTCTGCATCACACACACACACACACACACACTGCACTCACTCATGCACACTGCACTCACTCATACACACTGCACTCACTCATACACACTGCACTCATACACACACACTGCACTCATACACACACACTGCACTCATACACACACTGCACTCATACACACACACACTGCACTCATACACACACACACTGCACTCATACACACACACTGCACTCATACACACTGCATTCAAACACACTGCACTCATACATACACACACACTGCAGTCATACACACTGCACTCAAACACACACTGCACTCATTGTATACACACACACTATAAATATTCAATTAATATAATTTTTTTAGGATCTAATTTTATTTAGAAATTTACCAGTAGCTGCTGCATTTCCCACCCTAGTCTTATACTCGAGTCAATAAGTTTTCCCAGTTTTTTGGGTAAAATTAGGGGCCTCGGCTTCTATTCGGGTCAGCTTATACTCGAGTATATACGGTATATATATATATATATATATACTTAGATCATATGTATATAATTATTTTTTTTTACACTGGTTTAACTTTTTTTTTTTTTATTTGATTTCAGCCAGCAGGGGGACTAACTGTGGCAATGCAGCAGCCAGCTATCCCGGCCATGTGATTGTGAGGTCCTCGCAAGGACCTCACTCTCACATGGCCGGGGGGCTGCTGGAGGGCAGACATGCCGCGGGGGGCTTCCTGGGAGTCCCCCCAACCGCGATCGCCGGCGTGGGTTCGCCGGCGACCGGGTAAGTAAAAAGAAAACGGAGGGCGTACAATTACGACCGGCGGCGTTTAGAGCCGCTTAAAAAAGTACATAATTGTACGCCCTCTGGTCTTAAAGGGTTAAAAAAAAAAAAAAACATTTTCATAAATATACACTAAACAAAATTATAAACGCAACACTTTTGTTTTTGCCCCCATTTTTCATGAGCTGAACTCAAAGATCTAAGACTTTTTCTATGTACACAAAAGACCTCTCTCTCTCAAATATTGTTTACAAATCTGTCTAAATCTGTGTTAGTGAGCACTTTTCCTTTGCTGAGATAATCCATCCACCTCACAGGTGTGGCATATCAAGATGCTGATTAGACAGCATGATTATTGCACAGGTGTGCCTTAGGCTGGCCACAATAAAAGGACACTCTAAAATGTGCAGTTTTATCACACAGCACAATGCCACAGATGTCGCAAGTTTTGAGGGAACGTGCAATTGGCATGCTGACTGCAGGAATGTCCACCAGAGCTGTTGCCCGTGAATTGAATGTTCATTTCTCTACCATAAGCCATCTCCAAAGTCGTTTCAAAGAATTTGGCAGTACATCCAACCGGCCTCACAACCGCAGACCACATGTAACCACACCAGCCCTGGACCTCCACATCCAGCATCTTCAACTCCAATATAGTCTGAGACCAGCAACCCGGACAGCTGCTGCAACAATCGGTTTGCAGAACCAAAGAATCTCTGCACAAACTGTCAGAAACCGTCTCAGGGAAGCTCATCTGCATGCTCGTCATCCTCAATGGGGTCTTAACCTGACTGCAGTTCGTCGTCATAACCGACTTGAGTGGGCAAATGCTCACATTCAGTGGAGTCTGGCACTTTGGAGAGGTGTTCTCTTCTCGGATGAATCACAATTTTTACTATACAGGGCAGATGGCATTGTGTGGGTGAGCGGTTTGCTGATGTCAACATTGTGGATCGAGTGGCCCGTGGTGGCGGTGGGGTTATGGTACGGGCAGGCATATGTTATGGACAACAAACACAGGTGCATTTTATTGATGGCATTTTGAATGCACAGAGATACCGTGACAAGATCCTGAGGCCCATTGTTGTGCCATTCACCCACGACCATCTCCTCATGTAGCAGCAAGATAACGCACGGCCCCATGTTGCAAGGATTTGTACACAATTCCTGGAAGCTGAAAACATCCCAGTTCTCGCATGGCCAGCATACTCACCAGACATGCCATCCATTGAGCATGTTTGGGATGCTCTGGATCGGCGTGTAAGACAGTGTGTTCCAGGTCCTGCCAATATCCAGCAACTTCGCACAGCCATTGAAGAGGAGTGGACCAACATTCCACAGACCACAATCAACAACCTGATCAACTGTATGCGAAGGAGATGTGTTGCACTGCGTGAGGCAAATGGTGGTCACACCAGATACTGACTGGTTTTCGGACCCCCCTGGGGCCCTTCTATACAGTAAAACTGCACATTTTAGAGTGGCCTTTTATTGTGGCCAGCCTAAGGCACACCTGTGCAAAAAAACATGCTGTCTAATTAGCATCTTGATATGCCATACCCGTGAGGTGAATGGATTATCTCAGCAAAGGAGAAGTGCTCACGTACACAAATTTAGACAGATTTGTGAACAATATTTGAGAGTAATAGGCCTTTTGTGTATAGAAAAAGTCTTAGATATTTGCGTTCAGCTCATGAAAAAGGGGGGGAAAAAACAAAAGTGTTGTGTTTATATTTTTGTTCAGTGTATATAAAAAAAAAAATCTACATAAATCCCAACATTGCATGCAGCCACAGCTGCTGTTCTGATGATTTAATAAGCACTGTGCAAAGTAATAATAGTATTTTGTTTTACAGCTAGATAACCTGTAATTACCCAACCAGCAAGTGTGTTATTCAAAAGATGGTAAATTTGCAAACACCAATCAGACAAAGGATACAGCATCCATAGATATTAAATGGACTCTCCAGTTTCGAGCTTCTTCTCTGTTCAATAAAACACAGGTTAAGAATCTGTACTGCATGATGTAGATGGCGATTACAGACCAAACAGCACTCACCTGTCCCACTCCTTTGCAGCAACTTGTCTGTGAGCCACTTTTCCATATTTATCTTTCTGAAATGGCTTTTTTAGTAAATCTTCATCTTCCTTGTGTCTAGGGGGAAAAAAAGTGTTTTCAAAATATAGTATATGAAAATTTCAGGAAATAAAATAGACAGATGATCAATTTTCCACAACTATTCCCGGCTTGACAAAGGAACACAGACAGACATCATCTTGGTTTTAAATAAAAAAAAAAAAATAAAACACTTCTGCAGCTTGCAAAATTCACCTCTGCATGGGAAGGTATCAAAATCAAGAGAATGTAATTTATTAAAACAAAACAATTTTACTTGTTTCTTCAGCAATTTAGCAGACTATCTGGCAAGCAAAGGGAAACATAATATCTAAGCAAAAGAGATATATCTGTACTGTGATTTGAAATGGCAAATCTGTTGCATGAACTTGTGATTTAAAGGAGCATTATAGGGTCAGGAACAAAAACATTGATTCCTGGCCATATAGTGTTAAAATCACCATTTGGGTGGCTTGTCCTCACCTTATTTCCAGTGCCTGGCCAATCAGCATCTCCTGATAGAGATGCATGAAATCTGCAGAGCATGGAGACGCTGAACATCTGAGAAGTGGCCACTAGAGATATTCCTAGACTTTAATGTAAACACGGTCATTTCTCTGAAAAGGCAATGTTTAGAGCAATGTCTGCAGGGACATACTATATTCACCAGAACAAATACAATACAAGAGGCTGAAGCTGTTCTGGTGACTATAGTGTCCCTTTAATAATTAGTGGCCACAGAATATCTATTTGTAATAAATATTTTAGCCTAGGCTAGCAAATACCTATCAATTAAAGGGTTCCTAAATTCAACATAAGCAAACAGTTTTTTAATATTGTATTACTGATATATACTACTATTTGACTGTGACAATAAGTGTACCAGTAAAAATAAGGTGAATATATAAATAATAATATTAAATGTATGATTTCCAATCGGTATAATAAATAAACAGTTTAACATGGGCCTAACTTTTCAAGCATCTTAATATGGAATTCTATTTAGGCATGTATACCATTTTAGAAAATACATATACACATTTTGTGAAAATTCTTAACTAAACCAGTAATGATATATCATTTGACACACTGGTATCAACTTTTAGACATGGTAACCAGCAAATTGGATTCCCTAAAAATAATTCTACTTAATAACATGTATCATTATGGAATACTGATACAGGTAGTAGTTTGCATAAAAATTACTCTATTTTATGTGGGCAAATAACGAACTAGAATATTAAAAATGAAATAGACGAGCACTTCAGTGTCTCATAGCTTCATTACAAACCACAGAGCTCATTACGGAGACTCTCCAGAGATTTGGCAGTGCAAATGCTTTGAAAACAATTGACAAAAAAGAGGTTTGCGGCTGCTCCAATAACAATTGATATTTAATTACCATATGGAAGAAGAAGAGATGGGAAACACTTGATTTACAGCATCTTCATTTGTGAAGAAAAAAAAAATGACATGGGTGTAAAAAGTCTTCACATATTTGCAATGAATTGCGGTAGTCAACAAATGGTTGATTTTAAAAATACACAATGCAGTTTCTATTGCTTCAGTATGAAAAAAAATAGATGTCTGCCTTCATGGCTCATTGGCTTAAAGATTCTGCTCTCACGGCTACCTAAACTTATCTAGTTATCTCCATTCACGCCAATATGTACACCATCTCAACTACCTGGAAGTGATTCAGAGGCAGATCAAATAATGAATAATACCACAGTGAAGATTTTTAAGGAATAGGTAAACGTCTAACTCTCGTTCCTGCTCATGACATTTTCTTCTTATTACTCATACACCTATAATCTATAATGCTCTCACAGATCCACATAGCTATCCCCCAACAGACATTAACTACCAATCTCTTAACCTTATAACGTAACACTATAAAATAGCTATAGCCCCCAACATCAACAACCCCCCCCCCCCCTCCTTTAAAGCCACAAATCCGTAATAATCGTTATACACAGTCTTCCTTTTCTCCAAGCTATATTTGGGTATAAAATATATGTATATCAGTGGTTCCTAAACCAGTCATCATTGCCCACCAATGATCCAGGATTTATGTATTTGCCTTTTTTATTCCAATGGAGATACTGACAAAACCTGGACTGTTGTTGGGTTGTGAGGATTGGTTTGGGAAGCACCGACGTATACACTTATGTGTTTTATCAACCTGCACATCTGCGCACAGTTAGTCAGATGGTGTGCATCCAAGTCGAATATCTCCAGATACTTGTTTTGGTGCATGGTTTGAAAAGGAGAAAAGAGAAGTCTACATGGCAAACTCTTTTTAGCAAGACCCTCTTTACTTCTTGTTTTTGGTAACTTGTAATTATTAGCAATTTTACATGTCAACTATAAAACTGTATTCTCTTGGAATATTTTGGTGCTATATAATTGATGGTAGTAAGTGGCAAAACAAAGGAATGGGGAGTTCCATATAAACTTCCAAGATCACTTGCCCCTGCAATCAAGTGAGGGTAAGTTGGCATTGAAAAGGATGGTCTTGTTCTGCTGTACATGCCTGCTTGAGGCACTGTCTGAAGGGCCTATTGGGAAATAGCTTTATCACACATGGGCCTCTGATGAAGTAGCTGGCAGCGCCACGAAACGCGTAAGGCGAGACTTCTGATATTCAAAAAGCGGATGATTTTACCAATGTGCATGTAAAACGTAGGGTCAGATACTTGTGGAGAATTACGACAGGTGGCAGCCCAGCACGGGTTTCAGTCTTGTCGATCTGAGAGGAAGTCCCGGGATCTCAGAACACCTAAGTTTACTACCCCCCTGGAGCCGGCACTGGGTAGGACTGTGAATAAACCGTATGTATTGGGCATAGTGCTACCCTCCATATTCACCCTCTCTTGTGCCTTTGTTGTGAACTGCTTTTATTTCACTGAGCACTTTTGTGGAGCACAGTGTATTTCCACATACCTGCAGCTTTCATACGATACCAGAGACACTCTAAGCACGTTATTTTACTTTTTTCCCCCCCTTCTTCTTCTTAGATATTTGCTCCTGGTATTTCAGAAGATTTTATCTTACGATTGTGTTTGATTACTCTGTCACACATGGTACCATAAGGAATCAGGGACAGACTGAGAATCTCAAAGTGTACATCATCCTTCAACTTATGCACAACTTACACATAAACAGTAATAAAGGAAGAAAGATACAATGTAGCCAGCTCTTCTTCCCTCAAACCACCACAGCCTTTCAGGAAGTAAAAAAAAAATAGATAAATTATATTTAGCCAAATCGATGACCTGCATAAAACACAGTTACCAAAGAACACAAACCTATAGGATAACAGTTACCAGAGAACACAAACTTGTAACATTGTTAATCATCAGAAAACTGTTGCAAATGCTATGATCAGATTGAAACATTCTCAAGACACTTACACCAGCAACACCAAAAATAAATAATTCATTCGAGCTTCACAAATGATTTCGACGCGAGGAAAGAATACGCCATTAACACTCTTTTTAAAGAATGTGCTGGTTAGATCATTCGTGCTCAGAAATTAACACTGCCTCTAAAAAACGCTCAACAGAAAATCAGAATAGGATATAAACTAAAGTCAGTAAGAGTGAGAATTTTCTCCTTACAGTGGATCAAGAGATTACTGGGAGATTTCTCAGTGAAGCATGCAATTGGTATTTTGAGCATGTTTCTTGTATAATTAGTGTCAAGACATAAAGATTATTGAAGGATTAACTTTTGAAAAACCCCAGACATACAGGTTAAAATTAAATCCCTTTTTTTTCACAAAAGACAGGAAAATGACAATGCAGAGCTGAACTTGGTAAATCAATATTTTTTGGTATGAAACTGAGCAACATAAATCGTTTTAGCATTTACAACTTTTCACCCAATCTTTTTTTTACTTGAGTAGTACAGCTATTTATATAGTAGCTAAAATGTAAATTAAACCACAACTAAACACACATTTGTTTTGTTTTTGAATACATGACAGTGTTAAGATTAAAGAGACAAATTAATATTAGCCCCTTAAGGATACAACTTCTGGAATAAAAGGGAATCGTGACAGAATATTTCCGTCATGTGTCCTTAAGGGGTTAAAGTAGTTGTTTGGGTACACAGATGCTGCCAATTATCCCAGAGAATGAAAAACACTGATGTTTCTGAGAATAGTCAATGTTTACATTTGGCCAACACACCACCAACAGCCACTTGAGTCCCTTCCTTCCTAACAACTTCACTGCCGAAAGAGAGTATAAAACATATTCACTTTTATATATTTTGCAGAATGAAATTTAGTTCTTTAAGCCTCACTCATCCTAATTTATAGTCTATTAGCAGTCTGCAGAGAAACGCATTTCTCTGCCCAAAGCCACAGTTTACGGACTTAATATCTGTATTTAAAATGTCAGCTCACCCCCTGGGATATTTAGTAGTATTGTTTTAAAACTAATCCATTCAAAGGGCTTATCATAACATAACTAACAAAGTATCCTCTATTTCAGTACAAATGTGGAATAGGATAGAAGGTATGTATACATGCTCCCCCACCTCTCTCTACTCCCCCCCCCCTCCCCCCAAATAGTTCTCCAAGGGCCTCATAACAAATAAATGAGGGTTGCATTATATTTACATGCTGCAAATCAAATTTATGATGAGAATGATAGAAAAACCATGGAGTTAGAAAATGATTAGAAACAATATGCAATGCCATTAACGTATTCCCTTATTAATAAATGTAATTGTTCCAGTAAGTTCATGTGGAAATAATATATCTCTTCTTACAAATCAATGTGCCTTTATACATAATGGATAATAGATACCTCTTTCTATCTTCAATTTTGCAATTGTCTCTTTCTTCATCACTAAAATCTGAGTCATAGCCTCCCAAACCAAGTGCCTAGAGATAAAGCAGAATCGTATCAATGTTATACAATACAATAATAAATTAAATCCGTAATGATTTTCGTAACAGATTACATAAACAATAAACAGACGATCTGGCAGTTCTAGCACATCATTAGGCTTACTGACAAATATTCATCATCCTAAACATTACTATTTATTTACTAGAGTACAAAGTAGCTGTCTATTTAGAAAAACAAAACTGGAAGCGTCAGTTCAGAAAATGGGGCCCCTACTGTATGTACAGTGTGTCTAAAGCAGAGATTACACTTTCCCACCAGCCATACCAATTCATACCAGCAACATGCACTGTGACAGGCTGAAAGTGGCCAGTTGACACTCTCAGACAATCTTGCTGCTCAGGTTAATGCTTAAAGGACCACTATAGTGCCAGGAAAACAAACTAGTTTTCCTGGCACTATAGGGTCTTTGGATCCCCCTCCACCCTCAGGTCCCACTCTCGCCGGGCTGAAGGGGTTAAATTCGTATCTTTCTCCAGCGCCAGGCTCCCTCTGCGCTGGGGACTCTCCTCCCACTTCCGTCATCCACCGAATGCGCATGCGCGGCAAGAGTCGCGCACGCATTCAATCAGTCCATAGAATCACAGTGAGAAGCACGGAAGCGCCTCCAATGGCTGTCAATGAGACAGTCACTAGAGGCTGGATTAACCCTAATGTAAACATACAGCATGTTTACAGCTGCAGGGTTAACCCTAGATGGACCTTGCACCCAGAACACTTCATTGAGCTGAAAACTCTGCACATACAGACTCCAAGCATCATGACAACTGCAAATCACTTAATAATGCTTTGAGTACCCTTTAACCCCTTAAGGACACATGACATGTGATGATTTCCTTTTAGTCCAGAGGTTTGGTCCTTAAGAGTTAAAGGGACACTATAGGAACCTTTAGCCCTGCAATGTAAATCATTGCAGTTTTTGAGAAACGGCAATGATTACCTTGCAAGACTAAGACTGCCTCCAGTGGCTGTCAATCAGATACTTTTGGTCGCCTGACACTGGATGTCCTCATGCAGAGTGCGAGGACATCCAGTGTCAGTTAGGCGACCAAAAGTCCAGCTTCAGTAAAATCCCCATAGGAAGCATTGATTTCCTATGGGGAGGGCCTAATGCATTCACAACACATGCGCCCCCCTCCCCTGTCTCCCCTGTCGGATTACTTCAGAGGAGGCGGATTGCAGACAAAGCGCTGAGGGAGATCGGTCCTGGAATCAGGTTAAAGGAAAAAAAAATTTTTTTTTTTTTATCCCTTTCTGTGCCTGGGAGGGGGTTGCAGTTTTGTATTCCTATAAATATAGAACCACTTTGATGGATGTTCTTTTATGAATGCAACTACAAGCAGAAACTGTGCAGGCTATTTCACACAAGTATACAAAAGAACTCCAAACAGGGTTATTAACAAAGCATGAACGGTATCAAACTGTAAGCCAAAATAGACAAAATGAAAATAGCGGACTTGGATAATTGTTTGCAATTAATTTTTTTTTTCTTCATAGAATAGTGCATATTTATATTTGGTTACAGTGACAATTTTGACATTTCCTACACCTGTTTTTTTTTTTTTTTTATATATATTAGGCTAGTCAAATACGTCAACAACAATACCTCTCACAACAAGCGTGCAACAATAACACGTAGTCAGGGAAACTGGGTTTGTGCTATGCGCCCTGTGGTTGTGTGTAACGGGCCTGTCTCGTCACATTCGGGTGTAAATGACTAAGTCCGTCGCTATAGTTTGTCGATATAAAGGGAGACTGGTAATCGTCTATAGAGTGTGCTCTCGTTTCTCGCCTATGGCTAATTAGGGTCAGCTCCCAGTCAGTATGTCAAGGCTCTAGGATCAGCCCTGGGTTGTGAAGGTTGATCTGAACCCCTAACCTATGGGGTAACGGAGGGAGGGGGGGGGAGGGGGTTTGTATTGGGCTAGTCGTCAATGAGAGTCTTTGATGGCATTCTTCACAGTTTGGCACAGACTTTTTCGGGGTTGTGTGGAAAATGCTTTTCTGTTGATTTGTTCTTTCATGTCACGGCATTTAGTCCACTTCTTGGTGCAAAGGGTGTGATGTTGACCATGTCCCAGGTGCTGGTGGTGGCTTGTGCCCGGGCCAGTGTCCATCCTATTGCTGCCAGGAAGGTGGTGGCTTCCGCCACGTCTGTGGCCTTATGTTGCTTGCCGTCTTTGATGACTGTAAGGGCCCTAGGGGTAGTCCATTTAAACGGCATTCCTGCCTCTTGAAGTTGAGTTGTTATGGGTTTCATGGTTTTCCTCTATATCAAGGTGGAGCGATGCAGATCATGGAAGATCGATATTTTTTGCGATTCAAATTCCAGAGGTGCTCTGTCCTGGGCTGCTCTCATCAGTGCTTGTTTATCTTGTCGTGTCCTGCAGCGCAGGATTATGTCCCTTGGGGCTGTGAGTGGTGCCTTAGGGGATTTGGCGATGCGGTATGCACCGTCGGTTACAAATAGTTTGGCTTGTTTTGCTGGAAGCAGTGTGTTTACTAGCCTCCTGATATAGTGGGGAAGTTCTTCTGTCCCCACGTTATCTGGGACCCCTCTTATCTTCAAGTTATTCTGGTGGGTTCTTTCATCCAGGGCGTCCACTTTCAGTGTCAGGGTGGAATGGAGTGCTTGTAGTTGCCTGACCGAGTCTCCCACTACTGCCAGATTGTGTTGTAGGTCGGTGATGTCTGTTTCGGAGGTTTGGATGCGGGTTGTGACCGCTTGTACTTCTGCCCGTACCGCGGCCATGTCTGCTGTTTTTTGACAAAGAGGTTGTCAATGTCTAGCTTTGTCACTGGGACCAGGTTTGCTGGGGTAGATGTGGCTGGGAGCCTATTTGTGGGAGATCCTGGGGTGTCTGCTATCCTGGGTGTCAGAGGCCTCAGCTGTGGCCTGGTCTTGCCCCTGTGTTTGGGTGGGTGTTGGAGCAGAGTGCCTATGTCTTGTGTTTTCCCTGGTGTATGTACCTGGGGTTTTGGGGTCTTCTTTCCCATAGCTGCCAGTTCTTAGCATTTTTGTTTCGCGCCTGGCGGCTGAAAGAAAGGCATCAGTGTGTGCCTCACCCGCTCCTGCAGCTGTTGCTTGGCCCCAGGTGAGTCAATGGCTTTCAGGGGTATGGATATTTGGTGGGTTTCGCCGTGAAAGTTGCGGAGCTCCCAAAATGGCGTCTGTGCCGGATCGCCGCTAAGCCCCGCCCCCGCAATGAAGCTATTTTAGCCTACAATTTAAAATTCATATTTTAGTGAATAACCCTGAAGACATTAAATACCAATTAATATACCATTGGGCTTAAAGGCTTACGCCAACCAATAAAACAGTGTTTCGGTAAGAGTAACTCCTCTAATCCTGGTTCCCCCTGCTCAAAGTATATAAAAAAATAAAATAAACAAAGCTAATAACATTACAGCGCTAAGACCACGTTCTCCCCTTAGTCGGTCCTACTCAGCTGTCATTACTTCCCCTCGCTTGCCAGGGAAAGAATGTAGGAAGATATGGGTGGCATGCAATGGTGTGTGTGCTGCCATTAGATGCCTGCCACCAGCATGCTGTGAGTGTCGATGACATACAATATGAACAGAATGAATAGTAACCAGTACAGAAGTCTTGTTCTAGGTTGGCTAAAGATTACCCATTTGGTGCTAATGGGGAAGGAGTTACACCTCCGGCAGCAATAGGAGTTAAGCTTGGTATGGTAAACTTGGTAATTTTGCACCCTGCAACGTAAAACACTGCAGTTTTGCATAAACTGCAATGTTTACATGCAGGGTTAAATGGAACCAACAGGCAGTCCTTCTGTTCTCCGTACATATGCTGTAGTTTCTATGGCTAGTCCCTAGCTGACGCAGCTAGCGCTGGCTAGAAAGTATAGGAACAGACAAACGGACATCACTCATTTAAACGCCAGCATGACACTAGTTTAAACGCCTGTAAATGGAGCTAGCTTGCCTGCGTCATGAAGGCTTGCCCTGCTTGGGGAATTGTCCCCATCAGGGCAAATCAGAAATGACAGAGGAAGAAGCAACAGCAGACTGGAGATAGGAAAATGTGATACGAGAGTAGAGGAAAAGATAAACATGTGACAGGTTCCCTTTAAACACATCAGTCGCACCATCAGCGAGATGATATTGCATGAGGAGGTGCGAGCGGCAGTGGCGAGGGATTATCAGCACTGTAGAAAAGGTCAACTTTGCAAACCCTCTTCATCTGTTCAAGCTTTTTGTGGCTGTCCAATCACACACTTACCACTGCTCAATAAGACGTCTTTGCGAGGCAGGTGCTCTTGGCAACGGAGTTTAGCTCCGCTGACCTAAACAGCCTGGTCCCACAGGGCCGGTTGTGTGAAAGTCAGGGGCAGTAACAAGGTTATTTTATAAATATGTCAATTTCTATTGAACCCTGCACTTTTTGTAAAATGTGAAAAAAAAAAGAGAGAGAACACACACTTCACACATAAAGCATTTCAGCCAGCTAAAGTGCTTTAGGTGTGTGGAATCCTGTAAGAGTGTGTGGGCCAGTAAGCAAACATACTATAAAATGCAAATTGTATATGGTGACAATGTAATTCCTTCTGTTTCCACAAATGCTGATGGAAAATGTGTATTGGCATTTTAATCTTAATAAGACTGTATACTATTATCGGCAAAGAACTTGATTCCCTGACAGGTAAGGGTTGTTCATTAAAAACAAAACAGTATTATTGACTAAAACTTCAGATCTTAGCAAATTAAATCAGAAGTGAACAAATTAGGTGAAAACAGGTGATTCAGAAAACAAAAAACTCCAACACAGTTCTAGCCACAACTTAGTTTTGCCATTGGTTTTTACATTTTCTAAAGGTCGAAATTTAGTGACTATCCGTGCACATCCCCCAATTTGGGCTAAAATTGCCAAGGTGGAGTTGGAAAATTTCCCCAAGTCAACAATTTTTACCTAAAATTTGCAAATCAGATTCCAATTCCCTACAGTCACTGTTTAGTGACTAGACCCCAACTCAAAATAATAATAATAATAATAATTATAAAATACAAGTTACTTGGTATTTTCTAACCAGCTCTTAGTATAATCCCTTGGCACTATAATGGACTACCATCCCTATAATGCACAGCCAGTCCCTGCTAGGCTTAGTGTGATGGGAAAGGTAGCCCACTACAGTTGATGAGCCAGAGATGAGCCAACCCCGCTGTATACATCATGGCCGGATCCCACATTGCACAATAACACCATAGCTTACATATTTAGCCATTATGTCGATATAATCTTCATTAAAAGAAACCGGAACCAGGCTCTGACCATAGAAAACACAGCGAGTGCGCGTACAAATAAGTTCCCCCCTCCCCCCGGCTACACAGGACAGACAGTTTAGTTCCGCATGTCGTTCAAGAAACCAACAGTAGATGGCACAGGCAGGCACTGGGTGAATTTAGAGATAGCTCAGGCTGGTCCGAGTCTGGTTTGAACTCCTACACCTATCAGAATGAGCCATCCACAGATATTGCATTCCTTTATTCACACCAAGAATGGCTAGTGTTCAGTTACACATTTTTTTTTTTTTTCTACAAAATGATTATGGTGGGTGCAGGGTAGCAATAGTATCAGTATGCATTCCATGAATATTTGATATAGTCACGTCTATATGTAGACAGTAGGATTTTCTTTTCTGGACAACCATCACTTCTGCAAAGTGTTGCCCCAAAGCATGTAGAATTCATATGCTGCAGGAAAGGAAATCTTAAGATGTAGTTAGTCTATCTATCTATCTGTCTGTCTGTCTATCCATACAATACACGGCCCTGCACACACCTGTAAGAAGTACTTGCCAACTACTCAAGAAAAAGAGCTCTAAACAGACTTTTCCACCAACTTTAAGTATTCATTGTGAGTACAGTCACAATACATCAACGTTTCCATTTGTAAAGACTTTCAGCAGGATATCCAGTGAGAGCTCTCCATCGTGATTAGTTTGTATATATATTTATATAAAAATGATGGGTCCATGCTTTCCCTGTGCCACCTGTTTACAAATCTGTCTATTGTCTCATAATAATAGCGCCTGTGCTGCTGTCCTGCTGTCCTTGCATTTGAGAATACCAGAGAGAAACTCTCATGAATAAAGTCAAGTGAGCACATATTTTACTATGCTTGTAGCAGTGCTAGTGGCTATTGCAGGACATTTATACCCATTTATGGAGTACGTAAGCAGGGCTCTGCCCATGGGCAGCCCTCGTTAACTGTCCTGTATGTCTATTTTGTTATTCTGATATACATGCACTCATGAATAACATATCTCTTTTATGGCTGAGAGCATTTACATCATTGTAAATGCTCTCAGCCATAAAAGAGATATGTTATTCATCCCATCACTGCTATCTTTCTGCCTTATTCTCACCAACCCTCTCCTGACTTCATACCTACCCCGTTTGTTTATCCCCGTTTGTTTACCCCGTAATTTATCTCATTAGCTATTGTCACAGTTTAGTTATTTTATTCAGATTTTTGCTCAGTTCACCGCAATTCACTGTTTAGTGACTAATCCAGGGTCATTGCTAGGATGAAAAAATACTTGAACACCAAAACAACATTTGGTGACCGCTCCCCAAACACCGCCTCTTAACACCTACAAGATACGTTTCTTGACACAGTCACAGTTAAACACAGATATACACACAGGCAACCTCATGCACAGACATACATAGACACAGGCAGGCATACATAGGTATATACAGGGACATCTTTCCCCATGGGCACGCTGGGCAGTTGCCCGGGGGCCCCACAGGCATGGGGGCTGCAGCGCGCTGCCCAGTGAGCCCGGCCGACAGGAGAGAGCCGGCTCTGGTTTTATGGCCTTGGGCCCTTTCGGGCCGGTGAGGAGATCAGAGATCTACCTTCGATCAGGGACAGAGGGCAGGAGGACACGGAGGCAGGGGGAGGGATATCTCCCACACACAGCACCCCTCACACACACACACACAGCACCCCTCACACACACACTCAGCACCCATGCACACAAACACATACACTGCATCCCTAAATGCAGTATGTGTGTGTGTGTATTCAGCAGTCTGTATGTATTCAGCAGTCTGTGTGTGTAATCAGTGGACTGTGTGTGTGCATTCAGCGGACTGTGTGTGTATTCAGCAGTCTGTGTGTGTTCATTCAGCAGTCTGTGTGTGTTTGTGTGTGTGTATTCAGCAGACTGTGTATATGTATTCAACAGTCTGTGTGTACTCAGCATTCTGTTTGTGTGTGTGTGTATGTGTGTGTATTCAGCAGTCTGTCTGTATGTGTATTCAGCCGTCTGTGTGTACTCAGCATTCTGTTTGTGTGTGTATATGTGTGTGTATTCAGCAGTCTGTCTGTATGTGTATTCAGTAGTGTGCATATTCAGCAGTCTGTGTGTGTGTATTCAGCGGACTGTGTGAACGTATTCAGCAGTCTGTGTATATGTTTGTGTGTGTGTATTCAGCAGACTGTGTGCATGTATGCAGCAGACTGTGTGCATGTATTGAGCGGACTGTGGATATGTATTCAGTAGTCTGTCTGTGTGTGTACTCAGCAGTCTGTCTGTGTGTGTACTCAGCAGTCTGTCTGTGTGTGTATTCAGCAGTCTGTGTGTGTGTGTGTATTCAGCAGTCTGTCTGTGTGTGTATTTAGCAATCTGTGTGTGTATTCAGCAGTCTGTGTGTGTGTGAATGTGTTCAGCAGTCTGTGTGTATGCATTGTATGTATGTATTGCATTTTTTGGCGATACTAATAAATAAACTAAGTAAAGGGTTACTCCCGGCACCATAACTACTTAATTGATTTAAAGTGATCATGGTGCTTGGTGTCTGTATTCACAGAGTTTTACTGCACATAAAGAGTTAAAGCACATAGCAGCATTTTTCAGCCTGGAACAAGAGTGAGGAGGATGAGGCTGAGGGAGGACTTGGCCTTGATACAGGATAAAAATGTGGATTAATCCTTTCTTTTTTATCCAGTAGTTCTGTTTTCCACTTCATCCAATGCTTCGCATAGAGGGCATCATAAACCAGCCTGGAACTCTTCAAATATCAATTCTGTGCATATTGGATGTCTGTCGTCAGCACACAGAGCACTGATATTGTTGTCCGAGGGCAGCAACCACCACAGTGCAACCCATGTTATTTTCTGAGGGTGAGGTCAGCAGAGGAGGATTGGCCTGCAGGGAGAACTTCCTTCCACCCTTGGTTCTGCAACAAACGTAAGTTTTTAGATTTATTTTATTTACGTTTGAGGGGGGAACAGGATGGAAAGGGTTATTCTAACCCAAATCAGTGTTTTCTTAAAAGGACACTATATGCATAAACATATTAGCTTGCTGAAGCAATTTTGGGTATAGATCATGCCCCTGCATGATATCACTTTATTTATACACCCTAGTCACACCTCCTGCATGTGACTTACACACTCTTCCTAAACACTTCATGTAAACAGACATCTAATGTTTAAACTTCCTTTACTGCACATTCTGTTTAATTTAGAATATCTTATCTATTGCTCTGTTAATAACCTTCTAGACACTGTATGAGCCTCCTGTGTGTGATTAAAGTTCAATTTACAGAGCATTGGAAAACCTTCTAAAGCAAGTTAACATCTGAATGAAAATGAAACAATTTTTCCCAAGCAGGCTGAGTCACAGCCAGGGAAGGTGTGGCTAGGGCTGCATAAACATAAACTAAAGTGATTAAACTCCTAAATGGCAGAGAATTGAACAGCAAGACTGCAGGGGCATAATATATACACCAAAACTGCTTAATTAAGCTACAGTTGTCTTGATGCGTATAGTGTCCCTTTAAAACACTGGCTTTTACCTGCAGTAGCCCTTTAAAATATTTAGCGCTGTGGGGCAACGCCAAAAACACAGCCTTTTGTGAAACTTAATACATTTCTTGTTCAAAACGCAGTCTTTTTAAATGTTGCTGTTAGGCTTAGGTGGTTCTTAGAATTTTGGTACCTGCACTCAACATGCTATGGACAGTAATGTGCATTGTCTTACAGAGGTTATCATTCACAAACTTCATGGAGCATCCGTGTATCCGCTAGCACTGTAAGGACATGGGGTTACAGCATAACTCCCACATGTTCTGGGTTCAGTGGGACAGTATGAAATTCAGGGTTCATTACAGCTCTTCTGGGTTAGCAGTTTGGTGTAAGACATCTGGGAACACCAGTGAAATGTCCCCAAACAGCACAGAACAGCACAAGTGCAATATTTTCCCTGTTCTCGTTGCACTGTGCACACTCCAACCATTAAGCCAAGTTCAGATTTCTTCAACAGCACTCTGAGCATGCACAGCAGTGAATGGAACTGGGCAGAGTCCTTTTCCAGGATGGGTCAGCTCACTGTCACCACTTCCTTCTGGTCCATCCACCTAGCTGTCCCGCTTCCATACCTCACAGTGATGGAACATTTGTTACAGTGCAGATCACACTAATGTACACTTGTTGTGATAATAATTGTGTTGTAAAGAGAGCTACAATACATCTACATTCAAGTGAAATACACAGCACAATTATTATGTCATTCAGTAGTTTGAAGTCAACATTTTTATGAGTAAAACATTTACATTATACTATTGCATCATAAAACCATTCTCAGCCGATGGACATATGGATGAATGCAGTTTCTTAAAGAAGCTGTCCAGTTTTCCAATATTTTACTTACAATGGATTTTTTTATTCTAAGCATATTTTGCTAATTGTTTACCCTTTTCCTTCCTCTCACATCATCGGTTCCTGTCAGGACTTTCTGCATGAGTTAATGATGTACGAAGCCCCTTCCTTGTGATAGCAATATGTTGTTTAAGTTCACAATGTAACCCTTGTTGTGAGTACCACACAGCACTGGGCTAGTTAAGCTGACAACAAGCTAGCCATCCACATCACTAAAAAGGGTGATGTCTGAGACTTTATGTTTTTTTTTCTTTTTGAATTTACATATAGTATGTTTAAAATAAAAAAATCACAACCCAATATAATTTTTTGAATTCATGCACCTTTTATTAAAACAAATGCTTTTGAAGTCTATCTTAACTGCATACACTATATCCTTGGAAGAGAGGAGTGTATACCGCGCCTAGAGGTATTAGTTTAAACAATTATAAAAATTATACATACATATAGTCGGTGGAGATTTTGACAATAGATGGTAACCTCAAAATAAAAAGCAAAACATAATAGTGTAATACAGTAAATAAACAAGAAAGGTCAGATAAAGCTATACACAGTCCACTCACATGAGGATGAGCTATAACAGAGCTCAGCTGTGATGCGCCTGGACGGTATGATCCCCGTCTCGGGATATATGTTGGTATAACTTCAGGGATATTCCAAGGTGCAGTGGTGCATAGATCATAAAATCCAAAGATAAAAATATGGCAGCATATGGTGAAGTAAGTACTGGTGAAGTAGTAACAAGTATAAAAGGTATTATACTTACAATTTCTAGAGCATATAACCTGCTCTAGTTTGGACAGCCTAGGTGGTATAATCCCCACCTGGGATATGCAGGATCCAGGGGGTAGAAGGTGATAATAATAAAAATATATATAAAAGTATAATAAAATAAGTACTTTAATATATAAAACAAACAAGTATAATAACAAGTATAAAAGTCCACTTTACGCGTTTCGCCTCACAGGGCTTCTTCAGAAGTGTGGATCAACTCCTTCATGGATCCGTTTTTATATGGCTGTCAATTTAGGAAAAGTTAGTTTGTGGTGTAGTGGTTTCTAGTTCCGGATTCTCTTGTCCTGGAACGCTCGTTTCTATTTCCGGGTTGTGTCTGTGGAACGCAGGTGTCGCCAGAGTGATGACGCGGCACCCGCGTCGAACCGGAAATGACGTGATAGGTGCGTCATTCCGGAATATTGGCCAGAATGATCGTGACGCTCAAGTGGAACGCACGCAACGTCCGAAAACAGCGTGCGTTGCGTTCCAGAGCGTCTATAGGCAAATAGCTG
This sequence comes from Pelobates fuscus, assembly GCF_036172605.1. Lineage (NCBI taxonomy): Eukaryota > Metazoa > Chordata > Amphibia > Anura > Pelobatidae > Pelobates > Pelobates fuscus. The sequence continues at coordinate 24,504,787 of NC_086326.1, read as the reverse complement.
CAATAGAAAAATAAATATGGGCACAGTAATCTGAGTTATGGGCATTTACATTTCAACGATTATTACATTAGTTTGAAAACAATATACAAACAATATAAAAGCAATATAAAGGTGGGGTACTTTCAGCCTCAGGGGTAATTTGATATACATATATAAATCAATATATGATGTAGCAAAAGTATGTAGAGCTACAATAGTTTATAATAAATATAATAGAAACGTAAAATCATAAATATTCTGCATAAGACAAAAAAAAATAAATATATATATATTGTATAAATGAATAAAAATATATTGTCATACAGTGAATTTCATACATAACATAACTTAGAGGTCAAAGTACTCCTGTATTATATTTTTACAGGCAGGGGTATGTATATAAAACCAAAAACATGCAGAACAAGTGGGTATGTAGAGGGGTGTTGATAAATGTAAAAAAGATCGAATGAAATGAAGAAAATTATTAAAATTAAAAAAATATAAAATATAAAATAAAGAGATAATATAAATACACATGGTATTAAAAGATGAAAAACAGAATAAAATAAGCAGATCTGTGGCGGATTAAAAAACCAAAAAGAGCTAATAAAAATATATATTTATATAAAAAAATATAATTATAAAAAATTATAAAGATCAAAATCTGCATTCAGCCCTTTAGGATGTAGGGTGTCGAGCTGGTATACCCACTTCATTTCTATCTGGCCGATCTTTTTGACAATATCGCCTCCCCTCCAATGTTTTTTAACTACAGCTATACCAGTAAAAGAAAGGTGCTTGGGGTCATTGTTGTGTAAGCAGAAATGAGTGGGTACAGAGTGGGTTTTTAAACCTTTTTCGACATTTCTACAATGCTCTGCTATTCTTATTTTTAAGGGTCTAATAGTTCTGCCCACATACTGGAGGCCGCACGGGCACTCCAGTAGGTAAATGACATTTTTACTGTTGCATGTAATGACGTCCTTTATATTATATTTCTTGCCTGTATGATTAGATTTAAATTCTGTCACCATTCTTTTTGTTTTTTTAGTTTTCTTGCACGCTATGCAACAATTGCATTTATAAAAACCTTTGTTGTCCATAAAATTATTGGTTTTATTTGGACTATTCCTTGTAAAATTCTTAGTTAAATGCATCTTTAAATTTGGAGCACCTCTAAATACTATTTTCGGTTTCTCTGGGATTATTTTTCCCAGAATTTCATCTTCTTTTAATAAGTGCCAGTGCTTGGTTAAAATTTTTTTCAATTGTTTGTTTTTATTATTGTAATCTAAAACAATTGGTAGGGTAAAATCTGGATTTCCCTGGTTTGGCAGGGGTTTTAATTTATGTATTAGCTGGTTTCTATCTATTGCAGCTGTTTTCTTGATTGTTAGGTCTATATTTTTTGCATCGTATCCCTTTTGTGTAAAACTTTCTTTTAGTGTGTTTGCTTGTTCCAGAAAAGTTAGTGTCTCTGAGCAATTTCTTTTGAGTCTCATAATTTGGCTTTTGGGGATGCTATCCAACCATATCTTGTTGTGGCAACTGTCTGTACTAATATAGTTATTCACATTTACATCTTTAAAATGAGTTTTTGTGTGTATTTTATTGTTCTTAATGTAAATATTTAAATCTAAAAAAGTAACCATCGAATTGCTAAAATCTGCAGTTAAAATAATACCATCTTCATTCCTATTTAAAAACGAAATAAAATCTTTGGCTGAGCTCTCAGATCCCTTCCAGATAAAAATCCGCCACAGATCTGCTTATTTTATTCTGTTTTTCATCTTTTAATACCATGTGTATTTATATTATCTCTTTATTTTATATTTTATATTTTTTTAATTTTAATAATTTTCTTCATTTCATTCGATCTTTTTTACATTTATCAACACCCCTCTACATACCCACTTGTTCTGCATGTTTTTGGTTTTATATACATACCCCTGCCTGTAAAAATATAATACAGGAGTACTTTGACCTCTAAGTTATGTTATGTATGAAATTCACTGTATGACAATATATTTTTATTCATTTATACAATATATATATATTTTTTTTTTTGTCTTATGCAGAATATTTATGATTTTACGTTTCTATTATATTTATTATAAACTATTGTAGCTCTACATACTTTTGCTACATCATATATTGATTTATATATGTATATCAAATTACCCCTGAGGCTGAAAGTACCCCACCTTTATATTGCTTTTATATTGTTTGTATATTGTTTTCAAACTAATGTAATAATCGTTGAAATGTAAATGCCCATAACTCAGATTACTGTGCCCATATTTATTTTTCTATTGCAGCTATTTGCCTATAGACGCTCTGGAACGCAACGCACGCTGTTTTCGGACGTTGCGTGCGTTCCACTTGAGCGTCACGATCATTCTGGCCAATATTCCGGAATGACGCACCTATCACGTCATTTCCGGTTCGACGCGGGTGCCGCGTCATCACTCTGGCGACACCTGCGTTCCACAGACACAACCCGGAAATAGAAACGAGCGTTCCAGGACAAGAGAATCCGGAACTAGAAACCACTACACCACAAACTAACTTTTCCTAAATTGACAGCCATATAAAAACGGATCCATGAAGGAGTTGATCCACACTTCTGAAGAAGCCCTGTGAGGCGAAACGCGTAAAGTGGACTTTTATACTTGTTATTATACTTGTTTGTTTTATATATTAAAGTACTTATTTTATTATACTTTTATATATATTTTTATTATTATCACCTTCTACCCCCTGGATCCTGCATATCCCAGGTGGGGATTATACCACCTAGGCTGTCCAAACTAGAGCAGGTTATATGCTCTAGAAATTGTAAGTATAATACCTTTTATACTTGTTACTACTTCACCAGTACTTACTTCACCATATGCTGCCATATTTTTATCTTTGGATTTTATGATCTACGCACCACTGCACCTTGGAATATCCCTGAAGTTATACCAACATATATCCCGAGACGGGGATCATACCGTCCAGGCGCATCACAGCTGAGCTCTGTTATAGCTCATCCTCATGTGAGTGGACTGTGTATAGCTTTATCTGACCTTTCTTGTTTATTTACTGTATTACACTATTATGTTTTGCTTTTTATTTTGAGGTTACCATCTATTGTCAAAATCTCCACCGACTATATGTATGTATAATTTTTATAATTGTTTAAACTAATACCTCTAGGCGCGGTATACACTCCTCTCTTCCGATTTCTACTTTCACTTACAAGGTTTTGGAAATCCTTGTTTTGTACACTGCTGCCTGCCCATCTACTTACTATAGCGAGCGCCTATTACCCTCTGCTTTGTGATACACTATATCCTTACCTGCGCGACTCTTCACTGCATCACACATTTCTGAAGATATTTGGTCATTATTCATTTGAATTCTTCCTTTTGCCTCTCAGATTACACCCAGCAAGTATTTTGTTCATATGTATGTAATTTTCTCTCTCAATTTTCTCTCTCTTATTGTTTCAATAAACAATTTAAAAACTTCAACTTGAAATTCAAAAACAGTAAGTTACTTATAGACAGTGCTTTTATAAACTGCACATGGTCTTACTATAGTCAAATGAATCCTAAGAAATGTAACCTATTATAGAACACATCTGTATGTCCAGCGTCTTATGACAAACTGCAGACAGAAGCAGTTTATATCAAGCCCAAGGAGGTCCAAAAGAGGTAATGAGCTGAAGAGACTCTAGATTTCCAAGAATTTCTCAGGATTCGCAGAACATACTGGCTGATTCCCAACACTAATACTAATTCTGTTTCATTAATTCTATTTAGATTATTTAATTAACTCTTTCCACTCCATGCAGTGCACCTACAAATCTATTTAGTGCTTACGAAACTGGTCCATTATAAAGCAAATATATACTAAAGCAGCACAGTTCATAGGAATAAAATATTTTCCAGAATTAATTTTGTTCATATCATTAGTTTAGGTTTAATCACAGACACTGCTTTGAAAAATATATTTTTTTGCCAGTACACTGAGTGACAGACTCACAATGTTTCTAAGGTAAAATACCCTTTACGTCCATGTTTGACCTATGTAGATATATGTGATTTGATTATACATTGGTCTGTTGTAGAGATATGTGTGTGTCTGGCTCTTGCTTGATCGTTGAACCCAGTCGCAACCTTGGAACACCCACCTATGATATCCACAAAGAAAAGATGATAACCTGTATTTTTTTTTTTTTACCAGAAATGTAAACAATATAATAAGATAATGAAAATTAAAGGCAAACAGAATAATTGTTACACTAGATGTATTTCCTGAAAGAATAATGGTCTGTTTAAGAACATATTTTACTCTGACTTCTAAATAGAAAGCAAGACTACCCCTACTAGCCACTGTAGACCAGCTATTCACATCATAGCCAGGTAATTACTATAAGTGGAAAGCAAAGGGGTCTCATTGGCTATTAAAGAAACATTATGTCCAGAGATCCAGTTCATTAGGGAATGGGTTATCTCTTTCCTTAGCAGCTAATCTGTAGGATCCTGGTGGTTTATACTCATCTAGCCTAGATGAAGAACCATCTAGTGGTCCATAGGATTTATATTCCTAAAGACCAAGAATCAATACCCCAGAATGAGCTTATTCATAGATTAGACAATTAGAGGTTCCTCATCTTGACTGTAGGTAGCTATTCAACGTGCATTTACATAAAAATTTCAAATTTAACCCCTTAAGGACACATGACATGTGTGACATGTCATGATTTCATTTTATTCCAGAAGTTTGGTCCTTAAGGGGTTAAGGCAACTGTAAGTGAACTGGAAATATTGTTGACGTGGAGAATTTTTCAATGCGGCTATTTTGAAGTTTGATATCAAAGCAAATAATCCTTTATCTTTGGTTACATGTCCTGACATTACAGCAAAGCACACACACATCACTAGGAGAGAGTGTTCAGTGCTTCTATTATCAAAACCTGCTGTGTTAACATCTGATTCAGTGGCATACCATTTCATAATAATACTTACATTTTTCACAATAATACCGATGGTATCCAAATAACTTTTTAAACCTTTCCCCATGTCCTGAAGTTCTGACAGGTGTAAAAAGGAAATCTATATCACAAATTGATTTTGATGGATCTAAATCCACTTGTATGTTTAGCTCAGCTGCTGAAATTAATAATTACATTTGAAAAAAAAGTGTTTTGGAAAAAGTTCAATAAAAACTATTTGAAAAGAATTTGAACTTGCCAAGTTACCTGATAACACATGACTCCCGAGGGGTTGCTATTGAACGTCTTAAGCCAGTTGAGAAAAACAAAATATATTTGAAAGAAGTTGGTTATCTTTGCCACATATGTCTTAAAACTAATATATTTCAAAAAGAAGATGAAAACATTTCAGGGTAAAAACTAAAAAACTTTTTACCTTTCAAATAATTTATGAATAATTGTATAATTTTAGGAGAAATTGTATATTAATATTAAAAAGTGGGCAACAGGGCTGCGCATCAGAAATTTTTGGGCACCTGACGAAGCTTAACGTCTGGGCCCCCTGGGCCAGCATGCCCCCGAGTCAGCCCGCAGGACCGCCCCACGAGTCCGCCCACAGGGATGCAGTGAGTGTACTGATTGTGGTGTGTGTATAGTGGATGTAGAATGTGTGTGTAAAGTGGATGTGGTGTGTGTGTAATGGATGCAGTGTGTATAGTGGATGAAGATTGTACATTTGTGTAATGTATGAGGTGTATATTAGATGCAGAGTGTGTTTGTGTAGTGGATGTAATGTGTGTGCATAGTGAATGCAGAGTGTGTATATGTGTGTGTTTGTGTACTGGATGTAGTGTTTGTGTGTATTAGATGCAGTGTGTATAGTGCATGCAGAGTGTATGTTTGTGCAGTGGATGTAGTGTGTGTGTGTATTAGATGTGATGTGTGTTTGTGTAGTGGATATAGTGTTTGTATAGTGAATGCAGTGTGTGGATGTAGTGGTGTGTATAGTGAATGCAGAGAGTGTGTTTGTGTAGTGAATGAAGAGCATGTTTAGGGTAAGAATGTAGTGTGTGTAGCGACTGCAGAGTGTGTGTTTGTGTGGTGGTTGCAGTGTCTGTATATTGACTGCACAATGTGTGTTTGTGTAGAGGTTGCAGTGTGTATAGTGTAGTGTGTAGTGTGTGTTTGTGTAAGAATGTAGTGTGTGTAGTGACTGCAGAGTGTGTTTGTGTAAAGGCGTAGTGTGTGTAGTGACAGCAAAGTATTTGTGTAAGGATGTAGTGTGTGTGATTTTCTGCTGCTACAATACTGTGTACTGAAAGGAAAAAAACGCCAAACACTTATTTTCAGAAGTCATCTACCGACCTTGAAATAACTTCCATTAAAGGCCCAAGGATTGCACTGTCCAAGTGCATATATCTGGAGCTAATTATATGCTCCAGAAAATTGTACTCTTATTTAATTCACTAGAATCATCAACACTACAGTACAATTCCTTTGTCCTTGTTTTCCTCTCATATTCCTCCTCTCCTACTTCAATATGATAACTTCTGCACCCCCTTTTACGAAAATGTATGTTTCTATGGCAATGACTCCACCGCTCCATCTATAAGCCCCACCCCTTTTTGTAATCAGACACACACACTCACAGAGAGACACACATTCTCACTTACAGGCACACACACTGATTTGACAAACCCTGAAACACACTCACTGACAGACACACTGACAAACACTCTTAATGACAGGCACACACTCTCACTGATTTAATACACACTCACTGACAGTAATACACACACACACTGACAGGCACACTCACTGACAATTACACACACTCTCACTGACAGACACATACTGACGAAAAAGATTTTGAATGCAGTATATATTTTTTTCACTTGTTCTGTTTAAAACTGCTGAGCAAGATCAGGCTGCTTAATATCTGACCACTGACTGACTATTTTATTATTTTTTTTAAATGTCATTTGGTTAATTGGGGTGGGTGGTAGTTTATGGGTAATTGGGGAGTTTAGTGGTACATTAGTTACGGTTTCAAAAACAAAGAAAAAGAAAAACTAATTTAAATTTTTTTTAAAAAAATAGGGCCGGATTAACATAGGGGCTGATGGAGCTGCAGCTCCAGGCCCAGGCCCATGGAATAGGCCCATTAAAAAAAAACAAAAAAAACATTTTTTTTATTTTTTATTTTTTTACACACTACTCTTAGGTTTGCCACCTGACTGGTATTTTACTGGCACAGCCGGTATTTGAGGCTGTCTGGCCGTGCCAGTATTGCAGTAATACCGGCAATACAAATGCAGGTATTTTTCTCAGTATAAACAGAATTTTTTCTGCAATACCAGCACCAGCCAGTAGGGGTCACTGTGTGTGGAGAGAGGCAGTTATAGGAAGTTACAGCATATCCCTCCCTGCCTCTCTCTATTACTCACTAATCTGTGGGGGAGCAGCTACACAGCACAGAGAATCCAGACAGCAGATCTACAGCTCAGGTAAGTGAGGGATGGGGGGAAAGGCAGCAGGGAGACATGGGGACACTGAGGCACTAGGGGACACATGGGGACACTGGATGACACATGGGGACACAGATACCACGAGACCTGGGGACACAGACACTTGGGGACATTGGAAAACATGGGGAAACTGAGACACTAGGGGACACTGTGAGACATGGGGACATTGGGAGACACTGAGACATTGGGAAATGGAGAAACTAGGGACACAGTGCTGTGTCCCCATGTTCCCATGTCCCCCAGCCTGTGTCCCTAGTGTCTCAGTTTCCCCATGGCTCCCAGTGTCCCCAAGTGTCTCAGTGTCCCCGGGTCTTTCAGTGTACCCATGTCTTACTGTGTCTCCCAGTGTCTGTGTCCCCATGTCTCAGTGTCCCTAGTGACTCAGTGTCCCCATGTCTCCCAGTGTCCCCAAGTGTCTCAGTGCCCCATGTCTCCCAGTGTCTCCAAGTGTCTCAGTGTCCCTGGGTCTCTCAGTGTACCCATGTCTTACTGTGTCCCCTAATATCCTAGTGACATGGGGACAAACTGAGACATGGGGACACTGGGAGAAATGAGAACACTGAGACACTGGGAGACTGGACGACGTAGGGACACTGACGCTGTGATACATAGGGACACTGAGAGACTGTGTGACTTGCGAGACTGAGACACTGGGAGAGAGGGAGACACTGGGAGCAATCCATCTATACAGCAGAATCAAACTGTAAGTAGTTTGTTGGTGATTTTACAGAATTTTCTCTTGTGTCACTCCTTGTGATTTACATCATGTGATGTCACACATAACTAACTCATTAATTATACAAATGATTATTTTTTTCCAAGAAAGGTGGCATCCCTAACTACTCTTCACATACTCTTGCTTAAAGGAACACTATAGGGTCAGGAACACAATTATGTATTATGTTTAAACCAACCTCTAGCCCCCCTGGCCCTCTTTTGCCTCCCTAAATATAGTAAAATCTTACTTGTATTCAAGTCTGCAGCTGCAGGCTCTGCCTCTGAACTGACACTGTCTGCTGACATCATCAGAAGTGGTGGTCTGAGCAAATGACAATGCTTCCCCATATGATTGGCTGAGACTGTCAACTAGGCAACATCTCCTCATAAAGAAAAATTGATTCAATGCATCTTTATGAGGAAAGTTCAGTGTCTGCATGCAGAGGGTGGAGACACTGAATGGCAGTGCTGCACACTAGGCAGTACTTTCCCAGGAAGCACCTCTAGCAGCCATCTAAGGAGTGGCCATTGGAATTATGTTCTCTGAAAAGACAGTGGTGTTTACTGCAAAAAGCCTGAAGGGAATGATTCTACTTACCAGAACAAATACAAAACACTGTAGTTGTTCTGGTGACTATAGTGTCCCTTTAAGTTTGGAAGCTAGATGCATGGGAACAAGACTTGTGTGGACAGGCTGACAATAAAATTAGTTTAGATAATGCAGACTTTTGTCTCTCTAACATTGTGGCATGTACCCTTTCTTCTACACTCACTACATACACATTTTCTCTGTCCCAGACTATATACCAGGAGCTTCTGCCTGCTAGTAAGAAGGTAAGGAGACAAGTGGACATGTGAGTGCTAGGGGACAGTCCTTAGAAAGCGTGGAGCGAACACATCATTAGACGCATTTATGTAAAGCTCAGGGTGCTGCCTGCATAGTATGCCCTTAGTTGGACAGCCTGCATGATTGGTGGGCAGCCGGACATGCATTCATGCCAGGCTGGCCTTCCAATTCTTTGGACAGACATGTCCCCTTTTTGAGCATCTTCGCCCCTTTTGGCAGTTCTGGCCATGTGATTTGCATGCCAGTGGCACTCCCTTTTACCCCGCCCATTGACTTCCTGCTGGACACTGCTGTTAGGGGGTATGGATTTACTTGAAAGATGAAAGCATAAATTAGAGAGAGATTAGCATAGAATGTGTTTTCGTTTAGCTGCATCCTTTGAGTTTCCCTCCAATACCATCTCTATCACATATATGATGCTTGGGAGGTATGATTGTTTTAGTGTTTTTGGTTGATAAGATTCTGTAAATAGGCCCATCATAATTGTCAGCACCAGGCCCACTGGGCTCTTAATCTGGCCCTGCTCCCACCCCCCAATCCCCAGTTGCTGAAGGGGTGAAAACCCTTTCAGTGACTTACCAGAGGCAGCGACATGTCCCACGTCGCTGCTTCCTCCTCCCCCGCCGCTCCTCCTTCTGCTTACGTCGGCCGGTGGGCGAGACTGATCTCGCCCGCCGGCAGAGGAGACCTAATGCGCATGCGCGGCAATGCCGCGCATGCGCATTAGCGCACCCCATAGGAAAGCATTGAAAATTAATTTCAATGCTTCCCTATGGGGAATAGAGCGACGCTGGAGGTCCTCACACAGCGTGAGGACGTCCAGCGACGCTCTAGCACAGAAAACCTGTGCTATAGAGCAGGAAGTTCCCTCTAGTGGCTGTCTAATAGACAGCCACTAGGGGAGGACTTAACCCTGCAAGGTAATTATTGCAGTTTAAAAAAAGCTGAAATAATTACACTTGCAGGGTTAAGGGTAGTGGGAGTTGGCACCCAGACCACTCCAATGAGCAGAAGTGGTCTGGGTGCCTGGAGTGTCCCTTTAATAAGCATGTAAGGGTGTATATAAAAAACACCACTCTCTGTCTTATTTAAGATATCTTTTCCAGAAGCTCAAGGAAGCAAGGTGAAAGGTTAGTGTAGGACCCACCAAGAGGTCTGCCTTGACTTGGCAGGTGGGCTAAACTCTCCTGGCCATTGTAGAAACTAAATAACCTCCATTCATTTGCTTGTACCTAATGTGAATTGATGAGCTGCTTTTATTTAAAAATAGATGTGGCATTTGAGAGGCAATTTGTAATCATGAGCTGGTAAAATGCTCTAGAATGAGACATAGGCAAAGCAATATGGAATTGGTGTGATAAACACAGCCTGCATACGCAATGCGAGGGGGGCACTATAGGATGCTATCGTGCTAAGAATACAATTTTGAATTCCCTTTAACTTCCTTTTGAAGTTTGTATCTTCTGCTCTGTAAATTAAACTTTATTAATTAGATGTCTCTTTACAGGACGTTTTTAGGAAGCTCTGCTAATCACACTCAGGTGTGACTAGGGCTGTATAAACAAAATTATTTAACTCTTAAATGGCAGAGAATTGAGCAGTGAGACTGCACGGACATGATCTATACACCCAAACTGATTCATTAAGCTAAAGTTGTTTTGGTGACTGTAGTGTCTCTTTCAGTGCAAAACAGGCTCCTGATGTTTCTTTAGAGGGAAACAAAGTTGTTTTCCTGGTACTCCAGCTCCCCGTAGTACTCCCATCTGCTCCCTATAGTACCCCCCTCCCTATAGGTCTTCTCCCCCTGCCCCCACCCCCTCGTGGTGCATAAAGTCCAGCACCGTTCTGGCTCGGGCTCCGCCTCCGCTCTTCCCTTCCCAACATCAGCTGGCGGGGGAGACCTAATGTGCATTAGTACTTAACTCATTATACAATGCTTTCATATGGGGTTTCGGGTGACGCTTCATGTCCTAATGCATAGTGTGAGGACGTCAAGCATCAGTTAGGTGACCAAAAGTCCCGGGAAGTGTCTCTAGTGGCTGTCTGGTAGATGTGGCCACTAGAGGTGGAGTTAATCCTAGCAGGTAGTTATTGCAATTTATTAAAAACCGCAATAATTACCTGCTCAGGGTTAAGGAACCTGGGACTATGACCAAGACTACTTGAATGAGCTGAAGTGGTCTGGATACCTATAGTGGTCCTTTTAAGAAGTTAAGCGGAGATCAGACCACTGTACACTTTCTGCATTAAGCACTGGGTTGCTGTAGTAAATGTGAGTGGTGCATCATTTGGTGAATCCATTTGTAGAGCTCTAAATATAGGTAACTATAAATTATCTATATTTTTTGTGTTTTCTACAATCAAGCCATTACTGCGTCTTTTGTTCTTTTATTCAGTTGTTTAGTGTACCTTTATCCTATTAGTTTTGTACGTTACTATTTTTATGACTTCTATCTTGTCTTGTAAGCAGTTTAATGAAAGAGAGAAAAAAAAGTGTTGCAGTTTTCCTTCAAACAAAGTAGGTGGTAGGCGTTCAGGGTTACATGAGAAACATTTCTTCTAGAAGTTATAACTCATGTCGCCATTTTCAGTTCTAAAGCCTTTCACATTACTTCAGCTTTAATTAACCGTATGGGCAGCGGGGTTATAAGTCAGGTCAGCGGTCATGGTATTTTGTATTTTACGGACGTTAACCTTTTAAAGTCCAATGTTAACTTAGGCCTTTATTGTTAAAATGGAGTTATTTAACCTTGGGCTTGAACGGGGTTAAATATGTAAAGTGAGAAACATTTCTCAGACTACAATGTGTTCACAGTAGGGAAAACGTCTGAACAAATAACTACAAAGAGAAAAATCAAGGAGAAAGTTGAAGCGTCTTGCAAGAATAAAAAAAATCCTGGTACTTATTAAACTGGAAGCTTCAGTTTCCAAGGCAACATTGAGCTAACTGAGATATTTTTTATTTAACAAGATCTCTGTTGTTTATGTGCCACAAATGTGAATGAGAAAAAAAAACAGTCTGGGTGAGGGAGGCGAATTTGCAGCCGTGGTTTCCATAGCAACCTTAGTAAGACCTCTGAGAAATGGAACACAATTCTCTATTTGTACCATAACTGTGAATATTGAAATTCTAGTGTTTGATAGATTTAATAGAATAACTAGCAGGGAGCCCTAGTTGAAATACTGCATACAGATTAAAAAAAAACCAATGAAAAAAAGTATTTTAATTCCGAGTAACATAATGATACACAATAAACTGTGAATCATATAACATGAGCACCATGAGAACAAAGGTCCGGTGAAGTAGCGGAACTTGGCAATGACGAGAATTCAAAGGGCAAAGTGGTAAATTATTTGATTGGGACAAAAAGGGAATGAGCAGGTTACTAATTAAATGTCAAGATCTCCAGGGCATTTTTGGCTTTGCCCTAGCAATGCCTGGGATATCTACTTAAACAACAATTGTATTTACTATAACTTGTCAGAATGCAGGTAAACATTTTAGTTAGCAGTAAAAATAAACAATATTTGAATGCATGCCCCCAACTGTCCCTTTTTCAGAGGGATAGCCTGCAATTGGTCGCCTCTATCTTGGCTCCCTTTCAATTATTGTTCTGAGGGGCCACGTATAGAAACATAGAAAATCTACAGAAAAGAGGAGCATAAGTGCTTTATTAAACTCAATTATGGACGTACAAAGTCATTTCAGATTTCTGCCCATATGACCGCACCTTCAGAGACCTCTCACACATATAGCACAAGCTGGCTGCCTGGCTGGCTGGCAACATTGTGTGCCACACTGGTAGGCATGGGCAGGCCTCCTCTTTGGCCACTACCTCTCCTGTCCCATTGACCATCATCAGGACATCACTGAGATTGCAAAAAAAAAAAAGGCACATTCTGTTATAGCTGTGATTTTAACAAAAACAATAACAATATAGTGCTTTGGCCTCAAACAGTTGTATAATACTTTTAGCTTGATACAGATGGAAAAGAAATGCACCATATTTCTTACACAGAACAGATTTTTGGCACTTTCCTTGCAAGCCTTATAAATCTTCTCCTAACCAGAATGATATTTCACTAAACGTCCTTCCAGAGATCTTTCATCTATTTTAAAATTAGCCTGCTGTTACATTTCCGTCTCCTTAAACTATTTTACTGATTAAACAAAGTATGAGTTAATGTCTTTAATCAGTACCAGAACCTATATGATTTGCCTGTGGATTTTAAAGGAAAAATATTTATATGATGTCAGCATAATATTCCTTAACCTGGCTTGCATCTGCTTCCATTAACGAGGACGTACTGATTCTATTCATTTATTAAAACATACTTCCTGTTCTTAGTATAACATAATGTATCAAAAAGGAGTAATCTCTGTCTGTAGAGACAAACGGGGCCGTCTTTATAAATGTACTGTCTCTGCAAATTAAACAAATTGTAGTAACATGTTACCTCTTTGTTAACTTTGATTGACACCTAGGCGCTAAAGATGCGATCTTTGCACATCACCTGTCACCAGTCTGTCACACCTCACATTCATGCCTTAAAAAAATATACCGGTATTTCCATTTGCATTCAATATATATTTTATCAGCAAGAATGACTGTTACGGGTTTTAATGAACTCATACATATTTTGGTGTGCATGGGAATGAGAGCATGCTTAATGGCATGTTCCAGGCATCATAGCCACTAACGTGCGCTAGTGTTAATTTTTTCAATTTAGTTTTAGTCATAGTCTTTTGACTAAAAAGCCATTTTAGTTTTAGTCGTATTTTAGACATCTGAATTGTTTTAGTTTTAGTCTAGTTTTAGTTGACTAAATCTCCGGTAGATGTTAGTCAACGCGATTAAAATCTAATGGGTTTAGTTAAAGGCTCTACCTGTCTCTTTTGCCTAAAAAGCCATTTTAGTTTTTCATGCAGCCTGTGTCAGTCACAGCCAGGGGAGGTATTAGTTGCATGGACAGAAAAAAAAAGTGATTTAACTTCTAAATGGCAGAAACTTAAGCAATGAGACTTCAGAGGAATCATCTATATACCAAAACTGCTTCATTAATCTAAAGTTGTTTTGGTGACTATAGTGTCCCTAATTACGGTACATTGGTGGGGAATACTCTAAGCATCCTAACCACTACATTGTGCTGTAGTAGTTATGGTGCTTGGTGTGTTCCTTCAATGCCAAAATAGGCAAAATTGTTGTCAAAAACAATTCTACAAATATTAGCCCAACATCGATTTGCATGAATGAAATGGTATTTGGAAACAAGAAAATTTAATGTAACTGTGCCTGTATGGATTTCTAAGTGCAAACTCTTGGATGAATATCAAATGTTCAAATGTTATGCTTTCAAAATGCGAATTATCTTGAGGTAAGTGTCGATTGATGTGACTCTCATTATAATTCTATGAACAGAATGTGCTTTCTCATTGAATGTAGTTCTCTTACAATGTAACTACTTTACAAAGTTAGTCTTTGAGCAAATGTTGGACTTTGTGTTTTTCCAATGCCAGTCTGTCAACGAATGTTGAATTTAGTATATTTTGAATGTACATTCGTTCTGGAAGGCTGTTGTACTGTCTCATTGTATGTCTGTAAAGACAATGTTTGTTTTTAATGACATTTGTAGGGACATTTTCAGTCTTTTTAAAATTGGATAAAGAGACAACAAATGTATGGCATCTGGTACAAATCTATGAGGTGAATGTACATTATTTTGATATATTTGAGTTTTCGCAGTTTTAGACCTTGAGATACAAAGCAAACAATGGGGATGGTGCTTACCCCAATAGAGAGCACTATTGGCCTTCTTTTTGTCATTTCATATGTTCCACTCCATCATCACTCTGCTATGAACCGTGCCTGAAGAATATTCAGCAAGTGGGATTACAATACCACTGCATGCTGTTTTATCCAGAGCTGGTTATAGCTCTACTAAATGTGAGTTGGCATTTTTAGACCTTTGTGTCGTGTGTTATTTATTATACTACCATATTGCACTATTGGTCTCCTCCTGTTTTTGTTCTTTTCATATGCTGCTATTGACCGAAGTTGCCCCCACAAGCATTTTACAAACAATAAAAAATTTAATATTACTACCTTTAAGACTGTCGTACGACCTGGTATTTTTTTTTTATACTTTTATTGTTGGACTATGTTATAGACTATTTTTTTAATTGTGTTTTTTTACTGTGTTTTTAGAGATTGTTTTTAGATCTCTTATCCTGCTAGAGCTCTTATCCTGCCCATTCTCCTTGGCGCTACGTATTTTCTGTTTTGCTTGTCCTTAAGATATTACAAGTACTTTCACCCTAAAACATAGGCGTGCGCACGGGGTGTGCCGGGTGTGCCTGGGCACACCCTAATCCCCGTGGCACGCCTATGTATTGAGTCCTGCAGGAACAGCGTTCCTGCACTTTTATTTGAGCAGGAACGCTGTTCCTGCAGGCACTCAGCTCCCCCTTCCTCACCCTATGTTCCCCCTGTCATTGGGGTCGGTCAAGCGCCGGTCTCCACTCAGCCGCGGTGAGAGAGCTATGTGCTCTCTGCTTCCTCTCGCCGCGCGCTGTTTGCTGATGCTGGGAGCCGGAATATGACGTCATATTCCGGCTCCCAGCTACAACAGACAGCCCGCGCGGCGAGAGGGAGCAGAGAGCACACAGCTCTCTCACCGCGGCTGAGTGGAGACCGGCGCTTGACCGACCCACTGGACCCCAGGGACAAGTCCACGCCAGCACTCCAGGTAGGGAGGCTGGGTGGACTTTTTTAATAAAAAAATAATAATTTGTATGTATGTGTCTGTGAGTGATTGTGTCTGTGAATGTATGTATGTGTGTGTGTGTGTGTCTGTGTGTATGTGTCTGTGAGTGAGTGTGTCTGTGAATGTATGTGTGTGTCTGTGTCTGTGAGTGATTGTGTCTGTGAATGTATGTGTGTGTGTGTCTGTGTGTATGTGTCTGTGAATGTATGTATGTGTATGTTTCTGTTAGTGATTGTGTCTGTGAATGTATGTGTGTGTGTGTGTCTGTGTGTATATGTCTGTGAGTGAGTGTGTCTGTGAATGTGTGTGTGTCTGTGTGTATGTGTCTGTGAATGAATGTTGTGTGTGTGTCTGTGAGTGAGTGTGTCTGTGAATGTATGTATGTGTGTCTGTAAGTGTGTCTGTGAATGTAGGTGTGTGTCTGAATGTGTGTGTGTGTCTGTGAGTGTGTGTGTGTATGGGTGTGTGGGTGTCTGTGAATGTGTGTGTGTGCACGCGTATATATGTGTGTCTGTGTATGTGTCAGTCTGTGTGTGCACGCATATATATATATATATATATATATACACACACACACACACGTGTATATTATCTTTTTTGGGAGGTGGGAAAAGAGTTCCCACACTTTATTCCCCAGGACTTCACCGGAGATCTCCGGATCTCCCCTGTCGGCTCACGCAGGGTCGGCGCTATCTGAGTGCCGGCTCTGCTCTAAGCCTCCATGGGCTGGCGGGGAGATCAAAGATCTACCTCACCAGCCCACAGCAACATGGAGGGAGGCAGTAGAGGACCCGGGGAGCTCTAGACAGCAGCTCCGCCAGGTTCCTCTCACGAGATCTGAGCATTGCCACGGCAACACTCAGATCTCGTGAGAGTTAACTCTAGCCCCGCAGGCTAGAGTTCACTCTCCACTGGACCACCAGGGATGGCACATGGCAGCAAGGATCCCCCCTCCCTATATAAGGTAGGGAGGGGGGATATTTACTAATCTGCCCCCACCTCCACAATCCCTCCAAACATACAGCCTGCACGCTCACACACACAGTACACTAACCGCACCCTCACAAACACACAACACCCTCACACACAGCACACTAACAGCACCCTCACAAACACACACAAACAGCACCCTCACAAATACACGACACCCACACACATCACAAAACGGCACCATCACACGCACACATCACACAAACAGCACCCTCACACACACAGCACCCTCACAGGACCCTAACAAACACACACACAAACACCCTCACCCACATAGCACACTACCAGCACCCTCAAACCACCCTCACACAGCACACGAGCAGCACACACATACACAGCAGTGTATGTGTGTGTGTGTATGTATGTATGTATATATATATATATATATATATATATTACATATATACACATGCGCCGTGTGTTTGTGCTTTAGGGTGCACACCCTAATGCAATAGGCTGCGCACGCCTATGCCCTAAAATAATGTTGTGCTGACTCTGTGTGAATCTGTTAGCTGACTGCTTGTTCATACTGCTGCCGTTCTGTGCTGTCTCAATGTCTATCATTATTTTTTGTTTAATGTCGTTCTTCCTTGTTGTTAGTTGCAAGCCACAATTTTCGAACTAGAAAAATTGTCTAAGTCAATTATGTTTGCAGTTAGGCTATTGTGGCCCAAAACTTGAAATTCACTTAGAATTTTTAAACAACTCAGACTTCAGTGAATAAGCCTCGAAGCCTTCAAGAAAAATAGGCTTGTTTTATTGATATAATCATTCTAACAGAAATAGATACACAAAGATCTATTGAATATAGGGACATTGGCAGCTAGGCAAATATCTTCAGCCATTCTCCCCACCTGGCTCCCACTCAGAAGAATGGCTACACTATACATGAACTGACAGTACATTTAAAACTAACAGGGCTATCCACTAAAGTGAGAATTTAAAGTGAATTCTAACATTTTAGAACAAAGTAGCCGAACTGGAGGCATAGCTGACTGAGAATTTTTCCAAATCGTCTATTATGGCCTTAACTTTGAAATCCACTTTGACTTCTTGCTTTAGTAAAAAACCCTGTGAGTTCAATCTGATAGAAAATCTCAGGAAAATATTTTACTGACCCGTGTGTCTGTAATGTACTTTAATGGATTGTTCCTTCTTTGACTTTCTTACCGTCTGTTTGTCTGAGAGTAAATACATTTCCATTTAAATAAAGTGAGTACTGTTGCACTCTATCTCTTACTCTTTAAACAGTATCTTACTAAAAGCATTAATTCCCAGTCAGTCAATATGGTACATTCTAGCCTCCCAAGATGCTATTGCGAAAAAAAATAAAAATGTTTAGTAATGAAATAAAGAGATAATGGTCATATTTATACATATATGTATTTGCAAAAAATACCTTGAAACATTGTTGATGGCTGTATTAACCATTTGAACGTTATGGTAATACAAAATTTTGTTCAACGGCACTTTAACCAATCCAAGTTATATTGATTTTACAATTAAAGGAGTCCATCAAAAGCTGCCTTTTCACACCGTTTGATATAGCCATTCGTTTTGCTCTGCAATATGGTAAGCTAGGGTTCCCGGAGGATTTAAGACTGTAAGGATGCAACGAAAGGAGCGAGAGAAAAAAAAAAAAAAGATATAACCCTTCCTGTTCCCTCCTCTTAGTCACAGCAAAACATAACGTTCTACTATTTTTGGATTGTAAAAAGGGCCTCCCTTTGAAAGCAGAAGGCTGTGCATTCTAAATGACATCACTTTGCATTCTAAGGCTGAGTGCTCGATGTTAACATGTCAGTGCATAGATTATTTCTTTTCTTCTTCACTGCAAGGCAAAGGGACATTTCCAATCACACCGCAACACAGCACTTCACTATCCCCGTCACAGCACATTGATCCCCAGACAAGCTGCAGGTTCCTAAGGAGATCACAGAGGTGCTATAAAAGAAGAACGAGGCAGACACAGAAACAAAAACCCTAAAAAAAACAAACAAAAAAATATATAATAAAATACAAAAAAAACACCTTCTACCGGGCTGACAAATAGAGAACGACTGCAGAAAAAAATAATAATATATCCCAGTTAATGGTCTGGAGTATCCTTTTAACTGGCTGGAATCAGAGAGGATGGAGAATGGCAGTGGATGCCCTAGAAGAATTGCCTTTTTCTTGTGTGTTTTATTTCTACATTTCCTGAATAATGGGATCGAAGGAAGGAAACCGGTTAAATCGAAATGCCCTAACTGGTGTACCTGTACCAAGGATAATGCTTTATGTGAAAATGCCAAATCCATCCCTCGACCCTTCCATCCTGATGTTATCACACTGTAAGGGCTGTAAGCATTCGCTTATTTTACTGTATGATGTGATGTATTGTTGGTTTGTTCTTTTTTTTTTTTTTATAACCTGTTCATCAATTCCATGCTTGTATTGTGCAGGTTTTATCCCATTGCATGCCAGTGTGGGGGATGGGGGAGTAAGTAACTCATTTACACAACATTGTGGTACCCAAATATTTAAATTTATTTTGCCTTCAACAAGCTGCATTACAACACAATTTATAGAACCTGTTCTACATCTATTCCAGGACTTCTATAAAGAAGGTTTAACCCCCTGGGTGCAAGCAGGGGTGATTAACTAATTTACTCATCCCTTTGGCACTTAGACATTTAAATGTGTTGCCTCTTAAAATCTACATTAAAGTACTATTAATTGATCCTATTTCCTATTGAATTAGGAGCGTTTACCCCTTATTGTGCCTTAGGGTGACTCATTTGCTCATCCCAGTGGCACCAAACATTAAATGTATGCTGCCGTCTACAACCAACATTACATTTTTTTTATTTTGTTTTTTTTTACTTTTCCATTTATCATATACATATTAATATTTTGTTTGGACATCTGAACACCTCATTAACATTTTTATACCAAAGGCTTGAGCAATGGGTTGTTCATGCCTCTGGCACAAAAATGGTTACACAACGCTTATTTTTTTTCTTCATATATAGATACTTGCACCAGATGGTGCTAGGGTTAAAATGTAATTTTCTAAAAAAAAATATTTTATTTTTTTGTGTGGGTGGGATTATTTTTAATTTTTTTTTTTTTTTAATGTTATTGCCAAGTAAGATTTTTTTATATTATTTTTTATTTTTACAGATCACTTGTGAGATCTGAATTTACCGAGATCCCAGAGGGGAGTTTTTTACATATACCATCTCTGCAGATCATGTAAGAATCCCTTCTTTCATAATCTAATGATGCCTCTGTGCGCTGTGCACTTATGGGTGATTGAAAGGTAAAGCCGTAAAATCTTCATTTAATCTATTCGAACGCGGTTGCGTTTTTAGTATTTGAACTGCAGAATGTTCAGGACTCCATCTTGATTAGAAAGAGTATAATGTGCCCATGTTAATGATATGAGTGTGGTAGAGGGTAGATACACTGCATCTTGGTATTGAGGTTAAGGAGGCAGAGTTCATTACATTAGCTACTGATACTTAAACACATCTATGGATTGCTATAATAAAGCATTTTAACCAGTGCTGCAATCTATACCCAGCTCCTTTGTTTTAGCGTAAAAGCAGCACGTTACAAACTGGGATTTATGGACAAGTAAAATTATTGATTGATTTGCCTCTATATCTCCGAGCTCTTAAACAGGATGCATCTAGAGGGGCACCACTTATTTTAGTCATACATGCAACATACATGTTCCTTAAGGGTACCATTGGCAAGAGAGAGGGTTGGTTGCCCTGTGCAAGCGTGCAAAGAAATCCTGTGCACCTGGTGGAAGGTCTAAACCAGAGTAGGCAACCATTGGCACTCCAGATGTTGTGGACTACATCTTTCATAATGCCCTAACAGCCATGTTGCTATCAAAGCATCAGACGAGATGATGTGCACAAGATCTGGAGTGTCGAAGGTTGCCTATCCCCTGTTGTAGAAGATTCCATCAGACTATGTATCTGATCTTTGGCATTCGAAGCATTCCAGCAACCTGCACTACTGTCCTGCAGAAAATACAGTGGTAAATAAATTAGTGTTGGTTTTCCAGGACCTGTAAACATTTTTCCCTGTAGTTAAGCTGACTCAGTAAAACGATAGCTTCTAGCAAGTCGGAAACCGGATCACTATCAACAAATGCTAAATATTATGACAGAGCAGTATAGTTGATTAATAACTCTGGGTTTAGTAACGCGAATCATAAAAAAATATATATTGGCAAGCTTGAAAAAGCTCTTCCTTTTAAATCCATTATGTGTCCAGATTAGGGCTGGCAGATAGATCATGTACTGCTGGAAGCATAACACCTCTACGCAATGATGTACAGAGCATGAAAAGTGCTGCCTCGCAGTTTTTATCATCCATGTTGCAGGGAATAAATCAGTTCATTAGTGATGGGCTTCTGCAAAGGAAAATGCTACCAGAATGCAGATCTAATTTGTGGTTGAGAAAATATGGTGGAATTGGAACTTCTATGACTTCAAACCCTGGTGCTAGGCATGGTGTTGAGGTGGTGATTTACTATTATAAACTTTTTATTTCAAAATAGGAAATATTTAGTAATTCTGTATTAAGGAGGTGCGGTTTGTCTGTTCAAAGTTTTGATTCCTATCATATTCAGCTGATTGTGTCCGTGCTAGGGATCCTTAGTTTAAAAGAATACGAAAAAATTGCTAACACTAGAGGAGACCCTGCCTCATTGGCTGCAAACATCAATGTTGACGATCTCAGACAATCCAATGCTTTTTAATAGGAAAAGTATTAGGAGGCCTCTGCGCATGGGCTGCACAAATCTAATGGTCTCTATGAGACAATCTCATTGACATAGTCCAGGTTCCAGTATCACAGCCACCAGAGGCATTTAAACCCTGCACTGCAAACATTGCTGGCAATGTTTTCAGTTGCAGTTTTAAAACTACAGGGGCGCCGCGTGGCACCTAGGTCACTTAATTGAGACCACTATAGTGGTCTGTGTGCCTATAGTGTCCCTTTAAGCCAATATATTGGAGGGGCCGTAGAATTGCACATCTCTTTATCTCTTTGCTGCCCAGCCTTGCCCTTGATTACAGAGCAGCTTGTACAAGCAGGGTTATAACCTAGAATATGTGGGGCAGAGACACACATAGGGGTTAAGGGACCATAAACGTATTCCTAACACAATAGTGCTAGAGTACATGTTTAGGTGTTCTGCTCACCCTCAGAGTTGAGTTACAAGGTAGTTTACTTACCTCTTCTCCGATGTCGCGCCGGTCTCGCCACCGCTGAACACACCTCCCTGGCTAAGATCAGCAGTCTTGATGATCTCAACCAATCCAATTTTTCCTATAGGAAGGCATTGGGAGGCAATTGCTCATGCGCAGCAAAATGCCACACTGTGCCAAGCTGCATCTCCTCATAGAGATGCCTTGAATTAATACATCTCTCTGGGGAGAATTCCGAGTGTGGAGATGCTGAACGCACACAGTGCAGCACTAGAAGTATTGGCCGCTTGAGTGACTGCTTCTAGAAGTGCAACGTAAACACTGCCTTTTCTCTGATATGACAGCATTTACATTGAAAAGCCTGTAGGGACATGCTATAGACACCAGAGACACTACATGAAGCTGTATTTTTTCTGATGACTGACTATATTGTCCATTTAAGAGCACTATAATGGAGATTGCTGAACATGCAGTCTGTATCACACTAAAAAAATGTTTGAGTTATAAATTGTGGTAAATTAAGAGTAAATTGGTTGACTCAGTTTCTGCAAGTGAGTTGTGTGTGGTGGGGCGGGGTAGACTAATGTATGGATAAAAATAACATGATAATATGCTAAGCTGTTCTAGAGAAATGGGCTCCTAAAAGAATGGAGGCTACAGGACAATTTTATAGGCAAAAAATACACCCACATATGTTTTCATTCTTTTACAAATGCTTGCACACACATTCCCACTTACATATATACACAAATAGTATCACACTTGCACACACACACACACACACACACACACACACACACACATATATACAGTATATATATATATTTACATACACACACTTACACTCTTCCTCATACTCATATATACAAAGTCAATGAAATGATAAATTGAGCCATCCATACATTATGTCCTTAGTACAAATCACAACACCCCAATCTTATATACATCACACCCAAAGTATAACAATTCCCATCCTGCTATTAAGTTACAATGACAGGTTGCCTTCATTCACCTAACATTTCCCCTTTGCGGTGGTCCAGTGGCAGGTGCAGTAGGTGAGTGTGCCCACCCCAATCTCTCAGTGCGCCTGTGTGACTGACTAATGAAGGGATGATGAGTTATCACGATATCGCTCCATCCTTTATCATCACAACCACAGAGTTAGGATTGCATAGAGTTAGAAAGATACTGAATTGAAGAATGTTTGTATATTGTAATTAACATCATGCTCAGACAAATCTCGTCTACTCCTGTATGCTCCATAACCCACAAAAATTGGAAATACGCACAACTCCCATTACGCTGAGTCAAAGCTTTCTGGTCAAGAGATGACCGTCCTGTTCTATGATGTGGAAAATTACTTCTTTAGATGTAGGAATAAGTGGTTTTTATGTATCCCCTTCAATTTCAATATTTTTTTCCCCATAATATGTCAAATAAAAATGAATGCAACTATATTTATGCTATTATCTTTTTTTTCTTTGTAATGTTAAACAGACATACAAGAGAACTTAATGGACGTTGTAATGATTTTAAGCCAAGCAAAATTCAAGCTCATATTGAAAGTTACAAAATAGTTTCCAGATAAATTTAAATGTCCAGTTTCTGGAGTTTATAATGCTTAACTTTTTATATTCCAATTTAAAAAAAAACTGAGCAAATTGCATTTTAATAATTACTGCAATGTAATTCCTGAGCCTACTCTTATCCACTGTGACTCTCACGGGGTTATTCAATAACATAACAATTCAAAGTTTTACATTTAAGGCCAAATTCTAGATGAACTAGAGTCATAGCTAAATTCGAGAATTTTTCTGGTTTGGCAAGTTTGACCGTAAATTTTAAATTCTCTTTGAATTCTCACTTAAGTTTATAACCCTGTCTGTGTATCACCGTTTTACAATTACAGATACAATTTATATTTCAATTGCAGAAGTAATGCAGTGAGTGAGTGGACCACCATTTTTATCAAACTGCTTCAAAATACGTTCACACTGGACACAGGTGGACTGTGCCCCCAGCCTAATAATACCGAAAAAACTACAACAGACTTTAGTGGTTATGGTGCTTAGATTGAATCTTTAAGCAGACTGCTGCTCACAATGTTTGTCACATCCAAAGAGTAACCATAACAAGTCTGAAGGGCTTCCATTGCTCCTACAAGCAAACCCCAAGACAAGACCTAAGTCTTCTTGTCCTCAAGAAACTTCATGTTCATACTTCTGTGTGAAACAGACTCATATTAACCAAACAGGCTGTAAAATATACACCTGTACATACAAGACATTTACGCGTTGCATATGAACAGCAATAATATGTAGAATGCATGCACATCTGGTTAGCAAATTGTATTTTAGCCAGTGTTCCCTCCAAGGAGCAACACTACATTAAACAACGGGAATAAGGACAGTACATGATGCTATTGTAGTTACATACAATGAATTCTACGTGAGAAGACCTTTTGGAAGTCTTTCCTTCATTGTATTGCTCACCGTAGGGGAGGGGGAACATTAATGTCAGATCAACACACATGGCTCGCCAAGGCGCGCAAGCATTTATCTTAGGTCATTCTAAAAGTTGTTTAATTTTGAGGTCTTGGTGCAGTTGACTGTACTCTGCTTTGTTCTATCATCTTATTTATTTATTTTATGAGTGATCCAACACTCAATTTGTACAAAAAAAATATATATATAAATAACAAAAAGAAAAAAAAGGATTTTGGCATCATTTCAAACCCATACTAATACTTTTTGAATGATGTCAAATAATATAACCCGCAAACATGTGTGAAGACTGTGCTTTGGAAATTGAGAACAGAAGACGATCACGTGATTGACCATGTGCGGGTCCCAGGAAAGCTCTCTAGTTCTCCATCACAGGTGCTGAGAAAGAGACATGGTTTGAATTACAGAAACCTGAGGTTTATTCAACATTTCAGAATTCACTGCAAAACTGTATTAGCATTAACTCCTTCAAGACAGATGACTTTCCAGCAAATTCTATAAAACGTTTGCCAAGCCCTGCATCTTGCAGGGGTTAATATGGTGCATGAGTCTTTCTGTTGCCAGTAAAAAGTTAAGCTACTTAATTTTTTGTTATTTTTTTTTTTTTTTATGGGGATAGGGGTGAGGGGTGAAGGAGTTGAGGGATATGTATGGCAAATGGTTCCTTAGTTTTGCACAGGATTTGGGAAAATTATTACAAACTCAGCTGGAATTGGTATCCCAAGCTCTATAAACACTGCAGTCTATTGTGCTTATTGTGCTACGATTCAACAAAGGCATTCTGTTTTATTTTTGTAAAACAGTTTTCAAGCAGTTTGACAAACAAACAGGGGTTTCCCTGATACACAATGCCCATCCCCTCTGCTGTCAATGTTATAATGTGTAGCGAATGAGTGTGAATGGATTTTACTCATGAAAACTGACAATGAATGCGCACTGGCTTGAGAGTGCCATAGATGACCATTAACAGATCAAATATATATTTATAGTTGTCCTAACCAGTATTTATACTATTTGGGCTAACATGAGATATGAAAACAGGAGCCACTTGATTCCCACAGATAGCATGCCTGGTATTAAAAAAAGGAATTGTGATGTTTCCACGTTTGATTGAAATCATATAGTAAATGGGTGGCCAGGAAGTAGATCTGCAGGCATTGCAGAACTGCAACTCCTATGATCCTTTCATACACACGCATGCCCAAATACGTATACACATATACTTACATTCATAGATTCACAGACACAAACATTCATACACTCACACACACAATCATATACACACATACATTCATACACTCAAACTTTCACACACATAAATTCATACACTTACACACACATGCACATGCACACAATCATATACAGACATATGTTCATACATACACACATACATACACTCTCTCACACACACACACACAAACATACATTAATACCGTATTACCGTCCCACACACATTCACACACGCACAATCATATACACACACATACATTCATACACTCGCACAGATGTAACTTTTATTTAAATCTTTATCCCTGAGGTCCAGTGGTTTGCTGTTGGATTACGTCTGTGCAGCTCCCTGCAGCTCTGTACTGATGCAGGGGCTGGGCCCATGGGGTGATGTTACATGGTCACTGCCATTGACATATTGTTCCAATGTTCCTGTCCTTTAAAAAGAAACCACGGGGAAAGAACTGGACTAAATGTTTCAGTTGTGCATTTACTAATCTGATCCAATTTATGGAACGTACAGTGCAGTAAACTAAACAGTGGCCTTTGAGCTGCAGTTCCCTTCATGCCTTAGGAATTAAACATCGGCACAGTTTGTGCCAGAATGTTGTTTTCCTCTGATACTGATCATGTTCTACAACCACACATCCACTTGGTTTCATTCCTAGCAATGACCTACTGGTATAGTGTGGTTGGTGTATAGCTTACCTTCTTGACCAAAAGATGAGGGCATTAAAAAACTGTCTGTGTCTAACATAAATAACCTTAGAGACTCAGATGTTTCTGAAATGCATTTCGTAATTCTCAGGAAGTGAGGTTGTAGTTCTTGATCCTCTGCAGAACCTGGTTTAAAGGGACACTCCAGGCACCCAGACCACTTCTGCCCATTGGAGTGGTCTGGGTGCCAACTCCCACTACTCTTAACATATTACATATGAGGATAATTTCTGGGGGAGAGATCTAAAAATGGAAGCATCAAAAGGAACATTCCATCAGTTTCCAAGATAATAGCCCCAAGTTGCTCTTCAAATATAACCTCGTTAGTGTAATAGGCATTTTCTAAAACACACCCTATATAAAATTCATAAATAAGTAAGTTATGGGGCAATTTCAAATGGTTACTACCTAACAACAGCACAACAAATAGAATAAAACGGTTTGATCTTTCTATTTAATGACTATCTGTGATACAACAAACAAACCACAACGTGATTGAGCAGTTGTGAAGAAATTATTTTGCTATTCCTAAAAACATGAAGATAAAGCTATGGAAGTCATGTAAGCAGTACGTTTTGTAATGGTAGCTTTTATAAAACTAAAACTATTTTGCTGGCATGCGTTTCTTGCTGTGAGAAATGTTCCATGCTATCTTTTTCCCATTTCTTTTCTGAGCTGTTTGTAGGGCTATCCTTGCAGTCTGACAAATGTAAGCTTTGACATTTGCGAGAAATTTCACTGAGAATGCAAGACAATCAATCAGTCAAACAAACAAGCACTAGTAGCACTTCCTAGTGAAGAATTTCTATAATTTTACGTTTGGTGTCAGGCTGCACCTCCTAGAGAAAAGATGGATTCAATGCTTTTCTGAGAGAAACATCAGATTGTCCGAGTGAGGTGATTGTCCGGCATGCACAGTAAATCGTCAGGTTTTTTTCAATGAGAAGCATTGCTGTGCACCAAAGATCTTATGGATGGTTGATCTCATTAAGCGATGTATTGGCTGCAGCAGGGAGAAAAGCACAGGATTACCAGTAAATTTACTGATGATTTTTGTTTTGTTTTTTAAAGGGGAGGATATGAATATTAAAGGAGCACTCTAGTGCCAGGAAAACAAACACGTTTTCCAGGCACCACAGGGTTAATAGGCCCCTCCCTCGAGCCCCCCTCCTGCTGGGCTGAAGATGTTAAAACCCCTTCAGCCACTTACCTAAGCTTTCCTATGGAGATCTGAACTCACACTGCGTGAGTTCAATGCGATTTTGTCACTGAGAATCGCGGATGCGCCTCTAGTGGCTGTCAGGGATACAGGGGTAGGCAACCTTTTAGCAGCACTGTGCCGATATAGGATTGTGATGTCCCGTAGCGTGCCGAACCTATTTTTTAAAATTGAGGTGTGTATGCTGCCGTATTCTGCTTGTGTTATTTTTACTGTAATTGCTTTGTATCGTTGTATTTGTGCGTATATGAGCTAATATATTGTATATGTTCAGGAGTAGTTTGTGGTATTGTGAATGATACATATGAATGTGGGCTGTGTATGAGGGCTGCTTTTGGAATTGTGTGTGGATGGATATGTCACATTGTGTGTTTGGTAGTGTGTGGGGGCTGTTTGGGGTATTGCATGTGAGAGGCTGCATGTGGAGTTGTGTGCATGTATGTGGATTGTTAGTGGTGTTGCGTTTGTGGGGATTGTGTGTATGTTTGTGTGTGGGCTGTTCATATTCTTTGTATGAGTGGAGGGTTATTCTGCATTTCTGTGTAAATCTAGCAGTGTGGGTAGCTTCCCTAGGTTCCAGTGGGGACCGGGCCAACCAGGTATAGCTCAAGTATAGGAGCTGCAACAGCAGCTGCAGGCTGCTCTGCTACAGTGTGGATTCCCATTCACAAGTGCTGGGAGGAAGTGATCTGAGATCACTTCCTCTACGTGCTGCAATGCATAAATTGAGGATTGTCCTTCACCACCTCTTCGTATTAGCAGATATCTGAAGTTTTACTGGGAATCCTGATAGGAAAGAGCCTGTTTGGCTCTAGCAGCCTTGAGTGCCGTGCAAAGACACCTCGAGTGCCGTGCATGGCACTAGTGCTGTAGGTTGCCTACCCCTGCACTAGAGGCTGGATTAACCCTGTAATGTAAACATAGCAGTGTCTATGAAACTGCTATGTTTACAGCGGCAGGGTTAAAGCTAGAGGGACATGGCACTCAGACCACTTCATTGAGCTGAAGTGGTCTGGGTGCCTATAGTGGTCTTTCAAGTAAGGAACAATCTAACATTAAAAAATATATTTATTTTTAATGTTAGTGTGTTCGTTTTATGATGACCAACATATATCAGCCAGCAGGGCCGATCCTAGGGTCACAGGCGCCTGGGTGCAGAAATCCTTTTGTGACCCAGGTGGGCGTGGTCATTTTTCTAACCCCTCCCCTTTGCAACGACTCCACCTCTCCATCTAGACTCACACTCACTGACAGTCACACACTCTCACTGAGAGACACACACACTCACTGATTTGACACACACTGACAGAAACAAACTCAAACAAAAACATTGACACACACTCTTAATGGCATACACAATCTCACTGATTTGAAACACTGACAGAAACAAATGCTGACAGACACACGGTGGTACATCAAACAAGGAAGTGCAGCACTCAGCATTTTAAATAACAACATACATAATCACACAATTACACACACACTGCCCCATGCATACCTAGACAGTCACACACAATACAATACACACACATTCACACTGTCACATGGAGACTGTATCAGTCACACACAGACACACACACTGACAGTCACGCTGACATACACACTTACTGACAGACACACACATACACACTGGCTGACACACACAAACACTGACAGACACATACTCACACACACACACTTCCTGACTGATGCACACACTGACAATCACACTGACAGACACAGGCCGGGACTGGCCATCGGGCAAACCGGGCAAATGCCCGGTGGGCCGCGATGGCCATTGGCCGAGGCTGGCAGGAAAGATCAAGAGATCTCTCCTGCCGGCCCATGCAGGGCAGCACCGGCCCCAAGGTGGAGTCCTGTCTCCCATCATGGGCCGGAGGGGAGAACGCCGAGCAGCTTCCTTCTCATCCTCTCGCGAGCTCCGAGATTATCAGAGCGTTGCCATGGTAACCCGTGGCAACGCTCTGAAAAAACAGCGCTCGCGAGAGGGAGAGAAACATGGTCTGTACCCTGCGGGGTACAGACTGAATTACCTGCCGCTGGACCACCTGGGATCGGTGCTTTGCGTGTGTCCCCCCCTCACTGGACCACCAGGTATGTAAATGCTTCCTCTCTCCCCTGCCAAGTTAAAAGGGGGGGTAAATGGTATTATAATTTTTTTTTTTAATTACTTTTTTTGTTTAATTCTTAAATTTATAATGTATGGCCATATCATCCACTATATACACCCCCCTCACATACACACACTACACACACACACACTGCACCCCCTGCACTAACACACACACACACTACACTAACACACAAATACACTGCACCCCCTGCACTAACACACAAACACACTACACAAACTGCACAAACACACTGCACCCCCTGCACTAACAAACACACTGCAGCCCCTGCACTAACACACACACACTACACACACTGCACAAACACACTGCACCCCCTGCACTAACACACAAACACACTACACAAACTTCACTAACTCACTGCACAAACACACTGCACCCCCTGCACTAACAAACACACTGCAGCCACCTGCACTAACACACAAACACACTACACAAACACACTGCAGCCCCTGCACTAACACACAAACACTACACACTGCACTAACACGCAAACACACTGCACCCCCTGCACTAACACACAAACACAATACACACACTGCACTAACACACAAACATACTGCCCCTGCACTAACACACAAACATACTGCACCCCCTGCACTAGCACACACACACTACACACACTGTA
The DNA here is from genome assembly GCF_036172605.1 of Pelobates fuscus. Taxonomy (NCBI): domain Eukaryota; kingdom Metazoa; phylum Chordata; class Amphibia; order Anura; family Pelobatidae; genus Pelobates; species Pelobates fuscus. The sequence goes on along the minus strand of NC_086326.1, from coordinate 24,474,337 downwards.
CCCCCTGCACTCACACAAACATACTGCTCAACTGCACTAACACACTACACACACAGCACCCCCTGCACTAACACACAAACACACTAAACACACTCTATCCCCCTATATACACACTACAGCCCCTGCATTAACACACAGCACACACTCTATAGCCCTATATCCACACTACACCTCCTGCACTTACACACAAACACACTTCACACACTCTCTATACCCCTTATATACACACTATACCCCCGGCACTCACATACACACTCTATACCCCCTAAACATACATTACACTCCCTGCACTTTCATGCGTTATGACCCTTTAAACACACACATTACACCTCCTGCATGCAAACACAGTAATTTATATCCCCTATAAATACATATTCCGCACCGCCTGTACACACTACACCACCTATGCATACATCACTGCACCTATACACATGTGCTGTACAGCTCCTATATGCATACACACACTAGAGCCCCTAGATACACTCACAAACACACAGTACAGCTCTTTACATGCACACACTACATCCACTAGGCCCACACACTCCACAGGCCCTATATAAATACACACACATACTTTACAACCCAGAAACACAGACTGCAGTCCATAGCCACATGCAGTACGCCACAAACAGACCCCTTTACACACAATACAACACAAAAAGTCTGTTCTACACACATGCAACCTCCTAACATATACAACACCACAGGGAACATCCCCACACATGCACAACACTTTAACAGCCCTGTTCCTGTTTTGATCTCTGGTATCCCACTATTGTGGACACCAGAGACAAATCGCCAGCAAACACAGCGCATGCTTGCGCCCCAAAAGAAACAACATTGCATTTACTTCCATCTAAAAACACTGGATGCTCTGGAGAAGCGTGACATTAACATACTCATTTGGTGGTGGTGACATGACATGCCCCCTTTCTGACCCTGCCCCTAATAGTGGGCTGCTCTGCCTTTAATTGCCCGGGCTGAATTTTTGTCCCTGTCCGGCCCTGGACAGACACACATAGTGACAGATACACACATTCACTGACAGATACATTTACTGACAAACACACACACACACACTCACTGACATATACCTTTACTGAGAAACACACACACAAACACTGTCAGACACATACACTCACACACACTTACTGACAGACACACTTAATGACAGACAAACACACTCACTGACAGATACATTTACTGAGAAACACACACACAAACACTGTCAGACACATACACTCACACACACTTACTGACAGACACACTTACTGACAGACACACACACTTACTCAAAGACACCACAGATACTTACTGATAGACACATACACACTTACACACACACTCACAAATTAATTGTATTGCTTGTTGCTCCTACCTTTTAGGAGTCTTCTGGGTCCTCTCCCCGGGGTCCAGTGGCTTTCATGTTCTTTCTGAAAATCTCTCCTCGCTCGCACTGTTTAGTGATGCTCCTGGCATCACCACAGAGCACAGGCGAGGAAGCAGGAAGAGCATCAGCACTCCCTCGCCGCCACCTGCCTCCTTCCTCACCCCATCTTGGTATATAGCTGCAGAGTAGGCCCCTTCCCTCTGGGATAAGCAGGTGCCTACTCTGCCTTGCTAAATAGGTGCCGCTCCGGGGGTGCCCTTAGGTGGCCAGTTGGCCACCTTCTGGGCTCCCTGTGACAGGCCATCTGCGTGCTCCACATGTTTCCCCCCACCTCCTGGCACCTGAGCGTGGTGCTCCCCGTGCACCCGTCTAGAATCGGCCCTGGCAGCCAGGTTGCTGGATTCAGGCTGCTTTGTTCTGGGATGGTTGGCGAACAGAGTCACTTTGAATTTACAACAACATAACCAGTAGTCTCTGGGCAGGAGACCATTAGGAAAACATATCTGTATTCCTAACACTACAGCCCTGATACCTATAATCAATCAAGTTCATCCCCATGTAAAATAAAAAAACTAATTAAATAAAATTAATCACCTTTTCTCCAGTGCCGAGTCTCGTTTGGCGCTGTCGCAACCTTCTTCTTGGGTTGCATCATCCTGGAGGTGTGCTTTGAGGTTGACGGGCCAGTCCAATGCTCCTCATAAAAGAGTATTTGGGACCATAGGTGCATGATTCTCGCTGGCCAACTGTGAAAGAATTGTGTCACGGTATGAGAGTCAGGAAGTAAGATTTCAGGCTCTCATACCCAGAGGGATTGGAAGTGTGGCTTGAATCCATGCTTACAAGCCATCAAACCCTTGAACTGAATAGTTTGGGAAGGTAGGAAAGGGGGGCAGGACTGCAGTCACTATAACAACGTCAAAAAAATTAAGTTGTTAAAGTGCTGGCAGTGTCAATTAAAATCCAAATCAGATTGGTTCCCCCTTCATTCTTCACATAGTGATTTTTTAATGGGCCACGGAAATTCATGTCTAACTCCTGGGCCCTTGGAGGCTGCCTAGGGGTAACCTTATGATTAAACCTCCTTTGCAACCAATTAAGGTCATTCATGGACCATTCCAGCAGAACATACAAAGAAGAAAAGTGTCAGAAGGTCTCTGCTAGTGTAGTGTGGAAATGTCCGACCTGTATTGTAATTTCTTTACCTTCCATTCTCTCTCTCTCTCTCTCTCTCTCTCTCTCTCTCTAAAAGTGGTATATTGAGCTCCAGTATTTAATGATATAGCCCTGTAGTTACTGTATGTAATAGAATATGACCTGGTTCCTGTGGGGAGTACAGACATTATGACTCTCATTTCCCCATCACTATTGCAACATACCTTACAACCTCTGCTATTACACAAATATAACAAAACCCATTAAATGATGGAATAGCAGTCACAATGTGAGTATTCACTGCATTGTCCTAAATCCAAAGAGGACTGGTATATTATTGACTGATTATAAGGGAGCAGAGTGACTATAACTGACGCAAAACATAGTAAGTTATATTACTTTACTTACTTGAAGATTTGCAACAGAGGTTATAAAGGACATAAAGTAACTAAAAGAAAAGTACCTGAGACATTGAGGGGCTCCTACCTAACTCACAGTGATGTCTAGCCTGTTGGTTAATATGCCTTAAAACAACAATAATAATATTTATATATGTGTATATTCCTGCTTTCTAACTTCTAGATAAACACAACTATCCACTATTAAAAAATGTATTTTTTTTACTTTCCTGTACTAATTGCTATTTATATTATATTCATGCAGAATGTTTACGTCAAACACGTTTGATGCTATTAGTGATGATGCATTTACTGGTCTTCCCCACCTCGAGTACCTGTAAGTATAACGTGCAAAATATTATAATGTACGTCTGCAACATTCGCAACATAGAAAACAGAGCTGAATATAATCCTTGGAGATTTTATTTAATGCCGGTTTAGTTTCTATTTTCACTCACAGCTCAGCTGTATCTGTTAACTGTCAAATAATAACTGTTTCAATCAAGTCTCAAGGCCAATGCTATTATGACTAATTACTGCTCACTTTAGATTCTCTACCATGTTATATCATGAGTAAGACAGTTTTGCATTGGGCTGGTTACCATTAATTTACTGGCCATGTTTTGCTTGTATCCGATAATAGATGGGAACAGGGCTAGCATTTGATTGACTAAATGAGGGGAAATTGCCAACTGTGCTTCTCTGAATAGAACGACTTTGGTCACTAGTTTTATTTATTTATTTATTTTCTATTAATTCTATATTATCAATTATTATCAGGCCCAGCCACACTGTGCTAACTGTGTTTTCTAAGCTTCGTGTTTGGTGAGTGTAGTGTATTTTGGTTTTATGAATTGCATTAGCTGCATGTCACTTATGTGGTCACTGAGAGGCCGACCAACACGATTATCGGGTTGCTAGCTTTGGCAAAGGCCAGATGGTGGCTGAGACATTGTTGTGTCTGCCTTCTATTATGCAATAATAATAGGCACAGTTAGTGTTTTGTAGATTTATTGACACTGTTACCAATGGTACTAGTACCTTGTGCTTATGTAAAGGTCTGTTCTTTATTACCATAAGTGAGTTAATGGGTATCGAAAGGAAAGCTCTGTAAGGTGATGCTCCTAAAGTGGAAGCTCTGTAAGGTGATGCTCCTAAAGTGGAAGCTCTGTAAGGTGATGCTCCTAAAGTGGAAGCTCTGTAAGGTGATGCTCCTAAAGTGGAAGCTCTGTAAGGTGATGCTCCTAAAGTGGAAGCTCTGTAAGGTGATGCTCCTAAAGTGGAAGCTCTGTAAGGTGATGCTCCTAAAGTGGAAGCTCTGTAAGGTGATGCTCCTAAAGTGGAAGCTCTGTAAGGTGATGCTCCTAAAGTGGAAGCTCTGTAGGGTGATGATACTGAATAGGATGAGCTGTAAAATTATGTTCCTGATTGTGAAGCTCCGTTGCATGATGTGAATGGGAACGGTAAGCTCTCTAAGGTTATGTTTCTGAATGGGAAACTGTATGTGGTCAATCTCATGAATGGGAAACCCCATAGTGAGTGCTAATATGCTTTTAAATCGTCTTGCTGGGTGTCTCTTAATCCCTATTTTGTGTTGCTAAACAGTTATCGTAGCTCCGAGCTATCCATTTTCCAAAATTAGATATTTTTTATGAATATTACATTAGTAGTTTGGTACTCAAGAGAAATATATGTTGATCCTGTTTCGTATTTACCTCTCCATTTCATATTCACCAACCAGCTTTGTAAACATTTTATTTTGTTCTTTTTTCCAGATTCATAGAGAACAACAAAATTAAATCAATATCAAGAAATGCATTCAGAGGACTTAAATCTCTGGTTCACCTGTAAGTAGAGAGTGAATGCCTTTAATACAATGATGTTCTAATATTAAACTATTTGAAACTTAAACTACTTTAATACTGACTAGTAGACTGACAGATATACTGTATTTTTCCATGTCTAAGACTATATTTTTCTCTCAAAAAATTTTCGTTTAAAATTGGGGGTCGTCTTATACACGGAATGTCACTGCAGGGGTGGCATCTGCCAGAAATTAAAACATTTATGTCAAAATAGCTGAATTGGAAAAAAAATCCCCACTATTTTCAGTTTGACTATTTTGAACTAACATTTGAAATACGTTTCTAATTCTATACAATTCACAGTCAATGAAAAACTTCACAACTTTTTTTTTCATCATTAATAAAGTTATTTACAATAATAATACTGATAAATTAAAATGGACCTTATTTTTCCAGGATTTTTAATATTATGTTATCTTATTTCCCATATTTAAGAAATATGTATTTTTAATGTTTGAAAAATAAAATTAAACGTATAAATAAAAATCTGTTTGTCCTGCAACTGGGTGCTTCCATCTTAGCTCCCTGCCAATTACTGTTATAAGCTCTTTTATTTGCAACAGGCAACCTTCATAGATAAAGCATAAAGAGAAATGAAACAATGTTTCTTCTGCTCATTTGCAATGTGTGCCTTGGCTGTGCCAGGATTTAACTGTATTAATATAAATTTTAAAGAAAATAAAAAATTACGTGAAAAAGGTTAGCACAAGTCATAGGTGATGTCTGGTTTTTTTAAATTGTGTGATTTCCATAGAAGTGAAAGGTCCTCTTTAAGTTACACCAACAGAACTGTGACTTTTACGAAAAACCCATCTTGACGATTTACTCACCAGCCTAATTTCTTCTTCTCACAACCTTCTAAATAGAATTGGTGTATTCATTAATTTAAATACAGTTCATGTAAGAATTGAGATTTTTTTTCACTTCTTACATCGATTTACACAAAAAAAAATTTGCTATTGAATAGATCTATTACTCTCAATGTAACTCCCTTGGGGCTACTTGATAAATGCGAAGTTAACTTATCCCTAGCACTTATATTTCTAATTCCAATGTTGTATGATACTACCATACAAAGGGTTAAAGTGATCATTACTCGGTCAGCACTTACTCCTAGAGCTCTGATCAACCCTGGGATGTAACACAAAGTCATGTTGATATCATGTTGGACAAAGATTCCTCACACACATGGTTTTAATCATCTGAAATTAAAATTACTTTTATCTGTTGTTTTTAAATCTCTGTTCTTTGTCCTTTCATGTTGAAAACATATATGAATATGACTAAAAGAGCTTATCCTAATCGTTCATAGATTTGGCTTATCAATGTTTGTGTCTGTAATTGCAATAACAGATGTTGTTAATGTTTGACAAGCATTTTATTGTGTTTTATTGTGTATTAATCTGGTATATCACAGGCAGGAGTAAGCAGACTATCTTGTATTTTATTTATTTTGTGTCTATTTGTCTTGTTGTCTGTCCTATTCTATTTTTTTTTCTTTTCTATCTATAAATTCGTATTGCGAATAATCAGATTTCCTCTACTATATGAACATTTAATGAAATAAAACAGAGAACGGGGCGGGGCCTGACCAGCATGGAAGGCAGACGTGCTACTGCAGAGCTCCTCAGACAATAGGGCAATTTCTGTCGTTTCTGGCCCTAAATAACTCAAACCTGGCAACCCAAATAGACTTACCTGACCCACAAAAGGGCACTAACCGGACACTGAGGTCTGCAACTAATCTGAGGCCGGCTGGCCGACTGACTTCTGACATGAGGCCTGGCGCTCGTAGAGCGGGAGAGGCGGCCGATCTCCAGGTCCGGCGCCACATGATTCCGATGCTTAACAAACAGGAGCCCCGTTACTCCCCCCCCTGGACCGTCGGGGGTGATCGCGGTCCACATCAGGGAGGCAAACTGAGACCAGAGAGGGTGCGGTGGGGGACTGCACTGAAAAGCACACAACATGACGCGGCAACAAGCATGGCGGATGCCGCGCGTCCCCCTAAGCCTACAGACCCACAGCATGGGACCCTACAGAGGTTGGATGCAATCTTCGATGATTTCTGGCGCAAGCTGGAGGCCAGACTGCAACCGCTTACCTCATTACAGACAAGCGAGCGACACATGAGCAACCAGCACAGCGCTACCAAAATGGCCGCCAAACCGCAACTGAAGCGGAGCAGCTTGGGCCTACCAACACCAGAGCGGAGGAAAGCCTGCGAAACCAAGCCGAGAATCAAACCAGCAGCACCCACGAAGAGGGCGTTCGAAACTGCAGTCTTGACTGCCCGACTCCTTTCTGGGCTGGGAGCCCACCAGGAGTTCACTCCAAGCCGTCCATACACCCGTGGGGACACCCGGGACAGGGAGAACCCGCGGGCCCCCGAGCCAACCACCGAGATTGGGAGGCTCCATGGACACAAGGCAAGGGCTCTCACTAAGGCCCGGAGCCGGAGGGGCAGGAATCTGGGACGCAGAGGAAACACCCGGACGGAATGGCGAACCCGCCAAAACTCAACATACCCACCTGTCTCCAGCAGCCACTGCACACAGACCCTGACTGAGAGAAACAACCAAGCAAGCACAGCTTCGTTGGGGCGTCAGACCTACCCGGCAACACAGCCCTCCAACCCGCCACTCAGGGCCGGCATCGGCTGAAAAAAAATCGACCTCAACCGGGAACTGACCGCCACCATGAAAACCAGGCCGCAGGCGAGACATTAACCTCACCACAATGACTACGATTCTTACTTTTTTATACTTTTCTAGAGATGCCAATGCTCTTGGCACATCTACGGGACTTTGTACGGGACTGGAGCTGGGTGCTAGGGAGGTGCTGGTCTGCTGTGGCTTCTTTGGTCCTTGCTGTAAGAAGAGGTGGTTGCTGCCTAGGTGCATGTTTGGTAGCTGGGTGCCTCTTCCCTTTGGGACTATTTTAGCGGTGCTGGCTGAGCGGCGGGCGGGTGACTGTAAAGCGGCGGGCGGGTGACTGGGACTTTACAGTCACCCGCCCGCCGCTCAGCCAGCACCGCTAAAATAGTCCCAAAGGGAAGAGGCACCCAGCTACCAAACATGCACCTAGCCAGCAACCACCTCTTCTTACAGCAAGGACCAAAGAAGCCACAGCAGACCAGCACCTCCCTAGCACCCAGCTCCAGAACCGCAGGGACTTTACAGTCACCCGCCCGCCGCTCAGCCAGCACCGCTAAAATAGTCCCAAAGGGAAGAGGCACCCAGCTACCAAACATGCAGCTAGCCAGCAACCACCTCTTCTTACAGCAAGGACCAAAGAAGCCACAGCAGACCAGCACCTCCCTAGCACCCAGCTCCAGAACCGCATCCACGGCCTCCAGAACGGGTATCGGCTTGGTGCATGGGGACTGTCATGTCATCTGGCTTCCAGCCATAGCTCACACACACGCCATGTGAACTCTGCTAAGTACCTTCACGCTGTTTTAATGTTAGCAAATGTACTAGGGCCATTTTTATACCTACTATGATCTAACATATTCCACTTCAACCTTTAGCAATACTCGCACCGTCGTTTACGTTGTTAACCCTGTGTTCACTTACTCATTCATTTGTTTAGATGACTCTCACCGAAAGTAGACTCTGCTGATCTATATATATAAATAGACATAAATGGATAGCTTGCAACCTAGCTACTTAAATGGAGATGTGTGTGATAGTAATGTATTTCGGTCAGAGCTACCAATCATCTGCTTTAGCTTAGAATGCATGCATTTTTTTATTACAAGAATAATACAACTTGAAGGCTTGCGCAGAAGCCAATAGCCAATACTTCAACCTCGTACACACAATCATTGACAGTAGACGATAGCGCAAACCACTGTATAAATTCTGGAAAAACGTATCCCCTATCGAGGATTTTATGGTTTCTTAAAATTCCACGCTGAGCCCTCGATAGGCATAGCCAGAGCAATATACCCGTGAGGCTTTCGTATAAGATCAAAATACCCGGGCTCAAATTTGGAAATACAAATACTGACATCAGCCCACTTGCTATGCCTCGTTATAATTTCTACATTTCTAGAATGCATGCATTTTTAAGCTATCAGTTAGTACAGCTAGTAAAGTTCAATTTATTGCCTTATTTTTGCACACTGCCATGTGTGCATACGTAGCACAGGATAATTAACTAATTTACATGTATGTTATCTGACCTAGCAGGAAACGAATACTTTAAGTTTCTACTAACATATCATACCTTGTGTTGCGCCTACCTGCCAGTGGATACAATCTGCCATAACTAGTCCTCACATACTTAAGCTTAGAGCACTAGGCAACAGATGTATAATGCATTGCTTAGCTCATGACTCTCACTCTTTGTAATCTAACTGCGACCCGGTATTGTAGTACAGCATTTCAGGAAAGGTCAGGTTGTTTCCCAGTATAAGCATGAGACTCAGCATAACTCATAGTTACCAGATTGTTCGACTTCAGAATGTTTCTGCAGTTTGATTTACCATGATTTAACTACCAAGCTATGAACCAACGATAACACAATTTACTTTTACAATAGTTAATGCCTGTTTACTAACTTTCAAAAAATGTGCACGCTATACCACCGTCCTAAAAATGTATTTATGCTTTGTATTCTATCTGGCTTGTTACCTGCTTTTGGGGCGGAGCAAGCATGTATGTAACATTATGCACAATAAAAATAAAGAATTAAAAAAAAAAAGAAATAAAACAGAGAAAAGCAGTTGGAAAGATAAACAAACATAAATAAAAAAGGGATAGTGCTGATGGGGAAGGTTTGGTGCTGATGGAATAGTTTCAGTGTGAAGTGGTCCTTGTTAATTCCAATGCCCATCGTTAGAGCATTCTTGAAATGCACAATCTGTGCCGATCACCTACCTTAATTATCAACTTGAACCCCTTCACCTGTTTTTAAAGTAATTTATAGTATTACAGCAGGGCCGGCGCAACCGTTAGGCGAACTAGGCATTCGTCTAGGGTGCCGGCCTGCTGGGGGCGCCAACCGGGATGTTTCCTGGTGGGCTGCCTGCCCCTGTCTGGGGCCGCAGCACTGGGTGAGTGGTTCTTGAGACGCCCCCAGCACCGGGCTGATCGTCAAGGCGCCCTGAGGGTGGGGATGCCGAGAGGAGCCCTGTCACAGGGGGCCCAGGAGGTGGCCATCTGGCCACCTCAGGGCGCCCCCGAATCTGTGCTAGGTAAGGCAGAGCAGGCACCTGCTTACCTTGATGGCAGGTGACTGCTCTGCCAACAAATCCCAATGACTGGAGGAGAGGGGGTGGAGAAGTCAGGCACCGAGGGGTGACTCTTCTTGCAGCCTCTCACTCCTCCCTCGCGCGCCCTCTGTGATGCCGGGAGTTGGAATATGAAGTCATTCCGGTCCTGGCATACTAAACAGGGCAGGCGGGAGGAGTGAGTAGCTGCCCCACACTTGACCCCAGGGAGGTGAGTGTTTGACTGTCAGTGATTGTGTTTGTGTCTGTGTGTGAGTGTGTGTGTGTGTATGTGTCTATCTGTCAGTGAGTGTATGTTTGTCAGTGAGTGTCTATGTGTGTGTCTGTCTGTCTATCTGTCTGTGAGTGAGTGTCTGTCTGTCTGTGAGTGAGTGCCTGTCTGTCAGTTAGTGAGTGTATGTCTGTCAGTAAGTGTCTGTGTGTGTTTGTCAGTGAGTGTGTGTCTGTCAGTGAGTCAGTGACATGAGGCGGCGGCAAAAAGGATCTTTGCCTAGAGTGGCAGAAATCCTTGCACCTGCCCTGTTTTACAGCGTTATTTACTAGAATGAGAATTCAAATTTAAGGCCAAAGTAGCATAATTCAAAGCATAGTTGACTGATAGATTTCTTCCAATTTGGTTATTTTTACCGTAGATTTTAAATTCACTTTGAATTCTTACTTTAGTGAATAATCCTGTAAATGGAGAAAACAGAATAGAAGAAACAGAAAAAAACGAAGAAATGAAGGAAAAAAGCTAAAGGAGACCATAATACTGAGGAAGAAAGCTCAGTCTTTGATTTCTAGAAGTAGAAGATACAGGAGAGATGTATATTACGTGCATGGTCAGTGTTAATTTTGTCAACTAACAATTCTAGTCACATTTTAGTTGACTACAAATTTTGGAGATTCAGTTGACTAAAGCTAGACTAAAACTAAAACAATTCACATAAATAAAATATGTCTAAGACTAAAATGGCTATGACTATGACTAAAACAGAAATTTGCTGCCAAATTTAACACTCCCCAGAAGGGCTGTGGAAGGGACAAACAAGACAGACCAGGGCTTGGGAGAGAAACACCTAGAGGAGCTGGGAGGACACAAAGAGACACAGGGGGGCTGGGGAAGGGTCAAAAGAGACAGACCGGGGCTTGGGAGAGAAACACCTGAAGCGGCTGGAAGGACACAAATAGACACAGGGGGGTTGGGGAAGGGGCAAAAGAGACAGACCAGGGCTTGGGAGAGAAACACCTAGAGGGGCTGGGAGGACACAAAGAGACACAGAGGGGCGGGGGAAGAGGCAAAAGAGACAGACCAGGGCTTGGGAGAGAAACACCTAGAGGGGCTGGGAAGACACAAAGACACAGAAGAGCTGTGGAAGGGGCAAAAGAGACAGACAGGGGCTTGGGAGAGAGACACCTAGAGGGGCTGAGAGGACACAAAGAGACACAGACGGGCTAGGGAAGGGGCAAAAGAGACAGGTAGAGCCTTTAACTAAACCCATTAGATTTTAGTCGTGTTGACTAACATCTACTGCAGATTTAGTCAACTAAAACTAAAATAATGCAGATGACTAAAATACGACTAAAAATAAAATGGCTTTTTAGTCAAAAGACTATGACTAAAACTAAATTGAAATTCGCCTCCAAAATTAACACTGACATGGTGTGGCCAAGTTAATAATTAGTACCTTTAAATAGGTCAATGATATAGAATTTTAATCTAAAAGGGTTTATTCACTAAACTGAGAATTGTTGGGAATTCAAAGTGAATGTAAAGACAATTTTACATTTAAGAACAAAATAGCAGAACTGTAAACATTCTCCAATTCAGCTTCCAGTTTGACAACTACCTTACATTTAAAATTCACTTTGAATTCTTCTTGAATTCTCGAAGGCTTCTTTGAACTCTCACTTTAGTAAATAGACCCTGTAAGTCTAGCCAAGGGCTAGGGATCCAGAAGACAGCATAAACGTTATCAACCACAAGACCTCAGGGCATACAGCAAAATGTAACAGTTAGGACAAGCCAAGGTCAGGATGATAGAAATTAAAATTAAAAATAAAAGCTAAGTCAGGAGCACTAATCATAACATTCCACAGCCGTTTTCAAAGGCTAGAGAGATAGGCAGGTTTATAGAACTGTATCGAGGGAAGAACTGGTAAAACAGGTGGTTGCCAGGGCGTGTGCAGATATGACGCATTTGTGCACATGTGCTCAGTTACTATTGTGTTGATTTAAGCATTGCAAATTGATGTAAACAGCAAGCATCTGGCATCGGTCAAAATGAAAGCTTGGAGTGACTAAGCCACAGAGAAGAAGATAATGCTCTGTTTTCATGTAACCTTAAAGACACATACTGCCCACCAAAAAATCACATGAGTAGAGCACATACCATTTTCAATTACCATCTATAGTATCTGAATACGAGCAGCTTAATGGGTTACTGTAACTCTTTTTCAATTTTTTTTTTTTTTTTACCTAAAATGCCCTTCTGGTTGTTTGAGTAACCATTTAAGGACTAAACTTGATATTTAGTGACCTCAGATATTTACTAACGTGAGAATTGTCTTTATTGGTGTTGAGCTCAGTGATATATTTATACAAATGGTAATGATTAAACGTCATGTTTGGAAGGTTGATTAAAGTGCAATTAACTTGCTGGTAGTAATATATATGTATTATTTCTATATTGGCAATGCTATAATATAAAGTGTTGTTCGTATTGTTTTTTTTAAATTAGATTTTTTATTGATTGCCGTTGCCTTGTTAAAGGCTGCACTCTTACACAATAACACGTGTAGAACATATCACAATTTTCCAAAGTGAGCTATTTAAAACACACAAAAACTCATTTTGCGTAATTGGCACTGGTTATGAACAACACTAAATCTCTACTTGCAGATGATATTGGCTCTGCTGAATGTTATGACAGCTGAAATTAACTTTTTTTTTTTTTCTTCGAATTGCTGTGATACATCATTTAGGATAATAATCACTAGAAACATGTTAGGCGTTAAAATATGTATGTGGGTGACTCTAACAATCGCATCGCACAGTAGTAAGTTTCCATGTGCAACAAGGTTTACACCCACTAATCTGACTTTACAAAAGCTTTAGTTCAACTCTAACGACGTGTGAAACAGAGTAGAAACACTAGGAGCTTGTATTAATGAAAATAACACTTATTGCCAAGTTTTAAATTCGAGCTACTTAGCTTAACAAAACAGAATACAGATTCGCACACAAAAAATAGTTTTACATTTTACAAGGCTACTTAAAATAACCTATCTTAGCAAATAAATCTGGGAATTCAGTACTGCATATTGTGTTAAGCCCACCACTCTATGACAGTATCCCAATATTGGTGGGTACTACACTAATTTTAACATGGGATTACCATGCTAACTGCAATATGTACTACTAATACTGCGTGCAGAGACTCCTCAATTTATGCTTTCCTGTGGTCACTTCCAAACGAGCACCTAAAGCGGATGGGTGGGGTGCTCAGACCAATAGGAATCTGGTCTGGATTCCAAATGTACACAAAAAAAAGGGGATGACGTAGTGGTGGACTTAACACAATATGGCGATATGGTGTAACTGAATCCCCGTATTTGTTTGCTAAAATAGGTGATTTTAAGTAGCCTTGTAAAATTTAGGATATTTTTTTGTGTGTGCGTTGTTCCCTAATCTGTATTTTGTATATATTTTAATCTTTACCACTACTTAGAAATGCATGTTGTCGGCGTGAACCCATTTCCTAATTTTTCTTAACAAAACAGAACCAGAGATCTTTGGCCAAGTTGTACAGTGACTGCCAATTGACCTGATTAATTAAGCTCTTTATCAGCGCTTATCAAGTTAGAAAACTCTAATACAAACGTTCTGAGGCTTTATCATTCAACAGTTTGAGCAATCATCCTAATCCATTTATCTATACATTGCCAAACTTCTGCATAGATGAAGTATTGTTTAAAATGTACTTATGTTTACTGCAACAATTCTGGTATTAAATTAATGTTCTTATGTTAGGAATACTAATGTGTATTCCCAACATTGGAACGTTTTCTTAACTATTTAGATTTATGGGCCCTCGTTAACTATTTAGATTTATGGGCCCTCCTAAAATAGTTAAAAAGTTTTACTCACCTTTAGCCTCCTGGTGCAAGCATTCCGGGACCACAACAGGAAGCAACTATAGTGACTGTCAGTGTGAAAGCCAATTAGAGGTGTCCCACGAAAGTAATATAAACACTGCATTTACTCAGAACAGGCAGTGTGTACAACTGACACACTTCAGGAACAGTTCTGCACCAAAACCACTTCATTACGCAGGCAGTGGTTCTGGTGCTTAGAGCGTCTTTTTAATTGTTAAGCTTTCTTGTACACATGTAGCAGCCCATTGAGTGATGCTGGATAAATGGAAATGTCATTGAGTGGTAGGTAGGAATTTGCAGGTTTAAATTTTGTTACATAGGCTGAAAAAATACACATTAAGTTTAGCCTTTCTTACATCTGTTTCTGCTGTTGATCCAAAAGAGGACAAAAAAAAGCAGTTTTGCACATTTTGCAACAAGCCAGGACCTCAGAATGGCAGTCAGATTTCTCATTGGATCAAGAAGCTGTGAACCCATTTTGCAAGAATTCATCCAGTCACTGTTTAAATATCTGTACCGAGTCTTCAGGCAGATAATTCCACATCGTTATTGTTCTATCCTTAAATGTACCTTCCAGGAAATTATAAGTGAGATTTTGCTTTCACTCTTCATAATTATAACCTAAAACTTTAAATTGACTTTGAATTCCTCACAATTCCCTATATTTCATGAATAACTCTTTTAGTTCCAAGACACAAAGAAGCAAAAAGTATAATATGTTAAAAATGAGTTACTTATTGTCATTATTTTATGCTTTAATTATTATTTGTAAATCCTCCTCCTTCAGATGAGTTTGAGTAAAGATGATAATTAATTGATAGAACAATATATATGTATTTGTGTAAATATTCCTTATGTTTTTAATCTCTTGTTTAAAACCATAATCGTTTATTTCGTTTGACAATGTATCCAACTACTAAATGTTGTGATAAAATGTTTATGTCATGAAAACAGAAAATTGTGCTCTATACACAAATGAAAATATAAAATGATCAACATATGAAAATAAATAAAAAGTATAAAGAAATCCCATTGACTGCTGGAAATATTGTCATAGAGTCATGCTGATAGCAGCAGCATCGAGAGGGAACAGAGGAACCCTTCAGAAGGCTGGAACAAAACAGAAGCTGAAGGGGCACTTTGACCTTCAGGTGGTCCCAGGAAACAACCTGCCGTTCAGCAACTCTGTTCTAGAACTGCGCCGTATACGTGTATTCCGAGTTATATACGTAGTTTTGCTATTCCACACCATGGTATTTAACATGAAACTTGTGTTCAGTTTCATTTTCACGGGTGAAGAATTGTTCGTCCTCTATTTTTACAGATGTTTCTGATTACTTCCTCAAAGCCAAACCATTTAGGCATAATTTGTTTTTTGTCTTTGTAGAACCTAAATAGTTTTCAGGATAAGATATGTGTGTTCTGTTCCGTTGTATTGTAGTTGTAGTTGTAGTAAAGCTTTTTTATAGTTGGTGCTAGCTCCCTCTAATGGCAGCAGCAATAACAGCAGCAACCTGAAACAGTATATAATGCTATATGTTTGTTTATGATTCTGAACCAATTGAAGAATTCTAGATGTATAAGAGCAGGGCGGCCTTAGGTCTTTAGGCGCCTTGTGTGAGAAATGTTCGCAGCGCCCCTGCCTGGTCACACCTGCTTATCCATGTATAGTGTGTCTACAAGGGTGTAGTACCCTATAATAGTAATAATATTCATTCCCCCTCCCATGCTGTTACCTTGAAGGGAGTGGGGCATGCTAATTTCTGATGGTGCACTCTGCTGGGAATCTGGTCTGTGCCTACGTGTATGTTATTTAGTTTGGGTGTATTGACTGTGTGTGAGATCTGTGATGGGTGTTTAATTCAGATTTTAAAAAATGCATGTAGGCCCATGTGTGAATGCCGGTGTATATTTTTGCAGTATCACATGCACACAGTCCCACAGTCAGACACAAAGTCAGATGCACGGTTATAAACATATACTGTCAAATTTAGCCCCATGCACACAATCCCAGGCACATCGTCACTCTCACAAAGTCACATACAGTTACAGGCAGAAAGTCACGCGCACACAGTTACAGGCAGCCACACTCAGTCACAGGTACACACACGCAGTCACACATACATACACAAAGTCACAGACAGAGAGTAACACACACAGTCACAGGCAGACAGTCAAATACCATTACAGACAAACAATTACACACCCAGTCCAGACAGTTAAATACAGTTACAGGCAGAGAGTCACACACACAAAGTTACAGGCTGAAAGTTACACACATAGCTACAGCCATACAGTTACACACACAGTTACAAACAGTTATACACACAGTTACTTCCTTCCATTATGAACCGTGAGGGAGGAGTGAAGGCACTGCAGTCCCTGGTTTCTAGTTATTGGGGAAGCAGGGACTCCTTCCTACTTCCCCTTATAGTGCAGCAGCAACCTGGCAGTGGCTTCATACTGCATTTAGCTCCGATCCAACCTCCCTTATTTGTGGCTGGCTTTTTAAATTCTGCCACTGCAGTCTGTGTGTGAGCAATGTCTGCTGCCTGGCGCCCCTGCTTCCATGGCGCCCTGTGTGGCTGCAAAGCTCGCACACCCCAACGACCGGCCCTGTATAAGAGCACGTTGTTGTGCATGGTTAGTACATGACAGCATTTCATACTGTTAAGCGACATAAACAATTGTAAACATGTAGTGGGAAAACAAAACAGTAGAGCTTATTCTGCACATTTTATAGTAATTATTCAGGCTAGAGAGACACAGTGCTAGTGCTGGATCATAGAAGGTTAACTGGTTAGAATTTGAGGCATAGGCACTGGTTGTATAAATTTAACTAGACTGAGGGCACTATGCCCATGAGTAGTATTATGTTAATGCTAACAGAAGATTAGAAAACAAAAACAGAGACATAAAACAAGAATAAAATATCACTGGGAGTGGAGTCATAAGAAAGAGTGAGTTACAATTCTGTTGTAAGGCTGGTAAATACTCTGCTCTGTGCTTTCTCCCTATGCCACACATGGGGCTCTGCAAAGCATCTTTGGCAGTACTTATTGCTCAGTCTGGAGTCTCATTCAATATCATGGCATTGAAAATCTCTCTGGGCCCTTGACGAGATAGATGAAGCTGGTCTCCTGGCAGGGTCAGGATCAGGATCATAGCAAGGTGTTGCAATCTTCTGGACCCAGGAACCATCAGGTTGGGTATGTGAACTTGTCGGGTCTGGCATCTCCATGGTGCTTGATGTTCCTGGTGATGTCTCATATAAAGCTTTAGCTTCTTGTGCTGGGGAGGAGCACGTTGCTTTTGTTCCTGCCGCCATGATGAGGCCCGTTTTGCAATTAAGGCCTTTAGAGCCTTCCTCCGATTTAGAGGCCGCATCTTTGGTAGTTGCCTGCTTGGTTGTTGTGAGGCAAGGGGCTGTGCTCTGCATTCCAGTCTGCGCCAAAATTCAGCAAAGATTGCGTCCAGCTTGTGCCAGACTCCATGATGTGAGTCAGTAGGACTGGGGAGACACGTGGTGTCTGCCATGCTGGGAATCATGCTGAGTTGTAGGCTTGTTTGTATGGCTTTGCTCCGCTCTCCCTCTAGGTCAGACTCGCCTCCCAGGCGGTGACCGCCATCACCCCTGACAGTCCGGAGGGGGAAGGGGCGGTAACAGGGCACTTGCTCGTAGTAAGTCCTTGCCATGCGGATTGGGTGAGATTGGCCACCTCTCCCGTCCAGTACACACAAGGCCACATGTTGTGAGGAGTGCGGTCAGACGGCTCCAATCGGGTCACAGACTGCAGTATCAGCTCCCAGACAGATTGTGATTCAGGTGGGTTGTCAGTTGTCACCCAAATCGAGCTGTATGGGGCTAAAAGTGTCGTTAATTACCCTGATTACTGAGATGCTCTGATAGAAAACAGATCTCCTCCATGCCAGTCAGGCCCCGACCCTGTAATTGTAGTCATGTGCAATTCGAATAATACTCTGTTTTCCTTTTACAAAACTAATCTGAGTGAGCTGTGGTATGTTTGAAGACAGCAGGAGTCACGTACTATTTGTAGTTATCCTTGAAATTCGATTTCTCAAACAAAATGCCCATATATCACTTTTGTATTTAATTAGTTTTAGTCTCTGACACAGATCATTGATTTAGCAAATTGCAGCAAGCCAATACAAACCCTGTTACCTTTATAGTTATAACTCATTCCCGGAATGACCTTGTGTTTCATTTTAGGGTTTTGATACGTTAGCAATTTCAGGAATTCTGTACAGTAAAATGTAACTGATTTTATTTCCCATGTGTAACGAGGACCAAACTCCCCAAAGCCCTGTGTTCTTGTGTGATGATTAAACATTCCTCTTCTGATATCCTTTATTTACTGTACATGGCATTATAAAATGGTAGGAAAAAATGGAATCTAAACATTGTGCTAGCAAATTGAATTGTAAGAAAGATAAATGCCTCCATTCTCTTGTCAATCATTTCTCATGATAGAGGTCTATGCTAAGACTTGAATGACAGTGATGAGTAGATGAAGCCTTCTACAGAGGTTTTCTTTCTACTTTCCATCGTAGCAGCTACAGCAGTTTTACTCCAGTTGCTGTAACTATACCTTTGGCGAGTGCATGTCATGCTGTGCTAGAACACGTTTCCAAACCTGTGTTCTAGCACAAGTAATATAAATGTTTTCATCTTTAATCTAACTAAAGCAAGATATTATGTGTGCACATACTTTTACATTTGTCGAATTAATATCCTTATTTCGTTGGTACTCTGCTACTCCGTCACACGACTTTGCTTATGTTTGAGCACATGGGCGCACGCAGGATGTTTTCCAGGGGGAGACAAAATATGCTCCCCCCTTACTCCTCTACCATACCAATTCCTTCTCCCCATTGCCTACCTTTGTTGGATCAAAAGAAGGATTTCCTGGTGGCGGTACATTTTAGTTACCATTAATAGGAAAGAAATCCTATGCTGATGGTAGCAGAAGCTATAAGACAGGTATGTACCTATGCAACATGAGAACTTTAGCTTACAGTAGCTGGGATGGTAAATATCAGCCACAACTATCCCAATTTGCAATCTCCATGGTGTTCAGTCAGTAATGACTGGCTGTTAATCATGGGATCTGCAGTCAACCACAAAAGGTTAGTGTGTAATATAGTGGCCACAAACTCGGTCTATAAGTACATTTCCCATGAAGCATCGCTAGCAGTATGGCTGGCTGAATGTTATTGTAGAGGCACTCAACAAAAGTTGGTGTTTGTACTGTAGACTTAGTATAGTGCCCCACCCCTCACACAGCCCCAGCTACAGTAAGCTACTATTCCGATAACGATCAACTATCAACATGGCTTGCTCAACATCAGGGAATTTGCACTCAACAAGTTGTGTAGTTAGTACAGCTCTGTATTAAAAATAAAAGGGCAGTTAATAGGTAGTAAAAATGTACATAAAGACTTGGATCCAAAATAGTAAGATTGCTAGTTATGCAGCACCGGTGGCTAACCTTTGGCAATCCCGATGGTGTTATTAAATTTATCATAATGGCCAGCCAATCAAATGGATGGCTGAGAATCATGAGATGTGCATTCTACCGCAGCTTCAGTACCAATCTATAATGATATAATAGCTAGCCTTTGGCACGCCAGTCTGGCTAAGAGTCATGGGAAAGGAAGTCTCTACTGCTAGAATATTAACTAATCTTAGCTACAACCCTCACTCCCCAAAACTCTACTGAATATATCTGTGATTGAATTGTGACCAATAAATTCTATGACAAATAACTTGGCTCTTATTTCCACATCAGTACATTTTCCTTGTTGTGTTGCGGTGAATAATAACTTGTAATTTTTAATATAGGCCTATTCCTTTATTGGTCAACATTTAAAGATTTGAATGTAGTCACTAAGCTGTTAAATGTGTAGTGGTGGTCCGCAACTCAAATGTGATTTGGCAATGTGGTCCTCTGGTATAAAAAGGGCTGGGAACCACTGTGCTGTGCTGGAGGAATATACAATTGTGTTTTGTCACCAATAAACTGTCATGAAGGTATGCCCTGCTTAGGGTAGTACTACTTCCCATCCATTTGGGTAGGAGTATGATAGTGGCACCATGGATGCTGGGTAGAAGGTAAGTAATGCTTTAAAGAGATATTCTAAGCACCAAAACAACATTAGCGTAATGAAGGAGTTTTGTCTATAGATCGTGTCCCTGCAGTATAACTGCTCAATTCTCTGCCATTTAGGAGTCAAATCACTTTTGTTTCTGTTCAGGCAGCCCCAGTCACACCCCCCCTGGCTGTGACTCACACAGCCTGCATGAAAAAAAACAACTAATTTTCAATCAGATGTGACAGCACAATGTGTTTACTTTTCAGGCTTTCTAAATCTCCTGCTCTGTTAATGGAACTTTAATCTCACACGGGAAGCTATTTACAGAGCAGGAGAGAATATTCTAAATTAAACCTAAACATTCTAAATTAAACCTCCCAAATGGAAGAGAATTGAGCAGCTAGAACACGGGGGAATAATCTATACACGAAAACCACTACATTAAGCTAACATTGTTTTGGTGCTTATAGTGTCCCTTTAAATTCTCCTGCAGCAATAAAAATAAATTATTTATTTCTAGTTTTATACTCATGTTTCAAGCACTTTATTTGATGGCGTTCGGAGATAAGGTAAGATACCAAGTCCAAACCATTCAATAAATCTTTATTTATTATTTTTCACAAATTTATCATATGATATTGCTTGTTCCAAAAGGAAAATGATATGTTTGTATCTGTTTTGCCCTGTGTTCCATCATGAACCTTACAAAGGGTTTTAGTTGATAAAATGTCTTCCTTTGTTCCCTTCATCCCCTGCACTATTTTTCATATAACTATGGACTTAATCCAAATTACCAAAACAGCAGCTTCCAGCTTTGTAGGACATGCAGGTTAAGAATTGTTTAAACGTATGATGATCCTACACTTCCCCCCCTCCCCAAGAAACGCATTAAAATTATAAATAGTTCTGTTTTCCTCTCTCTTTTTTTTTTTATAGAATGTGCTCAGCTATATGTAATTTTATAAGGAAACCATTTTGCTGGTCTGGTGTAATTAAATATGTTTATAATGTATGATATGATATATATTTCTGTCCTTGACATGTCATATTCTTCAACTTTTCCATTGACAGCTTGATCTCTGACTAATCAGTATTCATCATTTATCTTGCAGGAGTCTGGCAAATAATAATCTTCAATCAATCCCAAAAGATGTTTTCAAAGGCTTGGATTCGCTTAGGATTGTGTAAGTGCAATACAAAATAATTTTGCATCCCAAAGCTTAATTGTTTATCAAGTAATGCATTGTATATTTTTCAGGTCTAACGTTACAAAGAATTTATGTAACTGTCCTATAATTAGTAGACTTACTGTGTTATGCCTCATTAGTAGAGCCTCATTAGCTTTGAAATGGATTATATGAGTCTTAAGTCAAGGCCTTAAAACCCATTGAGACCACTTGACAATGTATGTTAATCTTGAGTGATGGATCAGAAGACAACATCAATTTTAAAAAACACCTATTTGAACAAGGACCAATCACACCTTCCCACAGTCCAGATTGGCAACAAGAATTCTAGAGCAAAGTTCTAAAATTGTCACCATGGAAACATTGGAATGCACCTGCAGATAACACCTCTTTAGAACAATACACCAAAATGTCTTGTTAAGAATGTTATTTAAACGGGTAGCACCATAGCCACCCCATCCCATTGGAATGGTTATGGCGTTATAGGCTGCCAGTTCTGGGTCAAGCTATGGCCAAGCTTTTTGACTAAAACCATTTGTCTGCAAAGCACCCAGAGCTTGCGCTCACCCTAGCACTGCCTTTTAAATATGGATGAAATTACTTTTTGGGAATGATACTTACCCCAATAATAATACGGTGAGCAAAGGGATGGCTCACAGGTGCCGCAGGACCACCAGTTTTTGTGACTCTGAACTAGTCCAATGCAGGATTAGGTTTTTATTCTGACTCTAGTAGTTGTTTTTTTTTAAGCTAAGACAAGTGAAACTAGCCATTTGTATTAACTGTTTTTCCACAGTTATGTTTACACCAAATACATATTGAAAGTGTTGTATGGTGCAGCCAAGCCAAAACCTGATTTGGTAGGTACAGACCTAAAATGTCCCCATTATGCTCACTACATAGTTTATGGTCAATGTCAGAGTCTCAAAATACACGATCAGGGTACTAAAGTGACAAAATGAGTTTAAATTGAATGTCAAAATTCAGGCAAAATAACCAATTTAGATTCTGTGTTTAGTTTTTCTATTTTGGCCCTAGGCCACTTCATCTCACTGCCAATTTAACCATTCAAGGTAAAACATTGTTGCTTTACAGAAATAAAAACCAAAGAAAAGACTAACCGGCGCACTACCCCAAATCCCTATGAATATGTAAACAAATTGAGGTTTTTTTTTCACTCCCATGGCCATTAGGTGTAAGTCCACCTGCCACATCAAGGCAAACCTCTTAGATGGGTCCTCCACTAACTATTCACCTTGCTTCCTTGAGCTTTAGGCAAAATATCTGTAATGAGACAGAGAGGGGTATTTTTCTAAACCCCTACATGCTTATTAACCCTTAATAGGGAAGACAGGGGATGAGCGGCAGCACTATAACATGGCTGTGTGATACAAAAGCAAAAAAAAGTCCTTCACTCAGACTCCCACTACTCCTGGGCAACAGCAACAACGTACATGATGTGTTCTATGGTCATTGCTGCCACTTATGTGACTTGCTCATCATGCCCTATGTTAAAAACGAATACATTTTATTTTATTGTTAGAGTGTTTCAGCGGTATCCGTCAGAGTGAGAATTGTATAGAATTCAATATGAATGAAAGGTGAATTTTAAATTTAAGGCTAAAATAGTTGAACTGGAGGCATAGCTGGCTTGAAGAATTGTTCCAGTTAGGCTGTTTGGCCTCAAATATCAAAGTTTAAATTCCCAAAGATTCTCACTTTAATGAATAACCCTATTAGTGTTTAGAATAACGGTCCCTCCAGACAATTGTTGGCCATAAAAAGCACCTTTATTTTGATGCAGCTGCTTTGCCTCCAGTGAGGTTTTCAGTAATGACTTCTGTTAAATCCAATGCTTCTTCCTAAGAAGCATTGGGGACAGAGGGCTCATACGTTGAAAATGCCTCACTTTACCAATCAGGAAAGTATTGAATCCACCGCTTCTCTATGAGAAGCACTAAGAGCGTTCAGCATTATCATGCTGTGTGTGATGACCTTCAGCTTTCTGAAGGTCATTATGAGGTAGCCAAAAAGTCACTGAAGGAGTGCTCTCTGATAAATGTCCAAAAAAAAGGACAGCATCTATGAACCAATTCTTTGAAGGTGAAGTGGTTTTCGGGCTTAGATTTAATGCAAAATGAAATGTAAAAGTGTTATATTTTTTTTTACTTTATTCTGTACCTTAGCTTAGATTAAAGGGTTACTCCAACCTAAAAATATTTGAGTTTTAGTATAGGGGAACTCTTGACATGCTGGTCTACCCTAACTAAAATCAATCAATCAATCAAGCTAAAATATAACTTTGTTCCAGTGCCAAGGCCAAGTTCTTCTGCAGCCTTATCCTTTTCCTCCAACGTCAATCCCCTCTGATGAGGGGAGGACATGGGTAGCACGGAGAGGGTGCTTACATTGGATACCTATTGACAGTACACTGTGCATGCTGATTTCAGGTGTCCAATATGCACAGAAATAACATTAGCCTTCCAGAATAGTTTTTTTTTGGGCTGCTTATGACATGCCAACGATGCTCTGGGAAGTGGAGTTACACCTCCGGCAGCAAAAAGGTTAAACTCTACTTGTGATGCATTTTATGGTGAAACGCTGCACATATAGTCTGCAGGAACCTTGACCAACTGTGTGTATGTGTATATATGCATATATATGTGTGTGCTAACTGAATGGAACTTCATTCCCCTTAGACAGCACTTCGTTAAATAAAAAAGATCATGTGCCACCTCGTGGTGAAGTGAAGAAGTCCATTCCTTCTATTTACTGTAGTAAAATATCAACCACTAATTATTGGTCGGCATTTTGTAAAACTAAAAAGGCAAGGCACAAGATTATGTGGCTAACAAGTTGACATTTATGTTTTAATTGTAGTTTCTGATAATTTCAATTAAATTTGAATTTATAACAAATATTTAAAATTTTGTAATGTGAGAGGTAGTGGTTTTGTTGTCGTCCGTTTTATCAGAAGACAAGTCATTTAATGTTGATGTCGTGTATTTGAATCTTCATGCTCACAAGAAAAAGTAAAACATGTAGTTTTGTTATTTATTTGACATTAAAGAAAGACGAATACTTGACAAACACTCTCTTATCAGTAACATAAACAGAACATGACTTTGACTTTGTAAAGGCACTCTTCCCTTAAGTGAAAAGATTACAGATAAGGATATTTTTTGACATTTAGACTGAATTAAATAATAAATAGACCATTTAACCATTTCACTACTGAGAGCTTTCCTTAAATTAATAAAGGGAAGATGTGTTTGAAAGACTGAATGCATAGTTAGTATGTAGGTCAATGGCTAACTAGAAATCAGCTGGTGTCTTTCAGAATGCAAATTCCAAAAATGTTATCACAATATAAAGTTTTTGACTGTATCATTATGCTCACATAAATCAAATGCAATTGCCAGGCTACCATAGACACCACCAGAGGCCAAACACCTCTCATATTAATGTCAGTCTATGTCTATATAGGCTGTTATTGCAGAGTACACGTATAGGGTGGCATTTACCTAAAACCCAGCAGGCTGCTTTTCAGCGATTGTGTACTTTTGAAACACGTAGGTTTACGTCCATTAGAGCAGGGTCGTCTTCACCTCTTGTATCTGTCAACATTTTTTTTTTTATCTATCAATTACATTTAACCTCACTCCATAATTGTAAAGCGCCAAGGAAATTGTTAGCGCCATGGCGTATAATATAAAGCCTATTTAAACTCAAGCTGATATTGACACATATAAATCTAGGTCATACATCCTATCTGCAGTTTGAGCTCAAACCAGTAATTAGCAACTAACAGGTGAATTTACTGCCGGTTTCTGCCTCTCCACATCTTTCAATTTTATTTATACTTTTGCATGTATTTGTGATGTTTATTTATGTAGTGTTCATAGTTTAGTATTGTTTGTTGTGCATTTGTGGATCCTTGTAAATCATCACAACCTTTAAAATAATTCCTTTCTATTTGATGACAGTAACGTTTCGGTCCCCCTGGTGGTGCTTTGCAGTACTGAGCTTTTAAGCAATGCTTTATAGTAAGAGCCTATTTATGAAATAATACACGCTAGCTAAAATCAGTATTGCAGGATTATAGTTATTCACAATTTACTTTTTTGTTCCATGTTCAGAAAATGCATACTTGCAGGATAAATTTTTTTTTTTACATATCTATAAAATTTTGCCTGTGGTCTAAAAGTTTTTAAACCAAAGAAAAATGACATAACTAGTACTTATCGGAATGAGCAGTATCCCTTGTGCATTCCTAAATGTCTACACTGATCAGCCATAACATTAAAACCACTGACAGGTGAAGTTAATAACGTTGATAATATTGATACAATGGCGGCTCTCAAGGGGTGGGATATATTAGACAGCAAGTGAACAGTCAGTTCTTGAAATTCATGTGTTGGAAGCAGGAAAAATGGGCAAGTGAAAATAGTGACTCTGACAAGGGCCAAATAGTGATGACTAGTCGACTGGGTCAGAGCATCTCCAAATTGGGAAGTCTTGTGTTCCCGGAATGCAGTGGTTAGTACCTACCAAAAGTAGTGCAAGGAAGGAAAAATGGTGAATCGACATCAGGGCCATGGACATCCAAGGCACATTGATTCACATGGGGAGCGAAGGCTAGCCCGTCTGGACTGATCACATAGAACAGCAACGATAGCTCAAATTGCTGAAAAACATAATGCTGGCCATGATAGAAAGGTGTCAGAACGCACAGTGCGGAATTAAATGATTTGCTGTTAATATCTTGGTGCCAGATACCACTGGGCACATTCAGGGGTCTTCTGGAGTCCATGCCTCAATGCATCAGAGCTGCTTTGGCAGCAGGAGGCAGACCTACATGATATTAGGCAAGTGGTTTTAAACTTCTAGGCGAGGCAGACTCATTTTTTGAAAAGATATTACAAGAGAAATTAAACAAGCCAGATATACATGTCTAAAACTGTATCAGATAGTAAGTGGAATAGTAGATATGACATGCATGGAGGATGCTATGCGTGCAACTTAGAGAGCATAGGCACGATATGTATTAAGCACATGGAAATATGCCAGGCGGATCTACAGCTTTAAGCTGCACGCATATATAGAAAAAATGAAAATAAAACGTGACCACTGGTACTGGGTGTCTCATCAAGAACGCACTGTTACTCTGTATAAGAAAACAAAAATGATATAAGACAACATGTCAAGAGTAACATTTAAGTGAAATGGCGGATGCTATAGACATAAGACAGGAAATCTTAGATGGCAGGCCTGGATTCTGCAAAGGTCACCATTATCTCATTCCTAGTACAGGGAGGCCACTGGAACCAGCAGGTGAGTAATGTTGCAGAGTAGGTGTGAGGCAGGGCTTCAGGCTGATGTATAGTCCAGCATCTCTGGGCAATGAACTCAGGAACTTCTGGTGACCGAGTTCCTCCCGTGCATGGAAGTGCAGGAGGGCCTGATGGTCAGTTGCCACTTAATGTGTGCGGTCCTCCTCAGGTGTGGTGATGCATCGTGGCCAAACCCCTAGAGGCCTTTATCCCAGTTGGGCTAACGTGAGGAAGAGCAGGAGTATACACAGATGCTATGTCTGACAGGGGCCCTCTCAGTCCCGCCTTAGGGAAATGTGGTGGTTTCCTTTTCTCCGAATCCCCCTAGCGCTCTGACCAGGTTTCCTGTGTGCACTCCTGTAATACAATAGGACCACTGACTTGTCTAGAAGCGAGGAGGTCAGCCAACTCTCCCCGGCTCCATCCCCAGTAGGCCACAACAGAGTAGACAGTTCCTCGCCAAGGTACAGTCACGATTCAAGTGTCAGAGAGGTCACATGGGAGCCCCCAACATAGATAGAGCTCTTTGGTGAGTGTATTTGCAATTTAACTGGGGTTAGCACTCAAAAATAGTTAAGATTTATAGAAAATGATGCCCAACAACACGTCTGCTCTACATGGAAGCTATGTTCCGCCCCCCACTTTCACTTTAATTAGTACATTTTTTCTCATTCCATCACCTTAATTATCTCTTTTCTTCATCTATTTATTAACTATTACATTAATTTGAGAAAAACAAAACAGTGTGCAAGATCAAGGGACGTTGCTTTAGATGCAAAATGTCTTCTTTATATTTATTAAGTTGTGTTTGATGTCAATGTAATGTATTTTTGACCTTGCGTTCCAAATTACGCGATCTGTCCGTCTCTCTTGATGCCCTTTGTACTTGTTTCCCACTCCTAATAAAAATGTATAAAAACAAGAAATATGTATATAAAATAAAAACATACTTTTTTTTTTCACTGCAAATGTTCTAAGTCTCCTCCTAACATGTAGGAAAAAAAACCCCAAACATTAGGTTATTAATATAAAACAGTATAATGACATTTTAAAACGTAATATTACATAATCATACTTTTCTCATGTTCTAACGGAATGCTTTGTCATTTGTAGAGATCTTCGAGGAAATTCATTTCACTGTGATTGCAAACTGAAGTGGTTAGTAGAGTGGCTGGACAGAACCAATGCGACAGTGGAACAAATTTACTGTGAAAGCCCCCCCGAATATAAAGGGCGTAAAATCAATAGCCTGTCAGCCAAGGATTTTGACTGTATAACCACAGGTATTGCATTTTATATGTTTATTTGCAGGTAACATAAAATTGTGCATTAGTTAGCAGGGGTGGGGTTATTCACTGAAATGTAGATTACAGTAGATTAAAATCTGAATGGGAAAATTAAGTCAGAAATAGGTGATCTAGAACAATTTTCATCCTAGCTATAGTCACAGCTCGGCTATTTTAACCAATAAGATACAGTTCAGAAAAAAATGAATATAACCTTCTATATACTAGATCAGGGATAGGCAACCTTCAGCACTCCAGATGCTTTGGACTACACCTCTCATGATGCTTTGCCAGCATGAAGTCTATAAGAGCATTGTGGGAGATGTAGTCCACAATATCTGGAGTGCCAAAGGTTGCCTACTCTTGTACTAGATTATAATAAACATTTAACTTCTTTGATTTAATGCCTGATAAATGGCATCTCCTATATCTAGAACAAAACAGCAAACCCCAGTAATATGTGTGTGATAATTGTCCTTTTATAGAATTACAGTTATAATTACAAATTCTTTTAGAAAAATATTAAACATTACAGAAAACATGATGACCTGAGGATTTGGTCAAAGATCCATTGATACTTCTAGGCCCTGATAATCGAACAACAAAATACTTACTAGATTACTAACAGGGAATTTAAGAGTTTCTGGACGTTTTTGCTGGTTTCCTGTTGAGAAAATTAAAAGTGGAAAACCTTATGAACTTTCTATGTGTTACAGAATTTGCAGCCTACAAGTCATTACCCTTTCAATCCTTGTCCGTGGATACTTTCACCTACATGAATGATGAATATGTAGTGATTGCTCAACCTTTTACTGGTAAATGTATTTTCTTGGAATGGGACCACGTGGAAATGTCCTTCAGAAATTATGATAACATCACAGGTGGGTATCTATACATTTTGCCACTTCTAAACAGCTTTAAAGAAACCCTTCCACCCCAATATGAACTCAAGCTCATTTAAGTTGTTTTGGCGGCTGGGGTGTCTGAGTTCCGTAATACCTTCAGCGTTTAAACTATTCTGTAATGGTATAACCCCGGAGTTGAGGCTCTGGCGCCCAGCACCTTTGACTTCCGGCTTCCTTATTCTCGGTGTTGAGTATAAGCTGAGCAAACGGTAATAGGCTGAGAGCATCAGATGAAGCTTGCAACCTAAGACTAGCCTTCCATTGAGAGTAATAGCACTATACTATACATTGATAGGCTAAAAGTGTCAACCTAAGTTGAAGTCTATATATTTATGTTATAGCATTAGGTATTAGAGTTGTTATATTTATTATTTCACATGTATACCATAATACATTTGTATTATACAGTTATTTAATTGTATAGATTGAAGGTTCTGTTTTTAGATAACAAATCATTGTAACTGTTAGCTTGTTGTATCAAACTTGTAAAGAATTATGAAAACTGAAGCCCAACAACTGCTGGAAACTAAGTTTGGAAAACAGAAGCACTAGAGTGTCACTGAATTAAATACCTAAAACCCAATCTAATTCTTATTCTTTCTATGCCCATAGGAACATCTACAGTGGTCTGCAAGCCTATAGTGATAGAGAAACAATTATATGTTATTGTGGCTCAATTGTTCGGAGGTTCCCATATTTATAAGAGAGATATTTTTGCAAACAAATTCATCAAGATTCAAGACATTGAAATTCTTAAAATCCGAAAACCAAATGACATTGAAACTTTCAGAATTGAAGACAATTGGTACTTTGTTGTGGCTGACAGCTCAAAAGCTGGTTTTACAACAATCTACAAGTGGAATGGGAATGGATTTTACTCTCACCAGTCGGTTCACGCATGGTACCGTGATACAGATGTGGACTACCTTGAAGTATCCAACAAACCTCATTTGATTCTGTCAAGCAGTTCTCAGCGCCCAATTATTTATCAGTGGAACAAAAAAAATAATGAGTTTTTTAAACATATAGAAATTCCAGACACTGAGGATGTGTATGCAGTCAAGCATTTCGCTATTAAAGATGATGTTTATCTTTGTCTAACCCGATTCATTGGGGATTCCAGAGTGATCAAATGGGAAGGTGGGTCTACATTCCAGGATGTACAAAGGATGCCATCACGGGGATCCATGGTGTTCCAGCCTATCGAGATCAACAGTCATAAATATGCAATTCTTGGGAGTGATTACTCCTTCACTCAAGTCTTTCACTGGGATTCCGAAAAAGGAAAATTTGCTAAATTTCAAGAGCTGAACATACAGGCACCCAGGTCTTTCACTCACGTATCCATTGACAAACGCGATTTCCTTTTTGCTTCAAGTTTCAAGGGAACTACGCAGATATATGAACATGTAATAATTGACCTGAGCGCCTAGCCATCCGTAGTTTAACACTGAAACAATAGACATTATACAATGGACATGATGAACTAAATGCATGGTAACTCTTTCTCTAATCAAACTTCTGGATGACTGGCTTTGAAGGGAATCTGTCAATCAAGCAGTGTTCTGGAGGATCATGCCGAGCTTTGCTTGCCCATGGGGTGAGCTGAGGCTTTTTAAGATTCATTGGAAACTAGTCCACTAATGAAGGTATTATGTATATAAAAAGCCTTTGGCTTTCTCAGACCAAGGCTTTTGGGTGTTATTTAAGGTCGAGGCTCCATGATGAACATAAAATCATTGTGTAAGAAGAACTGCTATAAATGTATACATCTGGAGGGATATTGGTTTATTATCGAAACCAGGAATTGTCATGAATGACCAGGGAATAGCCTATTTAAAGTCAAATGCTGGAATAATAGCGGAGTTTCCAAATGTCTTCAATCTAGCTATTATGTCATAACATTTTCAGTTACCTGGTAAATTTATGGAAATTGCCAGTTTACGGAAAAACCCTGATAATGTTTTTAGATTTAGTAGCCATTTCCCTTAGTGTTGTCACAGACATAACCTCATATGTAAATAAACATAGATCAGAAATAGCAATTGAGTTGGGACTTGTTTTTTAACTCTTCAATTTACGTCTACATTTTGCAAGGTAATATATCAATAAAATAGGCCTTTGTAATGTGAGGAGGGATTACCAAGTGTACACTCCAGCCTTTTCTTGTATATATGTTAATGTTTACTAGCAGTTCTTTTAACACAATAAAGTAATTTTTTAATACACCAGTGGAGGCATTGGTGGAAAGACAGGTTAATATCGAAGTCTAGGGATTCTAGAAAAGAAGCATTACTCGTAAGTTTATAAGTTGTCATGTTTAGTGTTTTTGGGAGGGTTCAAACTTTTTAAAACTTTAATAGTTTTACTGGTCTTTGCATTAACAGTTTGTATATATTGGTGCAATTGCATATGTTCATCTAAAGAGAGAAATATAAATATATGTATACTTTTTCCATTTATTTATTCACCTGTTTAAAATAAAACTGCCAAATAAAATGTTTACATTTTCTGTCTCCCTGGTTTCCCCCGTTTCTTTAAACAGTTAGTTTTTCTCTCAAAGTGCTTTTTGAAGGAAGAACATTTAGAGATGTTTTTAAATAGGCATAGGCATCTTTTTTTTTTTAAATTTAAACTTTACTGTTTATGTTCACCATCGTCTGCTTGGCAGCCTCTGAACAAAAACAGCTGCCTACTCAATCCATGCAGATAGATTTGTGATAGTTCACCCCATAGTGAAGCCATGCAATGTAAACCTACCATGGGTATGAAAGAGCAAGGCTACTAAAGGTGAAAGGTGAGGCAGTATCATTAAAGGGACTGGTTAGGGACATGACTGTCCAGATTGGGGAAGTGGAGGAATATGACAACTTCGGGGACATATCCGTTCATGGAATGAACAAGAGGGGCTTCTGAAAAGGAAGGAGGGCAGGGGACCATTTAATAAACATTGAGTTGGAGTTGTATTGGTCTGGGGCAGCACAAATTGTTTATCACGGAGTAGACTACAATGACTTAAATAGAGAATCCTGGTAACTTATAATTGTGTCGATACACTGTTACATTGTCTAAGATGCTGTAAGAGAGACCATGCATTTTTCAAGATATAATATGTACTGATCAACAACTAATATTTCATTTTTACAGTTGCAACTAAGTACCATAACCACTAGAGCATGCTATAGTGGTTATGGTGCCAGGAGTGCACTGGCACCCCCTTCCTTATCTGTATTTTGGTTTTACTTATCACCAGAGATCTGCTTGGGCACCGCTCCCCACCTCCACTGCATCTTCCAGCCCAACCGAAAAGCTCTCTGTCTGAGCTGAGACTGACAGTGCAGGTCAAATTTTAATTGTATAATTTTGAAACAAATAGTTCTAGTAGAAATATATAATAAATTGTATTTTTGGCATTGATTATAAATGTCATTGTTGCGGAAATTGGAACTCATTTTACTAATTTCAATATTTTTTAAAAAAGGTTCTGTGTTGACATTTCATTACACTTTTATGTATATATGATTCACTTTAGAGTCGTCTGCAAGTCAGCAGTTGCTATATAATGTATCTTTCCCTATTTACATTTGGAGTTACTTGGGTTGAGAGTGAATTGCACAGGATAGGTTTGGAGAAAGGCTGGGCTGGCAGTAAGTGAAAAGTCATATATTCAATCCTAATGGAGATTGGGAGAATGAAAAAGGAAGAACACAGCAGGCATATCACGAGAAGGAGGGCTGGATGGAGAAGATAATCCCAGAAATTGATTCAAAAAAGAACACATCACACAACGGACAAAACTGGGGGTAGTGACAAAAGTAAGTCTTAAACTGGTTAGCAGGAAGGCAGCTCAGATTGTATCTGTCCAGTATAATTCTAAGAATTCTGTGCAGTAGTTGCCCAGTACAGCAAGCCTCTAACACACACCATGGTAACAGATACATAAATCACTGTAGATGAGACATGCTAAACAGCTTTTCATGTACAAATGGCACTCGCATATCTCCTAGCAGCAATATGACAGCGACTGCACCTGCCAAATGGACAAACAACGGAACACACAAATTCTCCTCTAAGGAATAGTTGTTTTGCCCTTCAACAATAAATGTTCGATGGAAAAATCAATCCTCAAAATCTCCATCACCACAATATCATTTCTAATTATTTCCAAAGTATTTATTGCGAAATGAGAATACCAATACCAATACAGTAAATAAATAGAATATTATTTTTGATATTTTTTTTCCCAATTGCTTCCTTTTAACCCCTTAAGGACACATGACATGTGTGACATGTCATGATTCCCTTTTATTCCAGAAGTTTGGTCCTTAAGGGGTTAAAGGACCACTATAGGCACCCAGACCACTTCAGCTCAATGAAGTGGTCTGGGTGCCAGGTCGATTTAGGATTAACCCTTTCTGCTGTATTTGTCTCCATTATAATGTCTCCATTTTTGTGCACAAGAAATTTCTTACTTTAATACACTTTTAGATGTATGTATGCACCACCGTCCCTCGATAGAGAGTTTTGGGTTCCCCTATTGGAGTCTGTTGCAAGTTTTGTAGAAGGCTCCATTATTTTTGGTGGTGACTTTAACGTTGTGCATTGCCCACCTGTGGAATGCTCCAATACCCTGGTGGCCCCCCCTGATATAGACAGTATGGACAAACTGTTTGCTTCATTTGTTCAGGATGCAGGCCTATTTGACATTTGGAGAGCCCAACATCCCTCGGTCAGGGACTACACATTGTCTGCCCCCTCACCACTCCAATTGCACATTGATTTCTTCTTATTTTCTCAGGGAATCCCCCTAGTGCCCTCTTTACTGACACTGGTCCTATCTCCTGTTCAGACCATGCCCCAGTCACCTTGGAAATTAGCATTTCAGCGCTCAATAAGCTCTGGTCCTGGAGGCTAAACTCCCTTCTTTTGAACAACCTAGAGCTTGTGGAATCAATTTACTTTGAAATTAATAATTATTTTAGAGAGAACTTGACCCAGAGGAACCATTGTCTAGTACAGGGGTAGGCAACCTTCGGCACTCCAGATGTTTTGGACTACATTTCCCTTGATGCTTTGTCAGCATTATGGCTGTAAAAGCATTATGGGAGATGTAGTCCAAAACATCTGAAGTGCCGAAGGTTGCCTTCCCCTGGTCTAGTATCTGGGTAGCCCCTAAGGCTGTTATGCAAGGTTTGATTATTAAACATACCTCCCATTATAGGAAGCAAAGAATGGTGGTCCTCTTTTCACTCCAATCCTGACTGCATAAAATTGAGTTCTAATAAAAATCTAATCATTTGGATGCGGCTGGTGAAACTAGACAGGAACTCAGAGCCCTCCTTATGGACTATGCCTGCAGATCCCTTATGAGAACAAGACATTTTTTTTGAATGTGCCAATAAGATGGACATGATTACGAGGAGTGCAGGCCATCCAGACAATTCCAAACATTAAAAATTTAAATAGCAAATTAGTCTCCTCTCCCGCTGGCATTAGAGATGTATTCACTCAGTTTTGCTCTGAAATGTATAATCACTCTCTCTCCCACACCTCAGGTGACTCTGCGTTAACTGGAAAGATTCAATACTTCTTGGATGAACAGTAGTCTTACGTCAGTTGAAAGATGAACAGTTAGATTTTTGCTAAACTCCTGGCCTTCTATGTTAATTTAGCTGTACCTAATCCATCCAGATTTATTCCAGGTAGACAGGCATATGAGTACACCAGGTGAAATAGATGAGCACCAGATGACCTTGCATGGTATGCGTGGACCACCAAAACACCTTTTCTGTTCCTCTATTTGGAAGCGGAGAAGGCATTTGACAAAATCAAATGACCCTTTTTATTTACTTTAGTGAAATACCTCCACTTTATCACGGCTGTAGCAGCTTTGTAGCAGCTTTGTACCACTCACCTAAGGCTCAGATTTCTATCTCAGGAATATCCTTCTCTCCCTTTCTTATTTTAATGGCACCAGACAAGGGTACCCACTGTCGCTCCTATTGTTTGCCTTATCTATCAAGCCGCTCATCTATCACATTGGACAATCTGGTGTTTAAAGTTTTTTATACCAAGTAAGTAATACAGGGATAACTTTATTTTTACCATTACCCAGCCAGCCTCCTCCATCCCTGCACTGTTTTTGGTGCTCCATATGTTTTTATTCCTGGCAGGTTATAAAGTGAATATTGACAAATCCATCACCTTTTTCCTATACGTCCCACAGGAAGATTGTAATCAATTGTCGGAAGACTTTCAGATCCAGCTTACCTCCTCTAACTATTTATTATGTTACGTTTACTTTACCTATTTCAGATGCTCCTGATCCCAGCTGCTGGTTCTGACTTGCTGTCCCTCCAGACTTCTATTAATGACTTTGTTTGGATGAGCTGACGCAGGTGCAGGCATAGCACTCAGTCATAGGACACTGTTAATTGGTCGATCTTAAATCTGACCTTTTTTCTCTTGACTTCTCCCAATTTTTTAATCTGGTTTCTTAAATCCTCCCGTCTCTTTTTTTGTGCACACAATGCCCAGCCATTCTTAACTCTTTGAGAATCTAGGACAAGTACTCAGTAAGATATAACTGAACAGTACCGGCGGTATCTACCAATGGGAAATCACGCTATTAATGGTCAATAATTTGCCGATAAGGTTTACATGAGGACAGTATAGCTGTAATTAGCAAGATAAATGTGTAAAATGTTACTCTGCAATGTTTATTTGCCCCGTCATTTTGAAAAACTCTGTAGAAAGTTTGAACATTGGAACATTTTCTGTGTGAGAGGAAGTACACCCTATTTAATTTTTTTTTAATTATTATTACTTTTTAAATTTCCTTTTAAAATTTTGCACCCCTAAGAATTTTGCACCCCGGGCAACCACTCTTGTGACCCCCATGATGCACCACTGTAGCTTACTACTATTTTGACCTCAAATGTGAAATTTACTTTGAATTCTCACATTAGCCAATAACCCTGGCAGTCACACACTACACACACCGGCTTATTGGGAAACACCGGCCGGCTGTGCTGCTGTGTTTGTATTCCCCTAACATTTATGTAATCGGGAACGAGCACGCACTGTGTGAGGAGACATGCTGAATTAGGTCCTGACTAGGAAATAAACAGCCTCTCAATATCCCTCCTGCCCTGCTAAAGCAGCAACCTTAACCCTTTCTCCCTCTGCAAAGCAGGACATTCTTTCACCTGCCTTACTGTCATAAAAACAGCAAATTAAGTGTTTTTTCAGAAAACAGATAATGAGTTGTCTGCACCCTTTTCCTATTTCAAAACCGCAACTCCTCATAAAATATTTCCTCTCTTTATGGATTCTGACGTTGTAACCTTCTGACGTTCTGACCTTTTCAATCCCACTAGACCAGGGATAGGCAACCTTCGGCTCTGCAGATGTTTTGGACTACACCTCCCATGATGCTTTGCCAGCATTATGTGTGTAAGAGCATTATGGGGGATGTAGTCCACAACATCTGGAGAGCCGAAGGTTGCCTATCCCTGCACTAGACTCACCACAATTAACCAATCTCCAGGCCTCAAAGAGTTAACTCACCTACATGCCATCTCTATGACTGAAAGGGTTAATACATTACCTTTTTCAAAAACATGTCTATGTATTAACCTTTTCCAGGGACACAAGAATCACCCCATCTCTGGGACTGAAAGAGTTCATATAATAATTTAGGTGGCAATCAAACTTTCAATATACTGGTTATATGTGTATTTATTAACCCTTTGTCACATTAAGCTTTTGACTCTCTCTCTATTTACATGTATATATTTATTTGTCTGTGACCACAAATAATATTGTGCAGATGTTTGACCTTTTTTGCATTCGTTACAGCGATTCTTTTCAATATAATCCACACACATAAACTTTGAAATTGAGCATAGATCACCTTGCGGTTCCAGAGATGACACTGGCTGTGTGTAAATCATTTCTGTTGCAAGGTCAGGTAAAATGAGCTGATTCATGTGGAACAGAAAGAGTTAATAAAAGCATTTTAGCCAAACTGGAGAATTTCTCTAAACCAACTATGCTTCCATTTTGGACTAGTTTGGTCAATTTGACATTCACTTTGAATTCACACTTTAGTGAATGTTTAATGAGGGATTGAAGTTAAGTGAAAATGGAGCAGACAAATGACTGTTGAAAAATACTGAACTGTCTATTTAATGATTATAATGGAAATGAAAAGATTCCCTGGTTTGTAGGATGAGTATGGGTTAATATTGTTTTACAGCAGAGCTAGTAGAGACAGACATAGCTGGTTTATTGACCTGCCAGGACCTTGCTCAGCATGCCTAGTCACACTGTTTCTCTGCTCACTCCCCAGGAATAAGGTAACAGAAATCACCAGCACTCACCATGGGCACTGACGATCTGGGGAACAATGAGGAAGAAGAGGAGGACCCCGAGCTGTTAGACAGGAGGGCAAGGAATGGGATCCCACCACTGGAGGACATGAAGGGCACCTGGTGTGACAGTGAGAGCCACCAGCCGGCTGACATCATGGAAGAAGGGGACAACCCCTTCACTCCTGACTGTCCCCAACCTGGGGACCACCAAGAGAGGTCCTGCTGTGTCCGACTGATAGTGACTGATGAACAGACTGGTAAGACACGTGTACACAGAGAGGGGAGGAAAATGTGACTCAGACAGTTTATGTCTATTAATAAATGCACATAATGTTATTTGAGTGTATCATCTGGGCTCCCTCGCTAGTATCCTTGCTACAATGACACACGAGGCACACCACACACAGGGTTAACTGCACAGGTTACAAAGGGACTCCTTAGCAAAGAAGAAGACAGGAGGTATCCTAGTAGCAGAATGGAATCCTGCCGGTGTTCTAGTGAAAACTGATACACTTAGATAAAAAACAAACAAACAAACAAACAAAATAACGTAAAAAAAAATAATAGTTTATGTACGTTTTATAAGAGACAAACAAAATACAGTGCTATGCAATCAGTTAAACAGGTCTCCCTTTTATTCTGAAACAAAGCTATAGTTATAATAGTTATATAATTAAAAGCCTACAGTTACATAATTAAGGAGACAAAAGACAAAGGGGTACATTCCCTAAACATTGAATTCAATGAATGTCGGCAGCAGAGTAAAATGTTTTAGATAATTAAGCAAGGTAATTATTTATTTATAACTCAGCCACAAGTCATTGTTCAGTGGGTAAAACCACCTGATCCAGTGGTGGATGAACCCGGTACAACAGGGGATTGTGAACTAAATTTTCCAGGATTCCCTGTAAATTCTCTCTTTAGTAAATAAGACGGTTTAGTAATTAGGCCTGTCTGGGTTATCAGGGTGCTTTTGTTTTTGTGAAAATGCCTGACAGAAGTGTGCAAATAAAACAAAATTTAAATATTTATTTTTTCAAATATTAAATATTAAAAGTGATCAGATTTGTTAAAGGAAAACATTAGTGTTAATAACATGTAAGCTGAATTTCTAACACTAAAGGGTCCCACTCCCCCCCCCCCCCCAGTGGCAGGTAAAGGGTTAAAAAATCATTTAACCCCTTAAGGACACATGACATGTGTGACATGTCATGATTCCCTTTTATTCCAGAAGTTTGGTCGTTAAAGGGTTAAGCACTTACATGATTCCAGTGTCGATGTCCCTTGTCGCTGGGTCAGGCTCCCCCTCTACTGACGGTAGTCAATGGGCGGGTCCTAATGCACATGCGCAGAAAGTGCCACGCGTGCATTAGGCCTTCCTTCATATGCTTTCCTATGGGGTTTTAGAAGACGCAGGACACGATGTCCAGCGTAGTTTCAGAACTCTGTGAAAGGCCAGGAAACGCCTCCAGTGGCTGTATTAACTTTGCAATGTAAACACTACAGTTTCTCTAAAACGGCAATATTTTACATTGCAGGATTAAGGGGACAGGGACAGTCCACCCAGTCCACTTAAATGACATGATGTAATCTGGGTGCCTATAGTGTCTCTTTATAGTATATTTCATGGTTATTCTGACTCTGCCCGTCACCCGACCGAGGTTGATGAAACAAACATCAACGACATAGCTATAATAATAACATTTACACCACAGACTGTAATTGAAAGCTGTATAGATCTAAAGTAACATTTGTGGTATAGCAGAGCAGTGTGGGAGAACCACTAATAGCTGCTGTGACAAGAAACCTGTAATTTTACTCGTCTTAACTTTCATACATTGGGATTATTTACTAAACCGTGATCTGTGGAAATGTACAAAGAAATGGCAAATTCTAGGACAAAATAGGAAAATCCCCCAAATTCTCCAATTCAGCTTTTTTTTTTTCTATGATTCTTCCTTTAGTGAGTTATTCTTTTTGCAGGGAAGTATTTGTGTACTAAGCACTTTTGATGTCACCGAGCACATTGGACAGTAACATACAATAATGTTTGCTTGTTCAGCTTGTAATTATTGTGAACCATGTAATAAGGAGAAAACCACAATTGAGACAAAGCCAAACTATAGTCACAAGAAACATAGTTTATTGTAATTGTTCTGGTGAGTATAGTCAGTCCCTATAGGCTTTTTGCAGAGAAAAGGCAGTTTTTACATTGCAGCCGAGGAACACCTGTAGTGGCCACTCCTCAGGTCAGTGCTGCACAGTGTGCAGTACTGACGTTCAGCATCTCCATGCTCTGCATGGAGTACACGTTTGTGTTCCTGACCCTATAGTGTTCCTTTAATTTTATAATAAACATTTTATAATAATACTGCAAGAACTAGAATACAATAATAATAAAGTAGTACAAGTGCAGAATATAGTGGAATACAGTGAATATTGGAATACAAATCCAAATTCCTAACTCTATAGTATCCTAGTTGCAGGTTAGTTTTAGGTCCTGCCTAGCCCACTGAAAAAGGTCCAAACTCACTTTTCTCCAGTACCAAGACTCCCTTGTTGCTGCCGGCCGCTTTGCCTCCAGTGACTTCATCTGACTCTCTCATCGATGGCCAATCCAATGCTCCTCATAGAGGCGTATTGGGGACTGACACGCATGTACGACATGCGCAGCATGAGTATCCAAATGCTTCTCATAGGACTACATTGTATTCAATGCTTTCCTATGAGCCACAACATTTTACTTGTTTGTTACTCAGAGAGCCACTAGAGGTATCTTTAACCCTTTAATTAAAAAAAAAACCAAAAAAAACCCCAAAAAAATTTTTTTACTAAATTTAAATGTTTTACATTACAGGGTTAAAATGACAGTGGTCTGGGTGACTTTAGTGGTCCTTTAATATTGTGCTACGAGGCAGAAGCCTACACTCTTTTCTATAGTTGTGGAGATGGGGGCAATTGCCATCCCCCACCCCCCTTTCCAGCTCTGTCCTGTCACTAAGTATAGTAACCACATCTTTGAAGTTCTAATATGATCAAAATGTGCTGCTACGGAACATGTTGGTGCTATATTTGATAAATTAATGCAGTATCACGTTAAATGGGTGAGGGGTTATCAATGTTAACTCTGGATTCCTTGCACAGCTAATACCATGATAGTCTGGAAAGTAAATGCCTGCAGGCAGTAAGTTATTAGCAGGAAATAATTCAATTATCAGAATGACTTTGCACGAATGGTTCTGTTGCAATAGCAATGAGGTAAGGCACAAGGAGACTACTGAAAGGGTGATTGAGATGTTCCGCAAACTAAGTTATTGTGTTCTGCAAAGTCACTGGCCATTCTAATAGGCATGCCTGCAGTTCTGTTTGTGCAGGGACTGTCAGTAATCAATGGTTAATAGCCAATACTTTAACTACTATTTTAGGTATTATTTTTATGTTGTACCAATGAAGTTGTAAATCTGCATTGCAGAAACTTCCTGTTGATGTAATGTTGGGCAAAACATCATGTTATGTCATCTAATGACTCGTAGGCACATGGTATATGTTCCTGGAAACATTTTTTATAAATATTCAAATATCTCAACATAGAAATTAAAAGGAGCAGTAAACTTTTTTTTTTTTTTTTTAACAGGTTGATATATTTGAATAGTTTTATTCATGGCCATTTCGTTCCATCATAATGCAGAAAAATAAGAAAAATACCATCCTCTGATATTGTAAAACCAAATCCAAATTCTCTGACATTGGCCAAAATTAAAAACTGTCCCAAATGACTGTTATTGGCAGTGAATTGGAAACGCTCCAAAAAATAAACAAGAGAGGAGATGACAACCCAAAATGACCTTAAGATGGAGCTCACAGACTTAGGAATTGCTCTGAAATTAAAAGGTTACTGCAACCAAAAAAAAAAACTCTAGTTTTTGGTCATAGCAGCCCTTACTGTGCTCCCCCCCCCCCCCCCCCTGTAAAAATTGAAAAATAATAAAGCAAATATTATATGTACGGTAAGTATTGTATAAAACAAACCTGTTATAGTGCGCTTTGACCAAGTTTTCCTGGCAGCTTGATCCTCCTCCAGAGGGAGAGTGATGTCAGGGAGGACAGGCTGAGGGCAGGACTTGGATGGCATGGAGAAGGACTCATGCGGCCATTGGTCGTCCTGTATGCACAGATTTGACATTAGGAAGCCAGAAAGAAAATGGAAAAAAATCCAGTCTGGCTAATGATGCTCTAATGACTCTGCTAGTGGTGAAATTACACCTTCAAATGGCTATATCTTTGGAAGTGCCCACTGGAAGGTGGATATAAGTATGCATTTTCTTTATTTCAGTGTGTGTATGTCAGTGTGTTATTTGATGTGTCTGTGTGAGTGTCTGTCTGTGTTTATCTGTGTGTGGACTTGCCACAGTGTCCCTGGATTTATTTATTTTAAATATATAATTGTCTATCTTGTCTCTTTGTTTCTCTTTCTCTCACTTTCCCCACTGTCTATTGCTGCAGACAGCTAGTTTAATTTAAGTGAAACATCCTCAGGCTTTTTTGCTTTTAGAATTTCTCTTAACTGCCTTAATTTCTGTTTTTCTCTGTTGGTATTTAACAGAACGAACTTGAGGAATGGTTAAACAAGTTGCGTTAACCTTAGAATTCAGAGCAAAGTTGAAATTTTAAACAAAAAGGCTACTAACTGCGCAAGAGGTTACCTTATCTGTCATCAGCCATAGCTCAAATATTATTGTGCATATTTAAGACTAACAATGTTTTCAAGTCCACATCTCATTAAATATAACATTTTATTTATAATAACAAAAAAAATTGCAATTCATTCCAAAAAAGTGCTATTGAAACATTACATCACAGATTTTCATGCAGCATTAAATGTGTTTTACAACAAAACACAAATTTAAAAGTGCAAGTAAAAAACTATTGTTACTACATACACTTATAGCCAAAATGGAAATTCTTGTCTCTGAAAATATACAAAATATAGTGCAATATTGCCAAATACTAAAACCCTTTGAAAAAAAAAAAAAAGTTTATATGGCAAAGTTAGGCACTCTGATTTGCCACATAATATTTTTTTTTCCAAAAAAAATATTTTGTATATTGTTATTTGTTTCAAGGATTTAGGCTATGTAAGTGTTTATTACCAATATTTTTTTGCCCACTAATTTTTTACTTCCAAATGTTTAAACACGCTTTTTAACAAAACACAGAAAGCTCAATTAAAGGGACAGTCTAAGCACTAAAACATCTGCAGGCCACTCTGGTGGTTATGGTGCCTGGCGTTCTCTGGTGCCACCTCTCAGTAAGAAATCAAACTATTTTTGAATTGACATTTGTCCATGTCTTGTCTGGTCCCATATTCCTTCCAGATATCGCTACACAATACGTTCCCATTCTAGTTTAACAATAGCATTTTTTGTCCAACTTTGGGCATCATTCATTGGATGAGCGCTCCATCTATTGGTGGAGGTTTGGAACTCCAGCCCCGCAGATATTGTTGCTTTATAACTCTCATAATTTACTTCCAGTCAGTGACTAAAAGAGAATTATGGGCAGGGGTGGGGCTGGGATCGCAGTTTTACAATTCTGATTTAATGAGTGGTAATGTGCTTCCCTGGCACCAAGATTACACATATTCAACGCACCTTATTTACCATGACTTTTAGACGCCCTTTTGATAACACCCTACTTGTGGTGATGCAATCATTGGAGTAAAAGTTGAAAGCTGCTGAAAGTCAAATGCAAGCGAGTGAAATGGGAGACTGGAATTCAGGACTGTAAGCAAAGATAAGAGAAAAATGAACCCAGCCAGGAGGGTAATAACTTGCAAAAGGCAATATACAAGAGATTTAATATAGCAATCCACACATTAATATTCAGTAACTTGGCATCGCCATCTTGGCTTCCGTTCAGTTTTTGTTATATTCGCTGTCCTTTGCACCTATTAGTTAACACAGAGGAGACATGAAATAATTTATCAATTAGGGGCCAAAATAAAAAATAAACTTCTACGGGCCACAGATAGGTTTTTAGAGGCTCACGTTCTAAGTAAAGGTATAATTAATGATTAAACTATTTTGCAGATAAAAATTACTTTGAATAGATTGTTCAGGTTTTCTTACCGTTAATGCGATGTATTACAGTTCTTGTCAGCAATCAGTTTTTCGTACTATGGAATCATGTTTGAAATCAATGTATTCAAAATATATTCCCCTGTGTCTCTTTGTCCCCTTCTCCAGACCCTCTGTGTCTCTTTGTCCCCCTTGTCCCCTTGGTGGATCTCTTTCTCCCCCATACACTGTGTGTATCTCTTTCTCCCCAACCCCTTTTTGTGTAACACTTTCTCCCTTTTCCAACCCCTTTGTGTATCTCTTGTGTACCCCCTCAGCACCTTGTTTTTGTTTCCTCCCAGTCTATCTGTGTCTCTTTGTGTGTCCCCAGCCCCTCTGGGTATCTCCTCTCAGCACCTGTCTGTCTCCTTTGCCCTTTACCTAGTCACTGTATGTCGCTTGTGCCCCTTCCCCAACCCCTTTGGGGACACTTTGTGTCTCCCAGCCCCTGTTTGTCTTTTGTGCCACTTCCCCAACACTCTGTCCCTTTCTCACCCCAGCCCCTGTGTGTCTTTTTGTCCTCCACTCCTGCCAGCCCCTCAAGGGGTCTCCTCTCAGCCCCTGTCTTTCTTTTTGCCCCTTCTTAGGCCCTCTGTGTCTTTGCCCTTAGCCCCTCTGTATGTTTCTTTGTCCCCTAAGCCCCCCTGTGTATTTCTTTCTCCCAATACCTTTTGTGAGTCTCTTTCTCCCCTATCCCTTTTAGTGTATCCTTCTTCCATTCTCAGACCCTTAGTGTGTCTCTTCCCCAGCACCTTGTCTTTTTCTCCCCAGTCCCTCTGTGTTTCTTTGTGTCTTTGTGTCTAAAGTCTTCCGTTAGCAACTGTCTGTCTATTTTGCCTCTTCCCTAGTCTCTCACTGTCTCTTTTGCCTTTTCCCCAACTTATCTGAATTGCTTTGGCCCCCAAGCCCCTGTGTTTTTCTTTTACCCCTCTGTGACTGTTTGTGTCCCCTGTACCTGTTTGTCTCTCCCCACAGCATATCTGTGTTGGTTTGTGTCTCCACAGCCCCTCTGTATCTGTTTGTGTCACCCCAACCCCTATGTGTATGTTTGTGTCACCCTTAGCCCCTCTGTTCCTGTTTGTGTTCAACCAGCCCCTCTGTATCTGTTTGTGTCCCACAGTTCCTCTGTACCACTTTGTCTTCCCCAGCCCTCTGTGTCTGTCCGTCTCCCTCATCCCCTCTTTGTCTGTTTGTCTCCCCCAGCCCCCTCTGTGTCTGTTTATGTCACCGCAGCCCCACTGTGCCTGTTTGTCTCCCCCAGCCCCTATTT
The DNA here is from genome assembly GCF_036172605.1 of Pelobates fuscus. Taxonomy (NCBI): domain Eukaryota; kingdom Metazoa; phylum Chordata; class Amphibia; order Anura; family Pelobatidae; genus Pelobates; species Pelobates fuscus. The sequence goes on along the minus strand of NC_086326.1, from coordinate 24,429,567 downwards.
TGCCCGCCCTCCACCTAGAGGTTTCTTTCTTTCCCCACATGTGCTTGCTCACCTACCTCTTGTAGTGTGGCAGTGCCGCGGACAGGGCCATCTTTAACGCGGGGCAGCTGTCCCACGGGCCCAGATACTCCTGGGGGGCCCAAGGCAGCTGTCTTGTGGGCCGCGCTGCCCTTAACTATTCTCCCCCCCTTGGGCCCCCGGCACACTAAGGAGGCCCACCGGGTGGCCCATTCACTAAGGGCCACCCGGTGGGCATTTGTAAGCAGAGGGCCGGTCATGCGCTCTGGCCCTTTAACAGCGCGACCGGGCCCCTTGTTTTCCTGTAGCTAGCTGGGCGGCGTGCAGCTCTCTTTTCTCTATGGGAGGAAGTGACTCGTGGCTGTCACTTGCTCCCACAGAGAGCCTCGTGGGAGACAGCAAGGAGGCTGAGAGGAGCGGGGCTGAGCCAGGCAAGGTAGGAAACATGTACAAAAGTGTACATTTTATGTGTATATGTATGTCTGTCTGTGTCTGTGTGTGTCAGTATGTCTGTCTGTGTATGTGTGTGTATGTCAGCATGTCTGTCTGTCAGTGTCTGTGTGTGTGTGTGTGTGTCAGTATCTGTCAGTATATGTGTCTCTGTGTGTCAGTATGTCTGTATGTGTCTCTGTGTGTCAATGTGTCTGAATGTGTGGCAATATGTCTGTCAGTATATATTTGTGTGTCAGTGTATGTCTCTATGTCTGTCACTGAATATATGTGTGTTAAAATGTCTGACTGTGTGTGTATGTGTCAGTATGTCTGTCAGTGAATATATATGTGTTAGAATGTCTGACTGTGTGTGTATGTGTCAGTATGTCTGTTAGTGTATATGTCTGTCTAAGTATGTCTTTAATCATTCTACTGCGTTGGGGTGAAAGGCGTGATTGTGGGGGAAGGAGGGTGCAGGATCCAGGGGGCCCAAGAAAATGCTTTGCCCAGGGTCCTATTAAAATATAGATGCCATGGCCACAGACCTCCTGTAACCTCTCCTAGGTCTGACATGAAGCAGTTCTGTGCTTTCAGTCAACACTTGCTGTCTGTCAGGATTCGAACCTGGGAACCTGGCGGTTTTGGTGCTGTTATGTTACCTCTGAGCCACCTCCCAGCTTTACTATTGCCTGTATCTAGCCCTGTCTAGTATCCAGCACTGGGGGCTGGACTTTTAGTGGAACTACTCCTGCCACTCATGTTACACCTGAAGTTGATGTCTCGTTAGCCAGGTATATAACACTGCCTCTCCCAGAAGGCAGTGTCAGTTCCTTGACTCTGGTGATCGGTTCACTGTTTCCTGTTCTCCAGTTTGTTCTTGACTCCGGCTTGTGTTTTAGTTTATTCTGACTTCTGGCATCCTCTGACCCTTGGCTTCCCACGACTATTCTCCTGGTTTATCCGTTCCTGTACCGTGACTCGGAGTTTACCCTGCACAGCCCCCGTGCACCGACTCACAGGCCAGGTGAATTCTCACCTGACCACCTCGGCCTGTGTTTTCTTGCAAGGGTGAGCATACATCTCTGCCTGCCGGACTCCCAACCCAGGTAAGCCCTGACACTGTCATTCCTACCATAGAGAGGGAACAGGAGATCCTCTACTCTTATCTGAGATTTGGGCAGGGTCGAATAACTTGACGAGTAGAGCTAGCATCAACATAGACAAAGTTCTTCGGCCCTATGTAGAAAAGCTACCTTCTTATTTAAAGGACACAAAGGACACCTTGAAGTGTCTAGCTTCCATCACTATACCAGAGGGTGCCTTACTGTGCAGCCTTGATGTAGAGGATCTCTACTCATCGATTCCCCACTCACTAGGCCTAGCACACACTAGGCACTACCTGGAGACACGGGGGCCCAGACACCAACGACATACCATGTTTTTATTAGAATTGCTGCAGTTTGTCTTAACCCACAATTTCTTTCTTTTCAATGGTCAGTATTACCACCAGGTGCAGGGTACAGCTATGGGTACGTCTTGTGCCCCTTCGTACGCTAACCTGCACCTGGGTTGGTGGGAAGAAAATGTGGTATTTTCGGACGTGAACATTGAGTTTACTAAATATATATTTTTATGGAAAAGATATATAGATGATGTCCTCGTTGTTTGGATGGGCATGGGGGACTCCACTGCTTTTGAAGAAAGACTTAACTCCAACGATCTGAACCTGAGGTTCACAATGGAAATTGGGTGTTCGTCTCTTAATTTTCTGGATTGCACCTTCAAATTCTCTGGCGAATCAGGCATTGACACTACAGAGAACAAAAGACAACAAATACAGGGTGCGCTAAATAAAATAAAGGGAGATGAAAAAGTCTTTAGATACAATGAGGACCTTGAGTGAGTGTTCTTAGGTTCTTTCTTTGGGATCTCAGTAGTCGAATATGGAATACAAAAGCAGAGAGGGGAGACCAATAGTGCAAAACTGTAATGCGGAAAGGATCACGAACAACACAGACGTGGAGAAGTGCCAACTTACAATTTAAAGAGCTAAGCCCAGCTCTAGGTAAAACAGCATACAGTGGTATTTAGTACTCCCCACATGTAGGATATTGCTGGACAATTGGAGGTGTCTTCACAAGATTCTTTACACAATCCCAGACAGACGTCAGCATATAAAATATTTAAAAGATGGAAAAACCCAATGGTGCAATAACTTTGGTAATACTGCAACAACAGACAACACTGAGGTCCTAAGAGTGCCAACTTACAATTTAAAGAGCTATGACCAGCTCTGAGTAAAACAGCATACAGTGTAACTGTATGCTGTTTTACTCAGAGCTGGTCATAGCTCTTTAAATTGTAAGTTGTGTAACTGTATGCTGTTTTACTCAGAGCTGGTCATAGCTCTTTAAATTGTAAGTTGGCACTCTTAGGACCTCAGTGTTGTCTGTTGTTGCAGTATTACCAAAGTTATTGCCCCGTTGGGTTTTTCCATCTTTTATATATTTTATATGCTGACGTCTGTCTGGGATTGTGTAAAGAATCTTGTGAAGACACCTCCAATTGTCCAGCAATATCCTACATGTGGGGAGTACTAAATACCACTGTATGCTGTTTTACCTAGAGCTGGGCTTAGCTCTTTAAATTGTAAGTTGGCACTTCTCCACGTCTGTGTTGTTCGTGATCCTTTCCGCATTACGGTTTTGCACTATTGGTCTCCCCTCTCTGCTTTTGTATTCCATATTCGACTACTGAGTTCCCAAAGAAAGAACCTAAGAACACTCACTCAAGGTCCTCATTGTACCTAAAGACTTTTTCATCTCCCTTTATTTTATTTAGCGCACCCTGTATTTGTTGTCTTTTGTTCTCTCCATTCTTAGAAGGGTTTGAGGGTTACCCTTCCTTTCAGGTGTGCAGCTCTATCCCCCCTTGTGATCAGTACTGTAGCGCTGTTCCCCTCCCTTTCTATTGACACTACACTCTTTAGGAAACCCACCTCAATTAATACCATGTTGAGGTGGGAAAGTCACCATCCGACCACATTGAAGAGGGGTATCCCGGTCGGACAGTACCTCCGGTTAAGGAGGAATTGTTCGACCCTGGAGGAATTTTTCAACCAAGCCAAGTTACTCGGAACTAGGTTTAAAGAGAGGTGCTACCTGAATAGTTGCCTGAAGTACGCATATCGGAGTGATAGGATGGAACTCCTCAAAGTAAGCCCGTACCTAATAAACAAGAACCTATTAGATGTATAGCGAATTTTGATTCAGGGTGGGATCAGGCCAAATGCATTTTGGGTAGGTTTTGTCCCCTCCAATCCCAGGATCCTCAACTAAAAGGAGTTGTGACCCCCAATGTATCCCTTACAGCACGTAGGGGAAGAAATCTTAAAGAGGCTTTGGTACCTAGCCATTTTTCAACCAAAAAGTCTAGAAAAAGCTGGCTTTCCGTACAGGGCACTTATCAATGCGGCAGCTGTGTGGCTTGTAGGTACATGGCCAAGGACTCCAAAACACTCACTGATTCAAGTGACAAGGTAGTGTGCAAGGTCAGACAATTTTTCAACTGCAACACGAAAGGGGTCGTGTACCTCCTGATCTGTGTATGTGGTCTTAAATATGTGGGGAAGACTATCCGCCCCCTTAAGAGGAGAGTTATGGAACACATACACTCCGCTAGAAATCTCAGGGATACCCCGGTGGCAAGACATATAAGGATCCATCATCACGGGGACTCTGGAGGCATAAAATTTGCTGGGATTGAAAAGGTGCAGTTGGGTCGAAGAGGTGGGGATTTAGATCAAACCCTCCTCAAAAGAGAATGTTTCTGGATACACAGATTCATTATGCTGGCCCCCAATGGGTTAAATGAGGGGTTTACTTTTACCCCCTTCATTGACAAGTAAGGCCAGCAAGGAGTACTCTAATTATCATTGGTATTCATTGTAGTGTAATGCTACCCACGTATGTGTACATATTCTTTGTAGATACTTTCTTTTGTTTAGATTTATTTTTTATAATAGTTTTGATTTCAGTGGTACTTGGTACATGTGAGTCATTTAATACTGAATCCCCTGGGCATTGGAGTACACTGTCCTAGGGGAAGTTAGTGGGGTATTGGATTAATTATAAATCCAGGGAAAAGCGGTGTACTACGGTTTAATCACCTTTGTCATTGCAACAATTGGACATTTAATTTGGTCCTTTTAATAATCATGAGGTAACCATTGCCTCCGCTTCACTTAAGAATGTTTAGATCCTTGGGAATACCTACTGTAGTCTGTGATTGTATCAGGGACACTCAGCCGTATATATAGTCATTTAATATGCCTCTGGATGGTCACTGGAATAATATGCAGGGTGCCTGAGGACATTCAGGCATCATGCCGAAAAGATAAACTAGCAAGTCTAGCTCTTCACGGCGAGATTGGGGCACGGACCCCTTTTGCAGAGATTTAATGTTCATTTGCCCTCCGAATGAATAGGGTTAATACGAGCATATGGATCCACCCTGTGAGGTATTGGATACAAGTATATATACCCCTGAGAATGGTAGGTGCCCTTGAATACCAGGACACTGAACATATAGTGTTTGCAGAATGATTAGTAGGTACATTATATGATAAGGGATTTTTCAGGCATAAAGCCTACAATACCAACTAGCAAACTTGGTTTACTGTGGCCAGACTGAGGTATAGATCCTCTTCTGTAGAATTCTTACGCATGCCTCCTTGATGGAAGCAATAGGGTTAATATGAACATATGAATTGATTCAAACACACGTTCACCAATCTCATGGTGACACGCAATTATGGGGGCGTGGCCTGTTTGAACGCCGGATTTGGCGCGAACAGGACTTACATACCCCCAGCTTTCATTGGTCCATTTACCTCATAAATGAGACTCCGCCAGACAAGTACCACTGTTTAGCCTCAGATGAAGGTGCTTTAGTAGCGCCGAAACGCGCGTCAGGAAGCTTTGGTAGACAGGCGTTTATTTATTTCAGCCGTTATAGCTTATTCTCTGATCGAGGGTTATGGTGGGGGGGTTTGGATTTTGAACAAATCAGCACTATGGATCCTATGTAAGGTTATACTTGGTTATCTCTCCACCAAGTATTCCCTCGGACTCAGTTTCCTCCCTCTAGGCAGCCAACGTGGTTTATTCTGCTGTGTGTATAGGAGGTGTATTGTATTCTAGGAGATTCACTTAAGGGAAGTGGCAAGTTTATATCGTTGTATAACAGTATGTAGCAAGGACAGGAGGGACTTCCTTTCATTATGAGATACGTTGCTACATATGTTGATCAACTTCTATCCCCACTCGATACATTTATATCGTAGCCTAGTAGGGCTTTGTAATAGTTCTTATGCACATAAAATTATAGTGCATGAGTGTGGGCAACTGTAGACTTCATCTACATGAATTAATTATTTGTTTAGGGTGAGTTTTACCGTATGCATCAATTACTCCTACTATTTAGAGCTACGGCACTAGTGTCTGGGATATGAGTATTTTCTCTATGATGTTATTGGTTCTATAAGGTTATTATACTATTGGGGTACATATCCTACACTGGAGTTATTTTGCAATTTATTTGCCTGTCTGCATTTTTAAATCAATTCTCTGTTTATTTCTTTATTAAGTATGGGTATTTTATTAAATAGTAACAATTAAAAGTTATGTTTTAACACATACGAATTTGGTAAGGGACTTCCTATTTCTGACCCCTGGGGAGCTTATCTCCCTTGGGTTCTTTTCTTTCTTTTTTGAAGTACACACACATGTGAGGGTTATCCACTATAAGATCGTCCCTGACACACGTCAAGCTAGTTCCCTTAGGGGTTGCTACTTTTTTCTTTTGTTTGCTGATCTGAGATTTGGCCACGCTACATTCTGTGTGCTCCTCTCCTGAAGGTCAAATTAATCCTGCACCCCCTGGGCCAGTGCTACTTAGGGCCTGTGCCTTGTGGGGATATTTATGGGATAATAATAGTAAACAGTTGAGAATTGCCCACTATTTCAATTCTCAGATCCCAAAGATTGTTATCGTGTAAGTGAAATGTATTCCATATAAATAAAATCACAATTTGTTATAAAAATAGATACAATTTATTGTGACAATTTAAATAATAATAATATGTAACATGCGTAATAATAATAAATGAATATTTAGTATAACATAGTATGCAATACAATATGGTAATACATTCCAATGGCTACACAGTCTTCTTAATTGTCAAGACAAGATTTATGACGGTCTTTACAGAGAAACGAAAGTGAAACTTACACACAGACACAGAGCTTGCAGCTTAACGCCATAAAACTTTATCTGACAGTTAGAATAACCCTTTCAATGCTGGCTAGACCTCCTAGGTAATTAAGACCTATTCTCATGTAATTTTAAATAAAATAACATTTAAACCAGCTCATTAGTCATTTCCTAGAACCATCCAATAAGAGTAATCTACCATGTTCTATAAGCAGAATTTTAACTTGCCTAAACAGATATTTTATCTTATTTTAGAGCAAATCAATACACCTGGATAAATATCATGATATGCTAACATGTGATAAGTCACATAAATACATAATTATTCTTTTCTATCTGCAGAAAAGAATGCTTAATTATATATTCTTTAGTAACTAAGATTTCTAAATATCGAAATCTGATCGTGATTTATCCAGTCATATATCATGCTATTAGAATTTTTTATTAATTAAATTAAACCATTATAATTACCAGTTAAAGAGATGTTCTCATCAGATGTTCTCAGGTATTCTCAGGAATTTGAATGTCATGGGTCTCTTTCTCTGTCTCCTGACTTAGCCTGCTTCCAACTGCTTCCTCCGCATACCTCCCCCTTGCTTACTCCTTTGCTTCCTTTTCCTCTCTCTCTTCCCTTTGTCTTTTTAAGGGAAAAATTCTCTGTTCGTCACTAGGTGATAGACCAATAGAAAACTGGAGGTGTGGTTACCTTCCAGATAGCAATTTAAGTATTTGGTCTATAGAGTGCAGTCTCGTCCCACTAAACATTCCTATCCAGGAAAGAGTTAACTTTTCCTGGTGGCTATTTTGACGTCATTTAGCTTATCTTTATGGTTATCTATAACTTAAGTTTTCTGTCAGTTCAAAGTGTTTCTTTAAGTTTTGTCCAGACTATGTGTCTGGCAAATTCTGCTATAATTTCTAATATGACAGTTATAACTAAGTATGACCCCTAAATTTACAATGGGACGTTATACAATATCGAAAGTAAAATGTAATTATTTAATCTTCTCTGTCACAAATGTCTGGGTTTAGAATTGATTATATTCCATTAGCATTTAGACAGTCTGTCCATCCCCCGTTCTCATCTCTTATCAACAGGTTTGTATATACTAAGCATTCCTTTAGCTCTGGCAAAGTGGTTAGTTTTACAGAAGGGATAGAAATCTTGTGTCTTTTGTTAGCTTGAAGATAACAAAATGGAGTCTGATCTGTTTAGAATGATTTAGGCAATATACACTTTAATTTCTATCATAGCACAAAATGTCTGCCGATATAAATACCCTGACAGCCTCTTTATGGTAGTGCCCACCCTGGGACCTCGTTGGTCACACAAAATGTGAAAACAAGTCATGTTGCAGTTGCCATCCTGCAACATGAAGTATGAAAATAGATAAGATTATAAATATCCGCATATAATGTGTGACGTCTGCATGCTGAGATGTATGCACATATATATATATATATACACTGCCACGCACATACATATTGATACACATACACACAGATATATATGCCCTTACAGACACATATGCAAATACAGGCACACACTGACATACATCCAGATACAGATCCACTGATCCACACACACTGTCACACATACAGATGCAAACACTGACACATATACAGATACATACATACACAGATACAGACACACAAAGAGATACACAGACACACAGGTGTACACACTGACACACATGCAAATACACTGACACACATGCAGATACACCGACACACATATACACAAATGACACTAATGCAGATACAAACACAGACACACAGAAACACCTACTGCCACACATGCAGATGCACAGACACACAGAATAGTACACATTCAGTTGCACAGAATGACACTCGTACAGATGCAAAGACATATACACAGACACACACAGATACACAGATGCACATACACACACTGACGCCCATGCAAATACACAGACACACGCAGATACACATATTGACACACAGACATATACACAGACACACAGTGGCAGACACATATACACAGACACACATACAAAATGTAAATTTTTTAAACCAACCTCCAGTTTCCTACCTTTTGGGTGCTGGAGGGTAGCTTCCCTGGGGTCTAGTCGATTGGTTGAGGCTGTTGGATTGTCTGGTTCAGCGTCTCCATGCAGAGCGCAAAGACGCTGGACGCCAGCACTGACCCAGGAAGCACCTGTAGTGGCCATCTGAGTGCCTGCCACTATAGATGTTACTAGGCACCAATGTAAACACTGCCTTTTCTCTGAAAATGCAGCATTTACATTAAAAAGCTGCAGAGACATGATATAGACACCATAAACACTACATTAAGCTGCAGTGGTTCTGGTGACTATAGTGTTCCTTGAAACTGACACATAGGAACTTATTTATTAAACTAAGCAGAAAACCAACAAGGAAATTGCACATTAAAATTGGAAACTTTCCCCAGCTTATCCTGTTTTTCAGAGCAACTGTATTAGCTTAAAAATGTTCGCTTCCTTTTAATGTGAGACATATCCAAGTATAGTAAATAAACTTCATTTGTGGGTTTATAAACATATGGATTTATTTATAACTACCAGGAAAAGATCGTAACGTAGTTTAAAGGAGAAATCTTCTTTAGAATAAGGAAATAAGCATTATTTACACAGTTACGTAAGGATGTAGGCTGAGGGTGTGTGGAGGAAGTTGTATAAGACAAGCCCGAGGCAGGCTTTTACCTGATGAATCATTATTCTTTGGATTCATGTGGCTAAGATCCAGGTTCCCTTATTGATGCATCTGTAATAACCACTCAACCTTATTCTGCACTCATTGCGCGGTTATGGATTTAGCTCATATTGTAAATTAACCATCAGGTACCATGTGCCTGTAATTAAATGACATTTCATTTCTAATGGCCAAAGACACTTTGGTCGCAGTAAGTGAACTTGAAAGGTCACAGCAGGTGCATGCCAGTATCTTGGACTCAGAAGAAGAGGTGTCCTCATCAATAGTAGATATCATTTACTTTGGCTGAAGTAGCTGTAAGTTTTTGGGAGGGGGGTTGGGGCAATTAAACAGCTGTTTACGTTATACAGACACAGTTTTGAAAGTGTATTAAAAAAATATTCTATTGGTTTTCACGGCAGAGGTTATACTCATTTTGGTATAGCATTCATGTTTCTAAGGAACTCAGGAGTTGTATTTACCCAAAATTGTTTTGCTATTTAAAAACAGTTTACTGCATGTTTTATTGTTTTGAAACATTACATATTTAGGTGTTTAAAAGGTGAGTTTTATTTAACTTTACTTCAAAATTGATGATCTCAGCCAATCCAATGCTTCCTCATAGGAGAATATATGCCATGTTGCGCCAATCAAAGGCTTTCTATGTGCAGCATTTGATTAAATAGCTGCCTGGGCCTTCTGTATAGCTGGGGGCTCTGTCAGAAGCAATCCTGTATGAAAGGCTTCAATTTCCCTACCATTTTTCTTCTTATGTCCTTATGTCCTCTTTCTCCTTCTCCTAGAGTATGTAACTTTGCACATTTACCGGCTGATATGTCTCCGTTGTAGAATAATTTGATGCTTTGTTATTAAATTATATTAGAGGTGTGTTTAACCCCGCAGTCTAAAACATTGCCGTATCTGAAGGGCCACTGCACTCAAAAAACTTAATTGAGGTCTGGGTGACCTTAGTTTAGGGCTCAACAAATCCCAGGTGCCAGGTCGCCATGGCTCGCCCTGGAGCCTGTGATCTGTCAGCCCTTAAGTCAAGGTGGCCGCCCAAGTGAGCAGTGTGTATGCGAGTGTGTGTGTGGCAAACCTAGCCACTTCTGGACTATAATGTATGGAAGGTTGTCTATAGGCTGTATGGTATGCTATGTATATTTGTGCTGTGTATTACGCTAAGGTAGTTCGCATGCTGGCAGCCCTAAGCTACCAGCCTGCAGGTACTTAGTTCGACGAACAGCGACTATCCGGGCTGTTCGTCAAACGAATAAGGGCCCCCCTGGTCGACCACACACTCAGAGTCATGTGGCGCTTGTTAACCGATTGCAACATTGTTGCAATCGGTAATTAGAGGCTCTCCTAGGTGGCCGTCGTTCGAGTACCGACCATGCGGCAGTCGGCCATCTTGGATCCTCTATTCTTCAGCGGTGTTTTGTCGTCGAGCGCCTGTAACCGAAATCGGCTACTCGACGACACGAACACCGCTGGACTTCCAGACCGTTCGGGAGCCCGGTGTTCGGTAAGATCGTTCACCTAAGTACGATCGACAGATTGAGAAGAACTTTAATGTCATACCTTATTTGTTGCGGCGTTCGGTCAGTTCAGCTGGGAGCTGAGCGGTATTCTCACAAAAGATGCGCTCAGACCCCAGCTATCTACCGAACGTTCGGTCACGGTAATCTACCGAATAAAACTCAGAAACTGTATTTTAATGTAAATTGTCAGTTCTGCTGCACGAGGGCATAATCCACTTAATCGTCCATTTTAGTGGGAGTATCCTTCTCGTGCAGCAAAGCCTGTTGGGAGAATTACACTGCATGATGGGAGAAATCCCCTGAAACATCTGTACGGAAACCCCTTGCATGGGGAACTGTATAAATATGCAAGCTTGTGAATAAAGCCAGTTAGTTGACTCCCAAACTGTGTTTCGTCCGGTTATTGGGAGGATTGGGATATTGCCTTACTTTTCAGCGCTGACTGTGGATTTACCTGTTATACCAGCGGAGATCGTGGATTCTAATATTGCACTCCGCTACAGTGTGTTTATGTCAGGGTGTGTCTGTCAGAAAGTGTGCCTGTCTGTCAGTGAGTGTGTGCGTCTGTCAGAGAGTGTGTCTGTCTGTCTGTCAGTGAGTGTGTATGTGTTTAGTTACCTGCCCTTCTCCGATTGCATGACAAAGGCATTTTACTTTATCCTTTTTCCACACTGTGCCATTTTGCCACGGCTGGTCCCGCCTCCTCATGGCTGAGATGATCAATCTTAATGATCTCAGTTAAACCAATGCTTTCCCATAGGAAAGAATTTGGAGAATATTGCACATGCGCAGCGAAACACTGCTGTGTGTCTACTCATAGAGATGCATTGAATCAAAGTTCAGTATCTCCATGCAGACACAGTGCAGCACTGACCTAGGACTTTCTAGTGGCCATTTGAGTCATTACCACTAGAGGTGTTACTAGACAGCAATGTTAACACTGCCTTTTCTCTGAAAAACTACATTAAGCTGCAGTGGTTCTGGTGACCCTTTAAGAATTGCATTTTTCCTGTTGAAAATAAATCTTTGTTAGTTTAAAAAAAAACCTGGCACTCAACTTTTTTAGCTGGCTTCTAGATTCCAAACACGTTCTTTGTCAAGCCCTGCCTTAGTTGTCCTTTAAGACACTTTGGGAGTATGTCATGATAAACAATTAATAATAAAGCTTGTTTTTGTTTTTATATTGTTATTATGATTCTATATATCGGTATTCATATGTTATGTTGCTTCATCAGTCAGCATGGTCAGTTTCTTTGTGTAGGGACACATTCTTATTGAAAAGCTATAAAGCATAACGCTACCCCTGAGCACCGAGCTGCTTTTTATTTGTATGAGAAGGAGGGTGTAGTGCTTAACACTGTTTTATGCTTTATGTTTTTTTAGCTTCCACTTCCACCAAAAATCAGGCACCAAGTTAATTCCCGTGAGATATGCTGTATAATTATGGGCCCATAACAGGCAATCCTGCATTAAAATACTTATATTTACCTACTATTTATGTCCTTATTTTAGAGTATGTAACATGATGTAACATATATTTTCACTTGTTCGTTACACATTTACCTGCTGATTTGGCAATGCTGTGGAATGTGTTGTTGCCTTGTTATTACATTATAATAGTTTTCATAGCTCTCGTCTTGCTTGTTCTTAGGAAAGAAGAAGTGTAAGTGCCCAGGTCTCGGCATTTTCTACACTATCCTGTCTACCTTTTTCTTCTCATCTAGCGCTCTACTAGTGAAGAAAATAGAAGGCTTGCACTCAGTTGAAATCAGTGCAATTCGCTGTGTTTTCCAGATGCTTTTTGTTCTCCCCGGTTTGGTTTATTACAAGTAAGTTGAAAACATGTGTGCCTCATGTTCCCTTCCTCAACCCCTCTGTGTGTCTCTCTTTTCCTCTCAGACCCTTTTATGTGTCCTTTCTAGCCATTTTTGTGTGTTTTTTTACTACCCCTCTCCCCTTAGTAGTCTCTTACCCCTTTCCCATTTGCAGTGTCTGCTTACCTTCATGTAATGTGGCTGAGTGGTCAGCAGTAGAAGATCTTTCTGTATTCTCTACTTGGTCTGACAGGAAGCTGCATGCTGAGCGCACTGAACAACTTCCTGTCAGACCGGGTAAAGGATACAGAAGATCCTCTACTGTGGTCCACTCAGCCACATTACATGAAGTGACCGGAAGGAAGAGGAGCGCTGTGCTTGGCCTGTGCCATCTTATGGTGGCACTGGCCTTGGGTGCATGTTGTTGCAGAATAGGCTGTATGGATTGAGCAATTCACTAAAATTGAATGGGTGAGATGGGGTAGAGCTCCACTTAACCAAAGAATTAGGTATTGATAGTAGTGGGAAAGTAATAGAAACCATGTTAAAGGATAGGATTGTTGAGCATCAAGATCAGAGACAACATGGGTTTACTTCAGGGAGATCATGCCAAACAAATCGTATTGATTTTATTGATTGTGTAACTAAAATAAAAGATCAGGGTGGTGCAGTAGACATTGCTTACCTAGATTTCAGTAAGGCTTTTGACACTGTTGCACATAGAAGGCTTATCAATAAACTGCAATCTTTGAGCTTAGATTCCAATATTGTTGAATGGGTAAGGCAGTGGCTGAGTGACAGGCAACAGAGGGTTGTAGTCCATGGAGTATATTCGAAGCATAGTCTTGTCACCAGTGGGGTACCTCAGGGATCTGTACTTGGACCCATTCTCTTTAATATTTTTATTAGTGATATTGCAGAAGGTCTTGATGGTAAGGTATGTCATTTTGCTGATGATACAAAGATTTGCAACAGGGTTGATGTTCCAGGAAGGATAAGCCAAATGGCAAATGATTTAGGTAAACTAGAAAAATGGTCAGAGCTGTGGCAACTGAAATTTAATGTGGATAAGTGCAAATTAATGCACTTGGGCGTAAAAACCCAAGGGCAGCATATAGAATATTTGACCTCAACACTGGTGGAAAGGGATTCAGGGGTAATTATTTCAAATTACTTAAAGGTAGGCAGACAATGTAATAGAGCAGCAGGAAACGCTAGCAGAATGGTTAGTTGTATAGGGAGAGGTATTAGCGGTAGAAAGAGGGACATGCTAATGCCATTGTACAGAACACTGGTGAGACCTCACTTGGAGTATTGTACGCAGTACTGGAGACCGTATCTGAGGAAGGATATTAATACTTTAGAGAGAGTTCAGAGAATGGTTACAAAATTGGTTCATGGATTGGTACCAGGAAAGGTTAAAGTAGCTTAACATGTATAGCGTGGAGGAAAGATGAGACAGGGGGGATATGAGTGAAACATTTAAATACATAAAGGGAATCAACACCATAAATGAGGAGACCATATTTAAAAGAAGAAAAAATACCACAGCAGAAGGACATAGTCTTAAATTAGAGGGGCAAAGGTTTAATAATATCAGGAAGTATTACTTTTCTGATAGGGTAGTGGACTCATGGAACAGTCTTCCAACTGAAGTGGTAGAGGTTAACACAATGAGGGAGTTTAGCCCATGTGGGATAGGCATAAGGCTATCCTAACTATAAGATAAGGCCAGGGACTAATGAAAGTATTTAGGAAATTGGGCAGACTAGATGGGTCGAATGGTTCTTATCTGTCGTTACATTCTATGTTTCTAAGTTCAGTGAATGGAGCCTATCCCTGAAACCCAGATGCTGTTTACTTTTTTTTTTTTCTCTTCTCATCTATAGGGTTGGTTTTCTGGGACCTAAAGATCAGCGGATTTTTCTTTTTCTGCGAGGATTTCTTGGCTCCAGTGCAATGATCTTGCTCTATTATGCTGTTCAGTCAATGCCTCTTGCCGATGCCACTGTGATTACCTTCAGTAGCCCAGCCTTCACTTGCATTTTTGCCTGCCTCTTACTCAAGGAGAAATGCACTGTGTGGGATATTATTTTCATTTTATTTACAATTACAGGAGTTGTACTCATAGCAAGGCCTCCGTTTTTATTTGGAGCACGCATTGAAGGCCTTGAGGAGGATTACTCAGACCATTTGAAGGGTACAATAGCAGCTATTTGCAGTGCTGTGGGAGCTTCATTAACCCTGGTTGTCCTGAGAAAAATGGGAAAGTCTGTACATTATCTGCTCTCAATTTGGTATTATGCCATTATTGGTCTCATTGAGTGTGTAATTGCCCTCTTCGCACTTGGAGAATGGAGATTACCTTCTTGTGGACTAGACCGATTTCTCCTAATTTGTATAGGCCTTTTAGGCTTGGGAGGGCAAGCCTTCCTTGTAAAAGCTCTACAAATTGAGAAGGCCGGGCCTGTGTCTATCATGAGAACGATGGATGTAGTTTTTGCGTTCATATTCCAAGCTTTATTTCTTAACCATACTCCAACGCTGTTGACAGTGGGAGGAGCTTTGTGTATTGTTGCAAGCACAGCAGGAACTGCTATTTTAAAGTGGTACAATAGCTCAAAAAAAGCAAAACAAAGCCAATTGTAACCAATATATGTCATGGATTGAGGAGGGCCACATTGTCCTCGCTATCTTCTATTTATATATTTTTTTTTGTGTTAACTGTCGAGAAACAATGTGTACTTTTTAAGTGCACTTTGTTAAGTGACGTTTAGATGGTAATTCTGTTTGGGTGCACACCCTTATATAATGTGCTGCACACGCCTCTACAAGGCAACCAAATGCGTTTAGTACTTCTACGATAATAAAGATTACTACATGTTTTTATAATACAACGGACTTAGTAAGAATTATGAAAAATCAAGTACTGTATGTAGATTAGAAACAGAAAAAATATTTATTGGCTCTATAGATGGGCGAACTTGTTGTGGTTCGAAATTAGTTTATATATATATATATATATTTTTTAATCTTACTCTTTTTTTAATGATAACAATGGTATTTATTTTTTTAACAGTGACAAAACTAAAACATAATGCAGGGTTTACAGTGCAAGACAGGGTATTTTTGTACAAATTCTTAGCATTAACACTTTGCTCATCTCTTGATTTCTAGGCTTTTATAAGTGCTGGTTGCATACCTCGAAAATATTTTGGTTCTTCTTGTTTGTAGTTACCTTTCCCTGGTTAAGAGAGGAAATACTTATTGGTACCAATAAATGGGTTGGGGCCACAAAGGGTGTAAGAGTTCCTCAACTAAAACTGCCCAGATTTCCCATTTTGGGAGTTCAGCTGGAATGATTGTATAAGCAGAGCTACATGTTGTTCCAGTTTGATGGCATTTTAAGAAATGACCATAGATCTGAGATGAGCAACTACTGTTCTTGATTTACATGTCCCTCTTACTACAGATCACCAGTGGACAAGCACTTGAAACTAATTTAACCCCTTAAGGACACATGACGTGTGTGACACGTCATGATTCCCTTTTATTCCAGAAGTTTGGTCCTTAAGGGGTTAAAGCACTTTTTATTTACTTCTTCTAGTAGAGTTAAATCAACAAATGTGATTTTATTTTTAATAATTTTGCAGAATCTAAGATGCAATTTAAATGCCAGCGGGGCTCAACCCCAGAATCAGTTAAAAAGACGCCAACTTGATGTTGGAGGATGTTAGTACAATTTATAACATATTCATTTGTGCTGTAGCAGAAATTTATTATTTAGAACATCTATGGCAAAGGTGCAATAATATTTATGTGGCCAGTGTTGACCACAATAAGATTGCCAATTTGTAGCCTTTTTACCCAGCAGCTGGGAAGCACTTATCTTATTACCCATAGCAAGCTAGCTCAGATTTGGTTCGTCCCTGTATGTGACAGACTGTAGCTTTACAGGGATTCTATAAGTGCCAGGAATACAAAACGGTATAACTGGCAGCTGGCACTATAGCTCTTCTGCCTCCCCTTCCCTCGCGTGCCCCCTCCCTGGTGAATAAAGGTTAAAAACCTTTTTTATACTTACCTTACCCCAACGCCGATGTTCTTTGGAGTTGGGTTGCGGCTCCTCCTCCTTTTCTGTCCCACGACAAGCGTGCGCTAATGTGTACGCGCGGCAAAGGCTGCACGGCATTAGACCTTGCTGTAGGAAAGCATTGAATCAATGCTTTTCTATGGGGAAAAATCTGACGGTGGATGTCGTCATGTAGAGCGTGAAGGCGTCCAGCATCAGATACCGGACCAAAGGTCAATTTTGATGCAGGAAGCATCTCTAGTGGCTTCTGGGAGACAGTCACTGAAAGCAGACTTAGTGCTACAATGTAAACATTGCAGTTTCTCTGGAATTGCAATAGGGACACTGCACCCAGACCAATTAAATGAGCTGAAGTGGTCTGTTTGCCCCTTTACGAAATTTGCAGGATTGTTTAGCATGTAGCAGACTTTTCTTCTCTAGGCCACATTGTGTTTTTGAATATTGCAGTTCCACATGTATATATAATTCACTACAGTGTGTTCTAAAGATAACCAATTCTAAATTTGATGAAAATTTCTTAGATTTTTTTATGTGTTTTTTTAATAGTAATAATAATACTTGAACAGAAAGAGAGATGCCATATATCACTTCCGTTCTCTTCTTTAAAAGAAGTCAAATGTCTTGATAATGGGTTTACCTATTTATTTATTTTCTTTCTTTGAATTTGAATGTACTATTTATAAAAACAAACAAACAAACAAAAAAAAATATTTATAATGCTTAATCCATATTTATCTGTACCCAATTTAATCCTTTTAGGACCAATGATATGTCAGCAATGTCATTGTAATAATGATTTTGCCCCACAGAGCACATGAAGGGGTTAACATAATGAGGATAAGTGATTAAAAGATTGATCGGCTGTTTCTGGTATGCTATTCAAACTTTCTGTCCAAATAACATAATTTCAAATTACTCATTCGACACAGTGAAATCCTACTAACCAATACAAGTAATGTTGGTAAATAATTAAGCTTCCTCATTTTGATGTCAATGAGAATCTTTGATTGGCTTGGGGTTGGGGTGAATAGAAGTCCCCCATTTTTTGTCACACCAACAGAAAATGATTGACTAAAAATGGTCTGCTGCCATATCCGTCATTTACCAATAAGATGTAGCAGTGGTTTTTGGTTCTTGGGATATCCCTTTAATATGTTCATATATCTTAGTCCTAGTGAAGTCGTCTGCAAACTTTGTTATTTGTTATTGATTTATTTTGTTTGTTTGAATGCCTGTAGTAGCAACCTATATTCCATTAAAATAACTTTTATTTTCAGTTAATCTATTTTTAGTCAATTTTATATCCTCAAATTTTGAATTCGTACGACTCAGTGTCAAAGATGATAATACTTTGTACTGCCGATGCATGTAAGCCTAGACAGCCAGGCAAAAATGAATGCCATTTAGAAGTCATTTAGCTATTTAAAATAATTATTGAACTCTAAGTGACTTATTATTATTACATATACATTTCCTTTCTATTACATTATACATTGCCTGGCCAAAAAAAAGTCGCCGCCTGGAATTAACTAAGCAAATAGGTAAGAGCCTCCTATTGGATAGTTACTGCATGGGTGATTATCTTTCAGCTGGGCAACAAGGCATTTAACCCCAACTGATGCAATGAGTAGCTTCTAATTTCTTAAACAACCATTTCGAAAGACAATCCCGTGATCGTGGATAAGATGTTAGTCTGTTTGAGAAGGGTCAAATCATTGGCATGCATCAAGCAGAGAAAACATCTAAGGAGATTGCAGAAACTACTGAAATTGGGTTAAGAACTGTCCAACGCATTATTAAAAACTGGAAGGATAGTGGGGAACCACCAGTGATGGGTGCATCAGGGTAAGAAGAGAGGCAGATGAAGTGATGCACCCATCATGCCTAGTGCCTACTGATCTAAGGTTGCTGCAGTTGGTCAGGTCTAGGTTCAGCAACATTATGTGCCCAAAGAATGAGGTCAGCGGACTACCTGAATATACTGGATGACCAGGTTATTCCATCAATGAATTTTTTCTTCCCTGATGGCACAGGCATATTCTAAGATGACAATGCCTGGATGTATCGGGCTCAAATTGTGAAAGAATGGTTCAGGGAGAATGATACATCATTTTCACATATGGATTGGCCACCACAGAGTCCAGACCTTAACCCCATTGAGAATCTTTGGGATGTGCAGGAGAAGGCTTTGCACAGTGGTCCAACTCTCCCATCATTAATACTGGATGGAAATAAATATTGTGACATTGCAGAAGCTTATTGAAGCAATACTACAGCGAATGCGTGCTGTAATCAAAGCTAAAGCCGGTCCAACCTTTTTTATTGGTGGCAACTTTTTTCTTGGCCAGGCAGTGTATTTAGAAGTAATACAAGTAATATTTTGTGGGTGATGAGGCTGATTCATCAGGAAGCATTATACCAACTTTTTTAAATACAATGAACATTCAATTCAACATGACCCCTACATCAAGGGTCGAATTTACATTTCAAGAACCTTAAGGCACAAAATTGTAAGGTGACCCCTGCCCGCCTAAATAATCGGCAGGTACGCATACATAGTGAGTTTGATGAATTTACTTACTGGACATTGCAGGCATAAACATGTCCAAACAACATGTATTGATATTTGATAACTACCTATATTTATATGTATGTTTGCACATATTTGTGCTTGCATTGTGTTTAAATCTATGAGTATAGTGGCTGTATGCAGCTGTGTAAATACATGCAGGGTTAAAGGGTTGCTCTGCTGTATTGGTTATGATGTCAGAAGTAGTTTGGCCCGATTGCCCGGTTCCCTGGTAATGGGGCAAACTTTTTATCAGTGATTTACCTCCTTACCTTGAACCCCAGTGGGCTCTGCCGCTCCCTGGTGGTCCAACAACACTTCTCACTTCTGCAGAGCTGCTAAAGAAGGGGTCAATACTTAATGTATTCTCTAATTGGTAAATTATAAATCGCTTTGTTTTTAGTTTAGTTTTTTTTTTTTCTGATGGTTTGAGTAAATATTGTCCAGGCCTGTTGTATTGTATTTTGTATTGTATTGTCTTATGCGTATCATGGATCTTTTGCAATTCCTTTACTGCAATAACCATCCATTCTTTCACTGGAATGTATTTATATACAGGTACCATTTTCACGTAATCTTTGTATCTTAATGGAATGAAAATATAGTATGCAATTTGCAAAGGCTCAAACACTCGAAAGTTTCACTCTCTGCACTATTTCCAAAATAAAAGAAAGAGGTCACACATAAAGGTTTTTTGACCGATATAATTATAATATTTTATTAAGCTTAGAATACTACCTTCTTACTTGGTTAAACAGCACTAGAGGCCCTTTATTAATGCTATATCTGCAGCAGTTAGCAGGATTAGGGCATCAAGTTTCTAGTGAAATGGTTACTCTTATGACCATGACCACTTCAGTGATTTGAACTAGTCACGGTGCCTGGATTCTGTATGTGCACTATGAAATGCTCCACATTCAGATTTCAAGACCTCTGCAACCATTAGCCAGCCCGGAACAAGAGTGTTAATTCTGTGCAAATTGGATGTCTGAAGTCTGTACACACAGAATGCTGGCCACAGATGTCCAATAACGACATGGCCCTACCTCTGTACTGCCTATGTTCTCCTCTCAGCCCATCCTTCCCCTACAACAGAGGTTCCCAACCCAGTCCTCAAGTACCCCCTAACAGTCCAGGATATAGGGATTAGCCTGTTGTGTCTAAAGTGTTTTTTTTTTCTACTTTCTAAAAACACCTTAGACACAACTGGTTAATTCCTAATTCTTGGACTGTTGGGGGTTACTTGTGGACTGGGTTGGGGACCACTGCCCTACAACAAAGAAGGAGTGACAGCAGTAGAGGAGGATTGGGCTGAAGGGAGAACTTGGCTTCGGCATTAGAATGGTGGTAAAATTATACTTTTCTTTTTTAAGTTTTATGGAGGGAAAGAGGGGTGGGCCAGCATAGCAAGGGCTACTCTGCTCTAACCAAAACAGTGTTTTATGAAAACACAGTTTTTTGGTTTGAGTAACTCTAAAAGTAGAAAAGTGGTACCTTTACCATAAACTAGAATTGCTTGTTTTGCATTTATATGTACAAGCTTTACAAGATTTCTCTCTGTGAGAGCACTCATTGTAATCAATATATTTTTATAAATCAGTCCCTGTGTTTTACACAAATGGCCATTTTCTGGGCTTTTACGCAATAAAACATTTATTAAGTAAGATTATGTGTAAAACAAGATTCTCTTTTTTTTTTTTTCTGAATGAACACTATTTTGTCCAACCCTGATTGTTTTATTTAGAATGTATTTCTTGTTTGGCGTTTTAATTGGGGCAGCACAATTTGTACTATTTATATTGTATTGTACAAATATATATATTTTTCTGGTAGTTTGAATGTCTATTTTCTTATAGTCTTGTAAGAATGATTTAAACTTAATAAAGTAGTATGACATACACCTGGCTATAGTTTTCATTTCAGCGAAACATTCAAACAACTGTGATCTGTGTGTTCAAATGGCATATGGTTCACATGGCCCCCTATATCACAAATTGCATTTGCATCATATAGTTACTGAATATTGGAAATTGCCCGTTTTTTTTTCCTCAGATGATAATTTAGCATTTTAATTTAATCTGAATAAGTGTATAATAAAGCAGATGACATAACCAGCCAGGTGAAACAGTTCTCACCTCTTCTCTGTAGAGAGGGGAGTTAGAAAGTAACTGATTTTTTTTAAAATTAAAGTGCACCTGTCATTGTACACATTACTTAGGTTTAAATTATAGAGCATTACATTACAGCTACATTGTGCTATCAGAAATTCTTTAAAGTGTCTAGATTTTAATTTAATACCCTTTAAAACATTGGCGTTTCGCCTACCTGCCAGTCAGTCTTTGGCGTACAGGTCTCTTGCCAGCAGTTAATTGCTGTACTGAGGAAGAGTTAGATTACAGACAACAAGTAACAACCTCATGGTCCTTAGTCCACTATTTTATATAGCTATGACCATAATGACGTCAGTCCTTTTAAATTTAACTCATGTAAGGACAAGACCAACAATTACCACATTCCAGACTTCTCAGACCAAAAAAAATAAAGCGTTGTGACTTATTGATAACATCTGTTACTTATGTCAATCCAGACATCCATACCTAATTAATAGGAAAAAAGAATATGTAATAGTCTACATGGCCCTAAAGCTTGTTTTGAATAAACTAATTATTAACATTTTGGAAATTGAAAGTTCATGTTTTCATTGGTGCTTAACTTCTCATTCTCTCAGCAGCCTTTTTGTGTAGAACAAAATCTTCCGCTAGCAGTCTGAAAAATTAATTCCAAGATTAATTTTATAAATAACTGGATTAAGGGTTTGAAAACCCAAAATACAAGTATTAACCCTTTGTCGAGTCAGATGGGTCAAATGTAATTCAACATTTCATATCCCACCCCAGTTTTTTTGTTAAAACAGCAGAAAACCCCCAAAAATTACAAAATACAGGATTAACGAGGTTGACCAGAAAGAGACACTTCTGATTAGTGTTGCTTCTTTTGGACCACATGGCTTGCCACGTGCCTGTGAAAGCACTACATTTTTAGAAGTTTCGAGGGTAAGTTTTATTCAAAATGTATTTATTGTTTTGTTTTGTTTTTGTTTTCTTTTTGCATTTTTAATGACTTATCTATACAAAACTGAGGTAAATTCCTGCAGATTTCTTCACTAAAGTGAAGGGAGACATCTAGTGATCACTACTGGTAGGTTTATACCACCTAATTTGTACAAGATGTACCAATTATAATATGCAAGTATATCTGTCATTAGGCTGACAAATTAGAAAATACTGTGACTATGTTTAATGCACAATATCTCACAATTGGTATTCATATGGAAACTATGAATACAATCATATTTATTACATCTATATATTTTAATACATTAAAAAATTATGAATATGCTTTATTTACTCTTTTATTCTTACTCTTTTATTCCTTATTTACTTTCTACTCTTTTATTTCCTTTCTAGTATTATGTAAATCCTGTCAGTTATCCTTCCAGTCCAACTCAGTGAGCAAGGGGTGTCTCTTCCACTGGGCGATCGCGATCATGCAGTCCCTGCTTCCATTCTTCCCCTTTAGGAGAATCCAGTTAGCTCTACATTGGCTAATTTAATCTTATAAGGGAATGTAACCCAGTGTGTGTGTGTGTGTGTGTGTGTGTGTGTGTGTGTGTGTGTGTAGATATAGGCTTGTATAATATTCAGGTTCCATTAAATGCTACTCAGACATAGTTACTTTAAAGTGCACTTTAAAAACAAAAACATTGCATGAACAACAAAAAAGAAGTACACAAACCCTTTAAATGACACCCAGAACAAACACAAGGACCCTGTAGACAAAGGATACTGACATTCAATAAAAAAGTGACACTTGTAAAAATAAGCAAACTTCAATTATCTTCAATATATCCTTAAAAATACAATAAAAAGATACATAGAGCAGTATCATCGGAAAATGTTATAAATAAGTGCTCTTTCCATAAGAAATGCATTCACATGTACTGACTCCTCTAAGTACACAAGGACACAGCTGAGTGGTGATGTCCACAAGTGGCAGTTCTATAAAATTATATCTAAAAATATTGTTTCAGTTTCTTTACAAAACTATGAGATATAGTGTATAAAAAAAAAAAAAAAAAAGAAATTACAGGATGAATCAAAACAATGATAGAACACACAACTGAAAAATAATGATGAATGAAGATAAAGTAGGGATTCCTTTTTCACAGATGTCAACCCGAAACAATTATGACACTTCAAGAGCATTTATGAAATTTACAAAAAAAAAATAATCTCAAGGAAAATGAAATTGATGCTTTTTACTGGACCTGTCATGCAAATATTCAATCTATAGAAAATGCTCTGTTTGACGTTTCACAATATGACAAAGACATAAAGGTATAAAAACTAATAATTTTATCTAAAATGATACAATTACATGTTTGCATAACAGGTCCTAATTAAAAATTATAGACTTTAAACATCTGCTGTAGGTTGATGTGATATGCATTCAATAATGTGGAAGGAAAAAAGCATTTTAAACAAACATTATCACATCATTAGTCATGTGTTACATCTGTTGACTCCTCAAAATCCAATAATGTGTTCTCTATCCAGTTTATAAGCCTACTACTGGTTCACATGTTACCTTGTACTTCATGCCTGAAGGAATGGATTATTGGATTACTTTAAAGGGACACTATAGTCACCTGAACAACTTTAGCTTAATGAAGCAGTTTTGGTGTATAGAACATGCCCCTGCAGCCTCACTGCTCAATTCTCTGCCATTTAAGAGTTAAATCCCTTTGTTTATGAACCCTAGTCACACCTCCCTGCGTGTGACTTGCATAGCCTTCCATAAACACTTCCTGTAAAGAAAGCCCTATTTAGGCTTTCTTTATTGCAAGTTCTGTTAATTAAGATTTTCTTATCCCCTGCTATGTTAATAGCTTGCTAGACCCTACAAGAGCCTCCTGTATGTGATTAAAGTTCAATTTAGAGATTGAGATAAAATTATTTAAGGTAAATTACATCTGTTTGAAAGTGATTTAACGCCTAAATGACAGTGAATTGAGCAGTGAAATTGCAGGGGAATGATCTATACACTAAAACTGCTTTATTTAGCTAAAGTAATTTAGGTGACTATAGTGTTCCTTTAATTAATGTATATCTTAGGATAAAACAATGTTTTATTCGTCTCTACTAAAAAAAACACATTTTTGTTTGAAAGTCTGTTAGCGTAACATGTATCTGACACATGGAATGCATAGCTAGTATATAAATGAATAATAAAATAGCAAGTTTGGGTGATCAGAGGCTTTGCTGACTAAATTTAGTTTTGCAATGTAAATAAGAGTAAAAACATGATTACTCGATTCTTGGAGTAAATTAATTAAAGTCCTTATTCTTCAGGAAAATAAAATGGTCACAAATTTGTATTCACTATTTCAATGTTAAGGATTCTAATGAAACTTGAATTGTTTAAAAACCTTAGTAAAGTCCTTATTCTTCAGGGTGTAAATAAGAGGATTAAGCATCGGAATAAGTATGATATATAAAAGGGCAAAAAACTTGTCTTGTGGAGAATATGTAGATGTTGGTCTCATATACAAACAGATCATTGTTCCATAAAAGATGATAACACAGGTCATGTGGGAGGCGCAGGTAGAAAAAGTTTTATGTCGACCAACAGCTGACTGGATATTTAGGATGGCGGTGATAATAAAGACATATGATACCAAAGTTAATAAAAATGCACTGATAAGCAGAAGAACCCCATTAATATAGGTACATAACTCAATAGTAAATGTATTACTACAGGTAAGTTTAAGCAATGGGGTTATATCGCAGAAAAAGTGGTCTATTTGATGAGAGCGACAGTATGAAAAGTTAGCAATTAAAATAGCATGTAGGACAGGATCAAATAAACCCATGACCCAAACTGAAAGTACTATTCGAGCACATTGCTTTGGACTCATAAGAATTGAGTAATGAAGAGGGTGACAGATTGCTACATAGCGATCATAAGCCATAGCGGCCAATAGTAAGACTTCTGTGCAAGCAAAGCACATGAAAAAATACACCTGAATAAAGCACTCTAGAAAGGATATGGACTTACACTGAGTGAGGAGAATGACCAAAAGTTTGGGTAGAATGGTCGAGGTGTAGGAAATATCAATGACTGATAGGTTACACAAGAAGATGTACATGGGTGTGTGTAAATGAGAGTACGAAACTATTGATGCTAAAATGATAAGGTTACTGAAGACAATGGTGAGATACACAAATAAAAATGTTATAAAAAGAGGAAACTGAAGTTGTGGCGAGTCTGAGAAACCTTGTACAGTGAATTCAGTTAGACTGGATTCATTTTCTGACATAATTTTTAATCTTCTTGTCTACAAAGCAAGACACAGTTTCATGGTACTTACTTTTCGACACATGGCTTCTCCATTTTGGCTTTATTTTTTATTTTGGCGTTTTGGCTTTATTTTTGTGAAGTCATGACGCTGTGTAACAGGTCATGTGCTGTTGTTCATTTGAGGTTGTATTTACCTAATTTTAAAGCCTGCTAAAGAACAGATGATTATTATTATGTCCTGATTTGGAAAACCATAGAATTCAGAGGGTGTATACATACACATTTATATACACATGACCAATCATACAAATCAACAATTTTTGCTTGCAATGTTTAATCCCAAAGTCTGTGCTCCAGTGCCAGATCGCTCTGCCCCCAGTTTTCTTTTCCAAAATTCTTTATAACGAAAGGCTTGGGCAGCATTTGGCAGGGGCTCCGTGGATTGGCTTAGGTGGTCAGCTGAAGTTATAACCCAATAGGTAGCTCCCCCATTCACAGAAGAGGCTTAAAAAAATGCATGCACATTATATTGTTTATTGTTTAATATAATTCTTCTGATCTAATAATGACTTTCTGTCTTTTAATTTAGCCAGATCATAACCTCTACGTATTACATTGATGGAGAACCTTCTTTGGAAGAGATGTTAATAGGTAAACTCCGTACATAAAAAAATATCAATATATAAAAAATAAAATATATGAAGCAATTCAATTTTTCAAAGTTTATCCAAAAATATGAAATCACGGAAAAAGCTTAACCAAAATATTACATCCAGGCTAATGTTGGACCGGGCAAAGCTATGGAAGTAAAATGTTTCCAGTATAGCTAATCAGTTTACATGATGAATGATTATTGGTTATCAGCTCAACAGTTTTCAGTGCAGACCTTGGGTCCAGCAAAAAAAGTATCAGATTAAATCTATAATTACTTCTAGATGAATATGTTTGTCATCTCTATTATTTCAGCCTTAATTTGGGCAAGGCTGTTGCCTAATCATGATACTGAAGAAACTCGTTAGAACTGTGTGTGTAACAGCCTATATACACTGATCAGCCACAACATTAAAACCACTTGCATTATATAGTGTAAGTCCACCTTGTGGTGCCAAAACAGCTCTATCCTTTAGTATCTGGCAGCCAGACATAAGCTTCAAGCTGCAAGGTGGGGCATTCATGGATCGGATTTGTTGCTCCAGCACATACCACAGATGTGTTTGGTTGTACTAACCTCTGCATATTGGGAACACCCCACTAGACTTGCCATTTTGGAGATGCTCTGACCCAGTCGTCTAGCCATCATTATTTGGCCCTTGTCAAAGTAACTCAGATCTTTTTGCTTGCCCATTTTTTTCTTGCTTATAACACATGAAATTCAAGAACTGACTGTTCACTTGCTGCCTAATATATACCATTCCTCGACAGGTGCCATTGTAATGAAATAATCAATGTTATACACTTCACCTGTCGGTGGTTTTAATGGTGTGGCTGATCAGAATAATTAGTCTACTTAAAGAAATGTTTT
Organism: Pelobates fuscus; assembly: GCF_036172605.1. Taxonomy (NCBI): domain Eukaryota; kingdom Metazoa; phylum Chordata; class Amphibia; order Anura; family Pelobatidae; genus Pelobates; species Pelobates fuscus. The sequence continues at coordinate 24,402,251 of NC_086326.1, read as the reverse complement.
AACTTAGTTCATCTGACCTAAATTTTACAACTGCATTTGCACAGAAGACAACTATGTTAATCATGAAATTAACTTATTAACAGAAAAGGAAGAGGATCCATATGAGATGTAAATTAAGTATATAATCTAATAAAGTGTGATTGTGAGGCTTGCTATAGTGTGTATCTTCTATTTATTTTATGACAATTAAATGTCAATTGTACAGTTACCATATATTTGAGAGAAAAGTTAGTAAATTTTACAAACACAAACTACTCATTAATTTTTTTGAAATAAAATAGTTACAATATATAAAATGTAGTCAGTACTTACAAAGCGAATAAGTGTCTCTGTAATTCGGAAATATGAATATTGTTAAAACTCCCAGTATAAAGGTACTGGAGATGATTTTGAGAGTTTTTATTCTCTATTTATAAGCCATTCCGTGTGCACGTGACCAAGAGCTTACACTTTCTATAGGGAGTATAGAGCATTTAGGGTATAATTACATGTATTCTCTACCATGAGGCAACCTGCTCCACTGTGTGCATGTGTCACTGTGCGTTCACTTTCTGCTGGGAATAGGGAGCACGTAATGTAGAATTCTATGTGTAACTTCTCAAAGAAACTCTGTGTATGGTTATATTTAATAAAAGTGCAGTATTTGCAACTAAAAGATTTTAATACATGATGCGTACCCTACAAACGATAACAACTATACTTGATTGTAGAGTTTATTATTTATTTATTTATAAAATATTTTACCAGGAAAGATACATTGCAATTTTTCTCGTTTTCAAGTATGTCCTGGGTCCACAAAACATTGCATTGATACAATAGGGTACAATAAAATACAAAAACAATATTACACAATATATACAAAATGTAACATAGAACAGGTAGGGAATATATAATCAACCCTGACACCTGCATTCTGTTTTGAGGTATGTAGAGAGGGATCTCTTAAAGGACTTTAGGCCTGGGGAAGATTTGAAAGTGTGAGGGAGGTCGTCCCATAATTGCAGTGCACTGTAGGAAAATGAGCATCGGGCTGCTTTATATTTGTATTGAGGTAGACTAAAAAAAGTGCTGGTATTGGATCAGAGGTTATAGGATGCGGGAACAGCTGGGGAGAGCGTTCTGCTCCGGTAGGGTGGGAGCTTCCCAGAAAAGCTATTAAACACAAAGCTGGAAAGATGAAGGGTGCGTCTGGATTCCAGCGACAACCAGTTTAGTTCTTTTAGCATGTCACAATGGTGGGCAGGGGCGTATTAGCCGCGAGGCAAACACGGCATTTGCCTTGGGCGGCATTTTCCAGGGGGCGGCAAAAAACGCCGCCCCCAAATGCCCAAGGCAAATGTCTTGTTAGCCTTGCGGCTAACAGACATGCTAGGCGGGCGGGCGGGCGGGCGGCCGGCGAGGGAGCTCTTCCCCTCCGCGCGCAAGGGAGCTGAGCAGAGAGCTCAGGGGAAGAGCTCCCTCGTCGGCCGCCCAGCCTGCCCGCCAGTGCCGTCCTGCAGCCACTGGACCACCAGGGAATGGGAGAACCTCCACACCCCCAGCATTCCCAAAGGGTAGTGTATTTGTGTGTCTGATAGTGTGTGTGTGTCTGTTAGTGTGTGTGTGTGTGTGTGTCTGATAGTGTGTGTGTGTGTGTGTGTGTGTCTGTTAGTGTGTGTGTGTGTGTGTCTGTTAGTGTGTGTGTGTCTGTTAGTGTGTGTCTCTGACTGTGTGTCTGATAGTGTATTTGTGTGTCTGATAGTGTGTGTATGTTAGTGTGTGTCTGTGACTGTGTGTGTGTCTGTTAGTGTGTGTGTCTGACTGTGTGTGTCTGACTGTGTGTGTCTGACTGTGTGTCCGACAGTGTGTGTCTGTTAGTGTGTGTGTCTCACTGTGTGTGTCTGTTAGTGTGTGTGTGTCTGTTAGTGTGTGTGTCCCCGACTGTGTGTGTTTGTTAGTGTGTGTCCGACTGTGTGTGTTTGTTAGTGTGTGTGTCTCACTGTGTGTGTGTCTGTTAGTGTGTGTGTGTCCGACTGTGTGTGTTTGTTAGTGTGTGTGTCCCCGACTGTGTGTGTCTGTTAGTATGTGTGTCCCCGACTGTGTGTGTTTGTTAGTGTGTGTCCCCGACTGTGTGTGTTTGTTAGTGTGTGTCCCCGACTGTGTGTGTTTGTTAGTGTGTGTCTCACTGTGTGTGTCTGTTAGTGTGTGTGTGTCCGACTGTGTGTGTTTGTTAGTGTGTGTCCGACTGTGTGTGTTTGTTAGTGTGTGTGTGTCTGACTGTGTGTGTGTCTGACTGTGTGTGTGTCCGACTGTGTGTGTGTCCGACTGTGTGTGTGTCCGACTGTGTGTGTGTCCGACTGTGTGTGTCCGACTGTGTGTGTGTTCGACTGTGTGTGTCTGACTGTGTGTGTCTGTTAGCTAGTGTATGCGTATCTGTCAGTGAATGTGTGTGTATTTAGAAGGCGGGGCAGGGGGAAGGGTTGGGTGGGGGTGGCGCGCGCGCGCGGGTGGGGGGTGTCTGAGTTTTGTCCTGCCTAGGGCAGCACAAAACCAAGATACACCACTGATGGTGGGTCCTGTAATTACATTGTAGCACAAATCGGCAGAACGAGTTATACAATGCATTGAGTTTATTAAGGTGGGTTTGCAGTGCAGGTGCATATACTACATCCCCATAGTCAATATTTGCCATCAGCATTTACTGTACAATTTTTTCCTTTACTGTAGGGCTTAGGCAGGATTTGTTTCTGTACAGGGCACCTAGTTTTGGATAAAGTTTTGATGCAAATTTTTCTATGTGGAGGCCAAAAGATAGATTGTGGTCTAACATCATACCCAAGTATTTTAAAGAGTGGACTGCGGTCAGTGTGCTATTTGATTTTGTTTTGATGGATAGGTGGGAATTGTGTAATTTGTGTAATTTAGGTACTGTTCCAAAGACCATTCTGTTCCAAAGACCAAAGACCTCCCTTCTCGCCGCGCGCGGTCCTGCTCCTGCACGAGCCGCGCGCGGCTCATCCAACGACGAGATCAGGAAGGCGGGCAGTGACCGCGAGAAGTCGTCACGTGTCCCGCCTGACACTAAGAGTGCGCCGCGCGTCTCGGGTGCGCTCTTAAAGGGACAGTGGGAGACAAAATTAGAATCAGTCTCCCATTGGCCCCTGTCATGCCACGTTCCCCATACACTCACGTTTTGGGGGCGTGGATATAACAGGGGCCAATCAAAGTGAACATTAGGGTATTTATACTCACCTGTTTCCTTTGCACCTTGCCCTATCGTGGTTTCTGTTCAGTTCCCTTTAGTGCTTGTTTCGTTCAGTTGTTTTTTTGGTGCATGACCTTGGCTTTGTTCCTGACTCCGTTCTCTCTTTATCCTTGCTTGTTTATCCGCCGGTTTGTCCTCCTGTGTACCAGTCCCCGGCTTGTTCTACTTTACGCTGTCTCTCCGTTCCCTTGACCTCGGCTTGTTCTGGACTCTGTCTTTTCTTGTACTCGTCTAAGTCCAGCCATTCTAAGGTCCGGTAAGACGAATCCTGTTTTCTTGTCTCTTGACTATCTGGACTATTCCTGCGTGTTGGGGTATATTACCGTGACATTACGATAGAGCCATGGACCCCGCAGGTTTAGGACATCAGATGGCCACTCATGAGGCTAGATTCGCAGAACAGGATCACCGTATGGATCAAATGGCTCAAGCCATCCAGACACTGTTATCCAGAACAGTTCCGGTACCTGTACCTGCGCCTCCTGTAACCCCTGTACCAGACACAGCTAATATGCCTAATGCTTCAGCACATCTAACCCCGCCACCTAGGTATGGAGGGGACGCTAAGACATGTAGGGGATTCCTTAATCAAGTGGAATTCCACTTTGAAATGTACCCACGTTCATTTCCCACTGATAGATCTAAGGTGGGTTTTCTTATTTACCAGCTTACTGATAAGGCACTTGAATGGGCAAATCCTATTTGGGAGGCTAATGGACATATGGTACACGATTTCAATAGCTTTCTCACAGCATTTCGTAGAACATTTGACACGACTAAAAGGTCAAAGAATGCCGCCAGGGCGTTAATGAGAATTAAGCAAGGATCTAAATCTGTAGCCGATAATGCTATTCAGTTCCGTACCCTTGCTTCACAGGTAGATTGGACTAACAATGGGCTTACTACTGCGTTTATGGAAGGCCTGTCTGAAACTATGTTGGATGAGGTAGCAGCTAAGGACCTCCCTGTACCCCTAGAGGACCTTATTGACTATCTCATCGATATAGATAACAGGATCTCTGACAGGTTATATACCAAGTCCAGAAATAGACGCTTTGTCCCCGTTAATTCACCTAGAGCTGAGACTCCCGAGGGATCTAAAGGGTCAGAGGAGGAACCTATGCAGTTAGGGGTTGCTAAACTTACTGACGCCGAAAAACTTTATAGGAGAAAGGAGGGACTTTGTCTTTATTGTGGTAGGAGGGGCCATATGAGACAAGAATGTCCCGTGCATACGGAAAACTATCGCACCTAAGACCGTATAGAGGACAGGCCTTGGTTGTGACATCAGAGTCCTCACATTTGCCTCTTAATAAATTGCTTCTCCCTGTTTCCCTGCACCTTGGTAGTAACTGCATAGCAGGGAATATACTAGCTCTGGTTGATTCCGGAGTTGCCGAAAACTTTATAGATTCCGGTTTTGTTAAGGAGAATAACATACCCACTAGAGAGAAGGAGACACCCTTGGCCGTTGAGGCCATAGATGGTAGACCATTATGCTCTCCAGTTATCACACATGAAACTGTACCACTACATATGTCTACAGGGGTGTTACACTCTGAAACCATTCGGTTTCAGATCATTACTTCTCCTTCCTCTCACCTCGTGTTAGGGTATCCTTGGTTGCGTACTCATAATCCCACCATTGACTGGGAGTCAGGACAAATAGTATCTTGGAGTGATGCTTGCCAAGAGTCTTGTATTGTTAAAATCACTTTGAATTTTAACAAAAACTTTGAATTCTACTAATATTCCTCCCGTGCCTACTGTTATACCCCCTCAATACTTGTCTCTTAAATCTGTTTTTGATAAAAGGGAGGCTGAAAAGTTGCCACCTCACAAACCTTACGACTGCGCTATTAATTTACTACCTGGTACTATGCCTCCCAAAGGGAGAATATATCCTTTGTCTCCTCAGGAGAATCTTGTTATGGAGGAATATATTAAGGAATCTTTACAAAAGGGATTTATAAGAAGATCCTCTTCCCCGGCAGGGGCTGGTTTCTTCTTTGTATCCAAGAAAGATGGCGAATTAAGGCCTTGTATTTGTCACGTTCCGTTCCTGGCTGCGGATCATTCTGGTAATGGCTTCTGGTATCCAGTACTCCTTTTGCTATTCTTGTTTAATATTTCTTGGTTTTTGGTTTTCTATTCTGTGTCTGGTTTTCTTTATGCTGGGATTTCTGGGTTCATTCCTATAGTTCGTCCCTGGATTTCCCAGTCTCCAGGTTTCCTTTAAATGTTTGTTTTATTTGCCACACCCTTATGTTTCCAGCTTTCATTATGTGTTAGAGTTCCTGCAGGCAGCGTCTCAAAGCTTCTGCCCTTTCTTGCAGGTAAGTGCTATATATGTCTTTTGGTTGTTTTAGCATACATTAGGCAGTGTAGGACCTGCCAGATATGGGGTACATTGGCGTTGTTGGCAGGCTTATGCAATGTATGATCATATAGTGTGACTAAACCCCCATGATTTCCATATGTAGTACTTAGTTATTTCTCCTCTTGTTTTGCCTATGTTATCTTGTCGTGTCTTAGTTTGTATATACCTGTCCATGTTCATTCCTGTCCAGTCATGCCCATGTTTAGTTAATGTTCCCTTATGTATTGTGTCATGTTCTGGGTTTAGCTTCCTATCCTTCTCTGGTTCTGGGTTCTACTAGTTATGTCTTGTTTTCATGTTTGGTGCCTGTTCTAGCTTTGTCTTGTTTCTAGTACTGGATACACCCTTGCTGCAGAGCCTCCCTATTCAGCTCCTGGGAGGTCTGCTTATTTCCTAGCTCCTAGTTCCTTGGATCCGCAGAAGCTGAATCAGGGTTCTGGTTGTGGCTGCACAAACGCTGGTGCTCAACACCAGGGGGCGTGCGGTTACCCTGCACCAGACCCTGCTAATCCACCTCCACGCTGAAGACTCCCACTTCATCAGGCATTATGGGTCCCGGTCCATGCGCCGCCACCTGGACACTGTGTCTGGGTCCCGGGCACCGGACCGCCACCCTGACAGTATTGACTATAGGGGCCTCAATAAAATCACCGTCAAAATGCATACCCCATACCTTTGATCCCGGAACTATTTGATAGGCTTAAACATGCCACGGTTTATACTAAATTGGACCTTAGGGGTGCTTACAATCTCATACGTATCAAAAAGGATCACGAATGGAAGCCCGCATTCAATACCAGGAGTGGTCACTACGAATATACTGTGATGCCCTTTGGCCTTTGTAACGCCCCAGCAGTTTTTCAAGAATTTATTAATGATGTCCTACGTCAGTACATACACACATTCGTAATAGTATACTTGGACGACATATTAATTTATTCTACTGATTTACAGACTCATCACATGCATGTCAAATTAGTGTTGAGAACTCTTCTTGTTAACGGTCTCTATTGCAAACTCGAAAAATGTTCATTTGATCAATCAGAAGTCCAATTCTTGGGTTATATAATCTCTGCTAAGGGTTTTCGTATGGATCCCAAGAAACTTTCTGCCATCATGGAATGGCCTCTACCTCAGGGTTTGAAAGCCATTCAGCGTTTTCTGGGTTTTTCAAATTATTATAGGCGCTTTATTAAAGGGTTTTCTGCCATTGTGGCACCTATAACCAGAATGACCAAAAAGGATGGTAATACTCATGTCTGGAAACCAGAAGCACTTGAGGCCTTTGAATTCCTGAAGGCTTCATTCGCTTCTGCCCCTATTTTACAGCATCCTGTCCCTTCCCTACCCTTTATTCTTGAAGTTGATGCTTCTGATATTGGGGTAGGTGCTATCTTGTCTCAAAGAGATTCACCTGAAAAGCCGTTACACCCTTGTGGCTTCTTTTCCAGACAGATGTCCAAAGCAGAAAAGAATTATGATGTAGGCAATCGCGAACTCCTTGCTATCATTTTGGTGCTCAAGGAATGGAGACATCTACTAGAAGGTGTGGTGACATTCTGTCATCAAACTAGCATGGTGACCAGGGGTCATGTGATCAAGTTCATGTAGATCTTTCTTACAGGGGGATAAGCTTTACTTTGATATGGTAATTGATATGGTAATTTACAAGTCAGGAAAGAGATAGCCACTCCCCCCTCTATCCTCATTCCTCTCTGTTCCTTCTTGGCTGTTCTACTGAGCAGATGTGCAGACGCCATGTGCTATCTTGGTGAACCATGTTATACTCTATTGCTTCCTTTTCTTCCTTGGTGGATGTGATGTTGGACTTGCAGCAGTGAGCCATTACTAGATGTGAAGGCCTAACCGTGGGTGAGATCAAACGTGTGGGGAAAGGGATTACTATATAGATAGATAGATTTAAAAGGGTTGTTGCTCCGTGGGTCTGGGCTGTGTGTTATACATTTATAGTATTGTGTGTTGCCTTCTAAATAAATACCTTTTAATGTAGACGAACCTTGTGTAATATTTATATTAATTTGGTGATACACCACATATGGCGACCAACGAATTTTAGACTTCTACAAAGGTTATTTATGAGGTAATAACACATTAATAGATAGTCAGATTTACTTTTTGGGGAGGAAAAAAAAAAAAGTACTTTGGTTAATTATCCTCTGCATGGGAAATCCAGGGCTGATTGTGTTTGGAGTCTAGTTCAGGCCTCCATTTTAATGTACCAGATTAGGCATCAGGCCTCCATTTTAATGTACCAGATTAGGCATCAGGCCTCCATTTTAATATACCAGATTAGGCATCAGGCCTCCATTTTAATATACCAGATTAGGCATCAGGCCTCCATTTTAATGTACCAGATTAGGCATCAGGCCTCCATTTTAATGTACCAGATTAGGCATCAGGCCTCAGTTTTAATATACCAGATTAGGCACCAGGCCTCAATTTTGAATATATGTTTCAAATATCTGAGTTGAGTTTTATTGGGTTTTTGGCTATCAGAGTACAGGCCTAGCCCTGCATTATAATAGGCTTGCATGCTGCTTCTTTTTTGTATTTGAATGCTGATTTGATTCTTTATACAAGCTTGGGCATCAGGCCTCAATTTTTAATAGAGTATTAGTCTTTTTGCGTGTTTCAAATATCTGAGTTTGTTGTGTTTAGACTACCATAGTTCAGGCCTAGTAGTTTTTAAGGCCTTCATTATCAGAGTACAGGCCTAGCCCTGCATTTTAACACACTATAGTAGGCTTCCATGCGGTTTCTTTTTGTATTCGAATGCTGATTAGTTTTTTGTGTGTTTTCTCAAGCCTTCATTTTATTTTATTTTAATACACTACCAGCATAGGCCTCAATGTTGAACATACTATTGTTTTTTGTGTGTTTCATATATTTAAGGTTGAGTTTTGTTGTGTTTTGGCTATCATAGTACAGGCCTAAAAAAAAAAAAAAAAAAAAAAAGTTTAATTTTTTTTCAGGCCTGCATTTTAATACACTATAGACTTTATACTTTTTTTGTGTGTCTTGAATATCCTAGTTTAGGTATAACTCCTACCCTCCAAGCCTTGCTATTATATTTTAATATGCTAATTTAGGCTCATTTACTGGTTTTGAAGTTAATTAGCAAGTATTACCTTCACCATACTAAGGTAAATATAATTTGCATTGTGTTTACATGATAAAGGTATTGGGGCTAATACAGTGTGTTGGCTACTGTTTAGCCAGGTTACCATTTCCATTTTTACACTGGAGTGTGTTTAATAGAAAATGAACAGTTTGTATTTGAGGTAAATATTATGAAGTAAAGGTGCCTATGTTAGATTGTTATATGGTTGGGAATTATCATTGTGCTGAAGTTACAGTCAGGTATTTTCCAGTTCCCATCTCTTCCTTTAAGTCATTCTGTTTATTTGTAACTCCCTCCTCCTCCCCCCTACTGCACTTAAACAAAGGCAAAAGGGTGGTTTTGTGTTTTGCTTTCTGTGGGCATTTGTTGTATTGAAACTGTGAAGTTTTTTTTCTTAAAAGACAAGAGTTTGTTTGAATAGGTTAATGTAATTAAGTTTCTCAAATGGTTTAATCTCTTTGGAGCCAGTTTCAGTCTTTTTAAATTAATCCCATTGTTAAAGACTCAGGGAGAGCTCAGTTTTAAAATGTCATTTCTGGGTACTAAGTATTTTTCTGTAGAAGTACTAGAGTACTTCAAGAATGACATTGACAAACATGGTGGACCATATGAGCTTCCAGAACCAGCAGGCCCCAATTGTGGAAAATATAAAGGTTTTATGGATGTTTTGACACAGATTGTTACTAATAAAAAGTGCCATATTAAGAAAAGGAAAAGCTTGGTGGCACAAGCGGTTGTTGCTGCAATAGGGGGTTTGGCAAGCATGGTACTCGAATTGCAGCAAGCTAATTTAGTAACCACTAATAAAATGGAAGATGCTCTTGATGAAAGAAATTGTTTTAAAATAGCTGCCCTAAGAACAAACAAAATGATTGAGGGGTTGGAAAAGGAGTTAAGAGAAATAGAACAACAGAGAGATGCATATAGTGCTAAGATCACTGAACTCCAAGACCTAGTCATGGAATATAAAATGAAAATTAAAGAAAACACAAATAAATGGGATAAGGAGATTCCTAGAGTATGCCCAGGCCAGTCGTATTTTATTAAAGAACCAGTAGTGGGAACAAAACACAATGGAAATGTGCCAATTGTGAATTGTGTCCCACAAGCCCCTATAATAATAACTGAACATTTTAATGTAAGAGAAATGCCTACTAGCTTCTCTAGACAGACAAGGACTATGTCAATCACAGACAAAGATAATTTCCAGAAATGGTGGGGAAGTATGCCAACTGACGACTTTAACACCTTTACACATTGGTTTATGAGGGGAGCAAATAGAGCGAAAAAAGGAGGTCTTAACTTAGAAGAATGGACAGAACTGTTAGAATATGCTATGGGTCCTTTGGCTAGCAGACTATTTGGATTTAATAACAGTGTGTCTGATCAGGCAGGAAGAATTGCTGCAACAAATTTCAATTTACTCAGCATTGAGAAAGAAATTGCGAATATTACGATGAGGCCAGCAGATGGTCCTAGAGAGGTAGCTCAAAGGATATTGTTCTGGTATACGCTACGCCAACCTCAGCAGCCTCTGGTCTTGGGCTCACCAGAACACATTGCTAAAGTAATGGAAGCCCTTCCCTGGGAGTGTCAAGAATTTGTGAGGCTTTTTGATCCAACATTAGCAGACTTAGAAACGGTACTAACTAGAGCTGACAATTGGTGGATCAAGCATCCTTCCTCAGAACAGGCCTTCTCTGTTTCAGCCATAAGAACATTCAAGGTTGACTCTGGTAGAGATATAAATGGTAAATGGAGAAGCCAGAGGTGGGATGTACCCCAGAACAAGAGGGATAATGAGAACTGGAGACCAAAACAGGACTTTGACAAAAGATGGAGAGATCCACAGAGGGACCATAGGAATAGGGACAGTGCTAAAGGAAGTAATGTAATGGGAGAGAATTGGAGAAATAGATGGGAGGGGCCTAAGGTAATCAATAATAATTGGAATAATAAACATACCTGGGAGAGGCTAAAAAGGACAGATAATCACAATTGGGGAGAAAAAAGGAGAAACAACAGGAACAGTTATTGGGAGAATAATTGGAGAAGGAACCATAGATGGGATGAGCATCAGACCAATAGACGGGACTGGGATAATTGGAGGAATAAAGAAGGGAATAGAGACTACTGGGACCTAAAGAGACAGACTGAAAGATTGGAGGCAGATGTGAAAGCACTGAGGGAACAGATGAGAGAGGAGGAAAAGATTGATCAATTGGGGGGTCCCAGCAATCAATAACTCTCATAATTTTTGTATCTCTCTACATCTGTATGTATGTATGTTTATTTTTCTTTTGTTTTGATTCTTTTATGTTTGTTTTTCTTTTGTTTTGATTCTTTCTCTGAGTTTTCCAGTCTCCCATATAGCTATACATTTCTAATGATGAGATCTAGTGTTTCCACAGAGCAAGGCAAAGCTGCATTAGGATGATGATGATGTGTGTCAACAGAAGATTGTGGTGGATCCTTGTTACAGGATGGATAAGTATAGGCTGTATCACAGTAGGGATGGGAGACAGGCAATGCGGGCAGAAGATACTCCAAATAAGGGAGTCAGTTTAAAAAGATTAGTCTACATTTTAATAATCCTTCTATTCTTCCAAGGTGTCCGGAGCAACGGCGGCAGTGGTTTAGGCAAAGCAGGGAGTCAGGAAAAACTGGACATATTTGCAGCCCTTCTGGGAGGAGTCGGAACTGGATTAAGAATATGGAATTCCGCAAATATCACATCCAGTCCTACACACTCTACAAACTCTGCCACTAGTACATTGCACATACATACATATTTAACACACACACACACATTCACCTACATTTCTGTTGTTTTTTTTGTGTGTGACAAACTTGTATAAAATGTGAATTGACAGCCATAGGAAAGTACAGGAGAACTTATGTCGCTGAGGGAACTATTCCGGAGGGACGGTGGGTTGAATTTCTCCTGTATATCAGGTTTTTGCTCCCACTAGGTTCTCTTGTACTAGAGGGATAACTAGATAACGGAGCAACATAGATGAAGAAAAAGTGGGGGAATGTGGGGTGATGCAACCCCTATTTGACTGTTTTCTTTTACCTTACTCATCTCACTCACACTAATTCCTGTGCTCCCCTTTCCTACTTCAGATCTCATAGTTTACATAGATAAGAGGGATATATTATTATTTTTAAATGTGCTCAACATAAGAGAAGAAAAAGTGAGGGAATGTGGTGACATTCTGTCATCAAACTAGCATGGTGACCAGGGGTCATGTGATCAAGTTCATGTAGATCTTTCTTACAGGGGGATAAGCTTTACTTTGATATGGTAATTGATATGGTAATTTACAAGTCAGGAAAGAGATAGCCACTCCCCCCTCTATCCTCATTCCTCTCTGTTCCTTCTTGGCTGTTCTACTGAGCAGATGTGCAGACGCCATGTGCTATCTTGGTGAACCATGTTATACTCTATTGCTTCCTTTTCTTCCTTGGTGGATGTGATGTTGGACTTGCAGCAGTGAGCCATTACTAGATGTGAAGGCCTAACCGTGGGTGAGATCAAACGTGTGGGGAAAGGGATTACTATATAGATAGATAGATTTAAAAGGGTTGTTGCTCCGTGGGTCTGGGCTGTGTGTTATACATTTATAGTATTGTGTGTTGCCTTCTAAATAAATACCTTTTAATGTAGACGAACCTTGTGTAATATTTATATTAATTTGGTGATACACCACAGAAGGTACTAGGGATCCCATCCTCATTTTAACGGATCACAAAAACCTCTCCTACCTTAGTGAAGCTAAAAGATTGTCTTCTAGGCAGGCCAGGTGGTCTCTGTTTTTGTCTCGTTTCAATTACATAATCACATACAGACCAGGTGATCGTAATACTAAAGCTGACGCTCTGTCCAGACAATTCGAAACTACTGACAAACTAGAAATTGATGTTACCCCTGTCATTCTTCCCGACAGAATAATAGCTACTACTGTTCTTTCTATTTCTTCTTCCCTCTTACAAGCTATACAGGCTAAACAAAACATGGCTCCTGGAGAGAGGCCTGCTGATAAACTGTTCGTTGCTATCCCCGAGAGACGGGACATTATGTCTTTGTATCATGACACAAGAACTGCTGGACACCCTGGTATTTCTAAAACATTATCAGCAGTTTCTAGATATTTCTGGTGGGCTTTCTTACGTAAGGACATCACCGATTACGTTAATGCCTGTACTACTTGTGCCAGTATGAAGTCCTCCCACAGAGTTCCTTGTGGGTTGTTGCATCCGTTGCCCATACCCGAGAGGCCTTGGTCCAATCTATCCATGGATTTTATTGTTGAATTACCCCCTTCGAATGGTAAAACTGTCATCCTGATGATAGTGGATCGTTTTTCTAAGATGGCTCATTTTGTCTCTCTTGTCAAATTGCCCTCATCCAAGGAACTTGCCTCTGTCTTCGCCAGGGAGGTGTTTCGGTTGCATGGTATTCCCACTTCGATCGTGTCCGATAGGGGTAGCCAGTTTATCTCCAGATTCTGGAAAGCATTTTGTTCAGAGATGGGTATTTCTCTCTCATTTTTCTCCGCTTACCACCCCCAGTCTAATGGAGCTGCTGAACGTGCCAACCAATCTCTAGAGCAGTATCTTTGTTGTTTCGTATCCCACCATCAGAACAATTGGGCTGACCTTCTTCCTTGGGCTGAGTTTGCTCGTAATAACGCTGCTCATGAATCCTTCGGTAACAGCCCTTTTTATGCCCAGCCCGTTGTTTATGGCCGGCATCCCGTGGTTCTTCCAGCTGCATTCTCCTTGCAGGGCATGCCAGCTCTGGATGAACATTTGGCTGGTTTACGTAATACTTGGGAGCAGGTTCAGTGTTCTTTGGTGGATTCCGCTGCTCGCCAGAAGGTTCAGGCAGACAAGCATCGCAGGGCGGCTCCATCCTATGCTGTGGACCGGGTTTGGCTTTCTACTCGCAATATTCGTCTTCGTGTGCCTTCTATGAAGTTGGCTCCTCGTTTTATTGGTCCTTTTTGTATCTTGCTTGTGGTTAATCATGTTTCGTATGCCTTGGATCTTCCTAGGAATCTACGCATTCCTAAGTGTTTCATACCTCCTTGTTAAAACCCCTCCTGTGCAACCGTTATACTCGGCATGTTCCTCCTCCCCCTCCAGTTTCTGTGGAGGGCCATGAGGAATTTGAAGTGGCCGCTATACTCGACTCTCGTTTTCTTCGGGGTCGCCTCCAATATCTGGTACATTGGAAGGGCTATGGGCCTGAGGAACGCAGTTGGATTTCCGCTGGCGCTGTTCACGCTCCTCGCCTTGTGCGTTCTTTCCACGCTCGTTTTCCTGCCAGGCCTGCTCCTCCCCGCCAGGTGGGCGTGTCTTCAGGGGGGGGTACTGTAGCAGTACTTACCCTCTCCAGGGGCCGGCCGGGGTCCTCCCTTCTCGCCGCGTGCAGTCCTGCTCCTGCACGAGCCGCGCGCGGCTCATCCAACGACGAGATCAGGAAGGCAGGCAGTGACCGCGAGAAGCGGTCACATGTCCCGCCTGACACTAAGAGCGCGCCACGCGTCTCGGGCGCGCTCTTAAAGGGACAGTGGGAGACAAAATTAGAATCAGTCTCCCATTGGCCCCTGTCATGCCACGTTCCCCATACACTCACGTTTTGGGGCGTGGATATAACAGGGGCCAATCAAAGTGAACATTAGGGTATTTATGCTCACCTGTTTCCTTTGCACCTTGCCCTATTGTGGTTTCTGTTCAGTTCCCTTTAGTGCTTGTTTCGTTCAGTTGGTTTTTTGGTGCTTGACCTTGGCTTTGTTCCTGACTCCGTTCTCTCTTTATCCTTGCTTGTTTATCCGCCGGTTTGTCCTCCTGTGTACCAGTCCCCGGCTTGTTCTACTTTACGCTGTCTCTCCGTTCCCTTGACCTCGGCTTGTTCTGGACTCTGTCTTTTCTTGTACTCGTCTAAGTCCGGCCATTCTAAGGTCCGGTAAGACGAATCCTGTTTTCTTGTCTCTTGACTATCTGGACTATTCCTGCGTGTTGGGGTATATTACCGTGACAATATGTATATATATATGTGTGTGTATATACATGTGTATACATTTATTGTTGAGTGTTAAGGATTTGTACATATTACTCATCCTTTGGAATTCACTTTAGTACTTGGCTTTATCTTGTATTCTTGTTCTTTTTTACTTTATTTTTTATTATTATTTTTTACCTTTATTATTATTTATTTGTATTTATTGTTTATTATTTTTCTCTATTTATTTGCATTATTTTTACGATCATAATTTGTTATTATTGTTTATTATTTATTATATTTTATTTTTATTATTACTATTTTTATATTTTATTTTATTATTGTATTATTTTTTATTTGTATTTTTTATTTTTATTTTTACATTTTATTTATTTTTTTATTTTTTATTTTCTATATTTTGTATTATTTATTTATTTGTTTTGATCTTTTTTCTTTTTCTCATCTAATATTTTCTCTCTCTTTTACTTTTTTCCCCACTCAATTCTTTTCTTCTCTCTTCTTCTCTTGATCTTTTTATCTTCTGCCGTTGTGGCAGACTTCCTATTCTATTATCGACTTATTTTCAATATTAATAGGATGGACGCTGCTCGTCTAGTCTAGAGGGCTGTTTATATTCTCTTCAGTCACGGACGGATGCACATTACTGTGCGCCACCCGTGTCTCTCATATGCGCACTGTGTTCTATCAAATTCCCCTACCTCGTGAAAATTCCCTACCCTCGTCACTTCCTGTGAGGGGAATCCGCTGGATCCTGTGCTGCACATGCGTGCTAGCACTCCTGCTACTCCTCCACAGCAAGGTCCTGGAAGGTAAGTAAAACTAGTTTTACACTTTCATTATAGTTAGTGCATTCACTAAGCTTAGGCACACGGGACATTTAGGGTTAAGTTAGGGTTCAAATAAGGGTTAGGTAAGTGATTCTAACCTCTCTCACACTCTATTCTTACACTAACCCTTGGGGTAAGGGTTAAAATGAAGTGTGAAAAATCACAATTTAGTGATATTCCCCTAATGTGAAATATCACTAAATATGAACAAGTCCCTAATCCTAACCCTAATTTGAACCCTAACATTAACCCTAAATGTCCCATGCCCTAAGCTTAGTGAATGCACTAACTATAATGAAAGTGTAAAACTAGCTTTACTTACCTTCCAGGACCTTGCTGTGGAGGAGTAGCAGGAGTGCTAGCACGCATGTGCAGCACAGGATCCAGCTGATTCCCCTCACCGGAAGTGACGAGGGTAGGGGATTTTCATGGGTAGGGAAATTTGATAGAACACACTGTTCCTTGCTAGAACAGCTTACACATGCGCGGTTAGTTTATTTACTTTGTCCAGCATGCGCTCGATTTTCGAGCTCATGTTACCCTCTGCGGCCACCATAGAATTGCCTCCAATACCGGAATGATGTAATTACGCACGGTTTCGTGCAGTAGGCGGCTCGTTCCTTCAAAGTGTTGCAACCTCAGGTATTTTTATTTACTACTAATCATGCCATCTTCTTTATTTGATTATTTTCTGACAAAAATATGTGTATATTTATAATACTTGATGTGGCTTCTGATAAAATCTGGACTCTCTTTACTCTTTCTTTTTCTGTATTTAAGCCATGTACTCGCTTTTTCCTTTACATGTTTTTGTTAAACTCAGATGCATTGATTTGTTATACTGATTGAATTACTTTTAACATATGTTTAATTAATGAAATTTGTAATTGCACATTGATTGTTTGTTTGCTTTATGTGTGTATATAAGGGCAATTTTGTCACTGTGGTGTTAGCTTGATAAAGACCTGGTCACAGGTCAAAACGTTGCAATAAATCTGCCTGGAAGCAATCACAGTAAGTGCCTGAGATTTTTTTCACATATACACACCTTGACACACTGATAAACAAACTGGCACATACAAACACAGATTTACACACACTGACACAGGTACACACAGACACACACACACACATGTTTAAATTTGCTGCTCACTTACCTTTTTTCTGCAGGAGGATCTTCAGTGCTGCTGGCTGAGGTTTGTGTGCTGCTCAGTTCCCGCTGCTCCCTTTCCTCCTCCAGGTGGCGCGCTCTGCTTGGGAGGAAGTGCTGTCACTTCCGCCCCCAGCATCCAATACTAGAGGGGTCCAGTCGTGTTTTTAGATGACCACGGAGCATGACCGGACCCTGTTAGGGATACGCATCGGGTGGCCCTAAATGCTTGGGTCACCCGATGGGCAAATTGCATCGGAACCCTCATTTTGTTCTCGCAGAGCCCTAGGGTTCCGTGGAACACTAATTGGGAAATGCTGCTGTAGATACTTAGCGGGGAGTTGAAACAATTTAACTAAAGTATTACATTTAACAAAGTATCCAGTGACTCATTCGACTTTATTTCTCATTGCCAAAGAGAACACAAAATACCATTTGCGATAATTTTTAAATTTTACAATTCACTCACTTAGCCAAATTAATATCCTGTATTAGTTACATAGTTACATAGCTGAAAAGAGACTTGCATCCATCAAGTTCAGCCTTCCTCACATTTGTTTTTTGCTGTTGATCCAAAAGACGGCATAAAAAACTCTGTTTCAAGCACCAATTTTGCAACAAACTCGGAAAACAATTCCTTCTTGATCCTATTATGGCAGTCAGATTTATCCTTGGATTAAGCAGCTATTACCCTACATTGAAAAATTATATCCTTCACTAATCTGTTTTTGCAAGTATGCATCTAGTTGCTGTTTGAACATCTGTATGGACTCTGATAAAACCACTTCTTCAGGCAGAGAATTCCACATCCATATTGTTCTTACAGTAAAAAAACCTTTCCTTTGCCTTAGACGAAATCTTCTTTCTTCCAGTCTAAACGCATGGCCTTGTGTCCTATGTAAAGTCCGGTCTGTGATTAGCTTTCCATACAATGGTTTGCATTGGCCCCAAATATATTTGTTCTGAAATATCTCGGTGTTGAAGGAATTGAAGGAAGAAAGTTATCCCTAATTCCCAGTTTGTTCTTAAAATTTTTCAAAGCCCTGATTATTTCATTCACTATATCAGTAGAAGTTTTGAAGGTTGTATAGAACTTAGAACCAATCCAGGCCAGTTTAAATAATGCTCTTTTTGTGCTTAATTCCTCCTCCACTGCCATCCAGCTTGGGTAAGCACTTATTAGACTATCCCACTTCAAAAAGTGGGTAAACATAGTACCATCATGTAAATCGAATATATCAGGAAAGTTTATTCCACAGTTTATATATATATTTTTTTTAATTAATGTGTTATATTAAACGTTAGGGGCTTTAATTCCCCAAACAAACCACATAAATTGTTTTTTTTAAACTGGGAATGTAAATATAATGGTACTCTGAGAGGTATTGAGGTAAACAGGTATCTTGGCTTTGGTACAACATATGCTGAAATTGAGTTTATTACAAAAGGGTAGTGATGCCCCGAACGGTTCGCTGGCAAATAGTTCCCGGCGAACATAGCTTGTTCGCGTTTCGCCACGGATGTCGAACATATGCGATGTTCGGTCCACCCCCTATTCGTCATCATTGAGTAAACTTTGACCCTGTACCTCACAGTCAGCAGACACATTCCAGCCAATCAGCAGCAGACCCTCCCACCTCCTGGACAGCATCCATTTTAGATTCATTCTAAAGCTGCATTCTTAGTGAGAGGAGGGACAGTGTGCTGCTGCTGATTTAATAGGGAATTGATAGCTAGGCTAGTGTATTCAGTGTCCACTACAGTCCTGAAGGACTGATCTGATCTCTGCTGTAAGGACAGCACCCCAAAAAGCCCTTTTTAGGGCTAGAACATCAGTCTGCGTTTTTTTTTTTTTTTCCTGTGTAATCTAATTGCAGTTGCCTGCCTGCCAGCGTGTGTGTCAGGCTCACAGCGTATACTGTGCCCACTTGCCCAGTGCCACCACTCATATCTGGTGTTATAATAGCTTGCATTTAAAAAAAACAAAAAAACTTTTTTGACTGTAATATAATAGCAGTCAGTTTCCTTCACGCGTGTGTGTTTCAGGGCCTGCCAGGGCACAGTGTCACACCAGTGCAACTCATATCTGGTGTAACAGTAGTGTACATTTAAAAAAAAATATACAATTCTGACTGTAATAGATTGAATTGCAGTTAGTTGTCTGCAAGCGTGTGTGTCAGGCCTACAGCCTGTGTGTCAGGCCTACAGCGTCTACTCTGCCATCTTCTGCCAGTGCACAGTGCCACTCATATTTGTTTTCACAGTAGCTTGCACGCATAGTACCACTAATCGAAAAAAAAAAATGACAGGCCGCAGGGGCCGTCGTGGTCGTGGTGCTGTGATTCCCTTTGGCCCTAGAATAATGCCCAGTGTTCAGAGGCCACCTACCCTGAACTCGAAAAGAGGACATAGTTGACTGGCTAACACAGGACACCCAATCTTCTACAGCTTCCGTTCGGAACCTTGACGCACCATCTTCCTCCAGCTTAGCTTCGGCACTTCTCAAGTTACCACTCGCCCGCCTGCCGCCACCACCAAGACTAGCATCACAGCCGCTTCACTTGATATGTCGGAGTTATTTACACATCAGTTGGTAGAAATGAGTGATTATGAGCATTATTGCCAGAGGATGTAGATAACAGGGATATGTCTCAGTCAGGCAGCATTACACACATTGACGTACAGTGTGATGATGATGATGTTGTAACCGCTGCTGCTTCCTTTGCTGAGTTGTCAGATAAAAGTGAAGCGGTTGATGATGACGATGCGTCCGTGGATGTCACGTGGGTGCCCGCTAGAAGAGAAGAAGAACAGGGGGAAAGTTCAGATGGGGAGACAGAGAGGAGGAGGAGACGAGTTGGAAGCAGAGGTAGGTCGTCGAAAGGAGCTAGTGGCACAGTCAGACAGCATGCATCGGCACCCGGGGTCAGCCAGACAGCACGCCAATCAATGCATGCTGTTGCCACCACCAGAATGCCGTCATTGCAGAGCTCAGCAGTGTGGCATTTTTTTTGTGTCTGCCTCTGACAACAGCGATGCCATTTGCAACCTGTGCCAAAAGAAACTGAGTCGTGGGAAGTCCAACACCCACCTAGGTACAACTGCTTTGCAAAGGCACATGATCGCACATCACAAACGCCTATGGGATCAGCACATGAGTACAGGCAGCACACAAACTCAAAGCTGCCATCCTTCTCCTGGTCCAGCATCTTCAGCCACGTCAACCACTGCTGTCCTCTTTGCCCCGTCTCAACCATCCACCACTCCGTCTCTCACCTTGAGCAGTTCCTGCTCATCTGCCCACAGTCAGGTGTCTGTCAAGGACATGTTTGAGCGTAAGAAGCCAATGTCACAAAGTCACCCCCTTGCTCAGCGTCTGACAGCTGGCTTGTCTGAACTCTTAGCCCGCCAGCTTTTACCATACAAGCTGGTGGAGTCTGAGGCGTTTCAAAAATTTGTAGCTATTGGGACACCGCAGTGGAAGGTACCCGGACAAAATTTCTTTGCACAAAAGGCAATCCCCAACCTGTACTTGATTGTGCAAAAGGAAGTAATGGCATGTCTGGCACACAGTGTAGGGGCAAGGGTCCATCTGACCACTGATACCTGGTCTGCAAAGCATGGTCAGGGCAGGTATATCACCTACACTGCGCATTGGGTAAACCTGCTGACAGCTGCCAAGCATGGAATTCGTGACTCTGCAGAGGAGTTGGTGACACTGCCACGACTTGTAGGCAGGCCTGCTGCCACCTCCTCTACTTCTCCTACTCCATCCTCTTCCATAACCTCCTCATCTGCATGGCACATGTGTGTAATCTGATTGTACAACGCTTTGTGCATAAGTACCCAGGCTTACAGGACGTCCTGAAGCAGGCCAGGAAGGTGTGTGGCCATTTCAGGCGTTCCTACACGACCATGGCGCACTTTTCAGATATCCAGTGGCGAAAAAACATGCCAGTGAGGCGCTTGATTTGCGACAGACCGACACGTTGGAATTCAACACTCCTAATGTTCGACCGCCTGCTCCAACAAGAAAAAGCCGTTAACGAGTATTTGTATGACCGGGGTGCTAGTACAGCCTCTGCGGAGCTGGGATTTTTTTGCCACATTACTGGACGCTCATGCGCAATGCCTGTAGGCTCATATGTCCTTTTGAGTAGGTGACAAACCTAGTCAGTCACACCGAAGGCACCATCAGCGACATCATACCATTTGTTTTCTTCCTGGAGTGTGCCGTGCGAAGAGTGCTGGATCAGGCCGTAGATGAGCGTGAAGAGGGAGAGGAAGAGTTGTGGTCACCACCAGAAACAGCCTTATCAGCATCGCTTGCTGGACCTGTGGCAACGCTGGAAGAGGATTGTGAGGAAGAGGAGTCAGAGGAGGAATGTGGCTTTGAGGAGGAGGAGGAGGAAGACCAACCACAACAGGCACCCCAGGGTGCTCGTTGTCACCTATCTGGTACCCATGGTGTTGTACGTGGCTGGGGGGAAGAACATACCTTTAGTGAGATCACTGAGGAGGAGGAACGGGAAATGAGTAGCTCGGCATCCAACCTTGTGCAAATGGGGTCTTTCATGCTGTCGTGCCTGTTGAGGGACCCTCGTATAAAAAAGCTGAAGGAGAATGACCTGTACTGGGTGTCCACGCTACTAGACCCCCGGTATAAGCAGAAAGTGGCGGAAATGTTACCGAATTACAACAATTCGTAAAGGATGCAGCAGTTCCAAAATCAATTAAAAAGTATGCTTTACACAGCGTATAAGGGTGATGTCACAGCACAACGGGAATCTAACACGGGAAGAGGTGAAAGTAATCCTCCTCCTCCCACGACCACGCCGGCAAGGACAGGACGCTTTACAGACGTGTTGTTGATGGAGGACATGCAGAGCTTTTTAAGTCCTACGCATCGCCACAGCCCTTCGACCGACAGGTAGCAGACTACCTCGCCTTAACTGCAGATATCGACACTCTGAGGAGCGATGAACCCCTTGACTACTGGGTGTGCAGGCTTGACCTGTGGCCTGAGCTATCCCAATTTGCAATAGAACTTCTGGCCTGCCCCGCTTCAAGTGTCCTGTCAGAAAGGACCTTCAAGCAGGAGGTATTGTCACTGAGAAGAGAAGTCGCCTAGGTCAAAAAAGTCTAGATTACCTCACCTTTATTAAGATGAATGAGGGATGGATCCCAAAGCGACTGACAGTGGGCAATACATTCGACTAAAGGCCTGATGGGGGGGTGGAGCCTGGCAGCCATCCTGTACAGACGCCATCTAAACTTGCTCTCCCATAGCCAGGAACAATCCGTTGATTATCCCCTACACCAAGCACCATCAAGCAGCGAAAAATAGCCAGTGTTGATCAGCGTTCCCTACCGCATCGATTGATGCCTTTTTTCCAACCACCCAAGCAGCACAGGCAACGGCGCAAATCCGCGGCCTACTGCGCATCGCCAATCCAGGGCCTGGAGGCCTACCTTGACGGAAGCCTACTCGGGTACCACGCACCCAACCTGAACCCGGACACCACGGGTATGGGCCGCCGATCAAATAAACCCACGGCAAGCATGAGGATATTGGCGAGATGTGGCTCCGACCGGCGCAAACCGAAACGACGCACACCACACACCGCCCGCCTCCCGGACAAACGTCCGAACCTGACCGCGAGGAGCCGACTACAAACATGACTCCCCCGGCGGACCGCATACTGCCGCACGAGGCCCAGGATGACTTGGCCCCCACGACTAAAGGTGACCTGAAAACACTTTGGACCAACATACAACAGCTGCTGGCGGCTGATGTCGCTATGGTCAAAAAGGACATACAATCGGTCACAGAGAGAGTTGGTACAGTGGAAGCTGCTATTACCACCGTACGTGACACAGTGTCCACCCTCCAGGAATCGATTCAATGCCTACAGGCAGAGCAGCATGTACTCGCCGGCCAAATTATGTCATTGGAAGACAAACAACGCCGGAATCACATCAAAATCCGGGGCATCCCAAACGCAGTCACGACTGAGGAACTGCTGCATTATGTAAGGCGACTACTTACAACACTGCTAGCCACTAAAAAAATAACCCTGGACGGGATTTACAGAGTGACCAGCTCTACCCGCATACCACCCAACATGCCAAGGGATGTTATCCTGCGCCTGGCGACAACATCAGACAAGATTCAAATAATGACTGCAATAAAAGGCAAAACACCTCTGGCCTTTGAGGGCTCTCGGCTCTCTTTTTTCCAGGATGTCACAAGAGCCACATTATTGAGGCGAAAGTCATTCGAACCTGTGACAACGACCCTGCGCAAGGCCGGCATCGCTTACAGATGGGGAAACACGGGCGCACTACTTGTCCACCACAACGGGACAGCACACCATCTCACAACCCCAAACGGAGCGCCCACCTTCCTGCGGACACTGGGACTACAACCCCCACAACTCACCTCCATGACCGCGAGCCAACCAGACAGCTGGGAGCAGGACGACGGCTCCATCCACGACCAACCAACAACCAAGTCACCGACGCCTAACACCTGACCCCGAACAGGGACTGAAACCAGGGGCAATATTCATTACAGTGCGGGGACTGCCAATGTGAGGACCTGGTACCCGTGAGTGAGAAGAGGTAACCCCCACTAACCACCCACACCCGTGACTTTGTCCCCATATAGATGGCACCGCTGCATCTCCCTGGGTTTCTTCACATTATTTTTTCAAGTTCTCATTTTTTCATGTTTTCATGTTTTGTTGTACTGTATATGAGCCTCAGCACTCTCATGCTTTTATTTCTTCTTTACCTAAAATTTTAATTCATATGTACTGGTTTAGTATGATATCATCCTCTACACACATGTCATTGAGGCTCACCTATGCTACAACCACACACAATAGAGATTTTACAGGCGCTTAACGTTTAACCTCGCCACTCCGCCCATCCCCCGTCATCCCCAGGGTTACAGGGGACACACAAGATGCCGTTCAAGGTACATCGCACTCCGGAACTACTTCCACACTAGACAGATCACGTAAATCCACCAAGTCCCACTGGCGAGTACACACAGGCATCCAAACCCACATTCCTGCACTAACCTGAACTACAGTCATACCACCCACACACCTGGAGTATCCCAAGGGGAGTATAAATGCACACTACCAGACCAACCACAACACTATCCACCCTGGGCATGTCACTATACCTGTTTGCTAAAAGAAAATGTGCTTAAAAAATTGAAATACGATCGCTAATGCATGTACCTGCTTGCTCCTATTTTACAACTATGCTCTGAACTGTATCCTGTAAACATGTACTACCGAGCACAAAAAATAAAGAATTAAAAAAAAAAAAAAGGCCTGATGAGGGGGACTACTTAACACACCACTACTATCTGGTGGCACATTAGATTACGCGCGCAGTGCCCCAAATTTGAAGTAGGAGGACCAACTGATGAGAATAGTACTACTTAACGCACCTTATAATAATGCAGAGAGAGGCAATGCAGAGAGAGGAGTCTGAAGAAGAGGAGTCAGAGGAGGAAGGTGGCTTTGAGGAGGTGGAAGACCAAACACAGCAGGCGTCCCAAGGCGCTTGTTGTCACCTTTCGGGGACCCTTGGTGTTTTACGTGGCTGGGTGGAGGAAGAGACCTTCAATGACATCAGTGAGGACAAGGAACGGAACATGGCTAGCTTGGTATCCAACCTTGTGCAAATGGGGAGTTTGCGGTTGTGCAAATGGACTGTTTGCGGTTGTTTGCGGTGCGTTAAACGGGGAGTTTGGTCTGTCACTGTGAAGCGGGTGTAACCCTTACACTACCTGATAGATACAACATCATACCTGATGTTTTAAAGCACGTTATTCCAAACAATTTAGGAAAAAAAGGAAAAGACTGAATTGTCCAGTGACCCTAGAAATGTGTGTAAAATATAACTTTTAATAACTACTCAATATAAAAGAGCTTAGAGAAATATCTTGGCTCAAAACGAACAAACACTTATAAAATAAGTTTTCCTTTTTTGTCATTTTTCTATGGGTTAACCCCTACTACCTCTGTCCAGTATTATTGCTTCATCCTCTCAAAAACAATTTAGGAATGTTAGGTGATTTATGCCTTTTATGGATTAAAACCAGACTCTGCATCAACTATGTATTTTTCCATGGGAGTTTTGCCATGGATCCCCCTCCGGCATGCCACAGTCCAGGTGTTAGTCCCCTTGAAACAACTTTTCCATCACTATTGTGGCCAGAGAGTCCCTGTGGGTTTTAAAATTCGCCTTCCCATTGAAGTCTATGGCGGTTCGCCCGGTTCGCCAACATTTGCGGAAATTCGCGTTCGCTATTAGCGAACGAAAAATGTTATGTTCGCGACATCACTACAAAAGGGATGTTCTTCCCTTTCCCCTCCCCTTATCTTCCTTTTCCCATTCCCTTTCCCCTTCCCCCTCCGCTCTACAATTACTTTCTTTTTTTTTTAATGTTAGTGAGTATCCACATTTAAGTAAATTTTAAATTCAACATAAAGTTGTATTAAACCTGATTTGTAGGGCCCACTGACTCCTTAGATCCTACTATCATGTTAGGAATTAATTAATTAGTTCGGTACATCATTTTTTAAATTTATATACATTTTTCCACTATACATCTCTCCATTTCGCTTCTCAATAAGGTGTGGAGTGGTGGGAGGGAGAGCAAGCAAGAATTGAGAATAACAAAAATAGAATTTTCCCATTTCTCCTCCCCTTCCTCTACCATCCCCTCTCCCACTTCTCTCATTTTCTCTTTGGATAAAACTTTGGAGAATTTACCTCTGCTATTACAAATTTGTGACTCGTTTAGTAATATTAGAAATTGCCTTATGCTTTGCTTCATGCTTGGCTATATGTTTTCTGTATGATCATTATTTTCTCATAAATTCCTTCTATACAACATTGTACGTCCTTACTTCTGTGAAATACTATTCTACTCTCCGCTCCACATCTCCAACATTTTCATGTGTATATATAAGACGGGGAGAGGAGGAAGGACATTTTCCATTACTCATTTGTGACCCAAGTGTTAACAATATTCCTAGATCCATTTAGACGTTTTGTGTTTTAAATTCCTAAAAATTGAATAAATTTGTGAAAATACATTTTATAATAGATATGTATTGTGCATTATCTCTTTTTGCTTTTTTTCCTTTCTCCTTCCCTTCCCCCTCCCTCTTTTGGCTTCTTTATAGACCTAATTTGTTCTAATTCTTTCATCCGTGTAATGTGCTTCATGCTTATAAAAGTTTCTACTTCTCTCTCTGCCTTGCACCCCAAACATAGCTGTATATGTAAGATGGGGAGAGGAGAAGAATGAAAAAAAAAATTAGTGAGGTCTTCAAAACAATTTTTTTCAATACACAGTGTCAATTGTACTAAAATGAATGATCTTCTCTCTGATCTGCACCTCAAACTAAGTCTTGTATGCAAGACGAGGGGTAGAGGGTGGAGAAAGAAAGAAGAAAAAAAAAAACAATAGTGGTCTCTTAGACCTTGTCTTGTGAATATACATCTCATTTGGTTAGTTGTGCTTTTGCTTGTAGTGGATCTGTAAAACTGTGTGAGTTGCATATTATGTGATTAGTTTGGTCGGAAAGCCCTATTTTATAGGTTATTTTCTTTTGTCTTAAAGTTAAAGTTGTATCTTGAAAACTTCTTCTTGCTTGTAGGGTAGCTGCCGAGATGTCTAAACATTTTTTAATTTCTTTATATTTCTCTTATTTTATAGCATTATTTCTGGTTTAGGTTTCCTCAATGTGTGAAACCTCTCCATTGCAAGCGGTCCATAAGGGAATACATCAGCAAATTTTGAGAATTGCTGTAAAAGATAGGTGTCTAACTGTTAGTAACACTTTTAGGTTACCGACTTACTTTCATATTCTTCCATCTGGATCTATCCTCCAAGTCAGACATTTTGACTTCTGAATAGCGTATTTCTTTATTTGAATTGTACATTTTTTATTGAACCTCCTTAAGATCGTTCTGAAATTTTTATTAGTGTATTTTTAGATATTTATAGAGTACATAGTTTTACATGATTCTTTTTTTAATAATACTTTTGGAATATATTTTAATCTTTTTCCACCTCTTGATGGGCAGGAGATAGAGCACACATCTTGTTGGGCACTAAGCTGCCTATTTGCCGAAACAATATTCGCTTCTTCTCCATTTACTCTCACTTTTTTCTTGTGCTACGGATGGATGAATCACAAAACAAACAAAATGGCTCATCTATTGCCCGTTACGCTTGTATTGTTGCATGTCCATGTGGTGTTTTGGTGTTTCGGAGTTCAGATGAAACGATGATCACCAAAATGCAGACACATAGCCAGGTGTTTAAAACTGAAGTCTAGGGATGTCTACTGACATATGAAGTCTATGTATAGCTCTGCTGCAGACACCAATCCCCACACAACATTATAGCCAGCCACACATACACAACCCTGCAAACAGTCCCCGTACAAAACCATAGACTTCACACACTACAAATACTAAAGGAACTACATACAAACATTTAAAGGGCTTGCCCCAAAAAACTTATACTCATTGTGCACAAGAACCCTGCTACAGCAAGTAAAATATAATTTAGTTTAATAATAAATTACATATTTGTTGCATAAGGAGCTGTTATAACTAAATTAACACAATAGCATTTGCAATACAAATTTGTATTCCTAATGCTATAATGCCCCTGTGACTACTCCTTTCCAGGTCTCCCCACAGGTGCAACAAAATTGTAATAAATGAAAGATTTACTCACCTTTTTTCAGCACAGAGGTTCCTTCGGAAGTTCTTCTCCCACAGCGATGTTCCGGAGGTTATCGTCCAATCCAATGTTCCTCATTGAGGAGCATTGCTGACCTAATGTGCATTATTTGGTCAGTGCTGTGGAAGTTCCTCTATTGGCTGTCAGAACCACTGTAGGTGGACCTAACTCAAAAATTGTAATGTTTTACTTTGCAGGTTTAATAGGACAGAGACACTGCTCCCAGACCACTACATTTAATGAAGTGGTCTGGGCGACTATAGTGTTACTTTAACCCTTTAAGGACCAAACTTCTGGAATAAAAGGGAATCATGACATGTCACACATGTCATGTGTCCTTAAGGGGTTAAAGCCGTACCTCTCAAGGTGCACTTATAAATGTAACTGCTTTTAACATCAGAGTTTTAAAACTACAAAGGATTTGAACATTAATTCCAATGTGGCCACTTTCTCAACACCAAATTGTCAGAATTTCAAATTGTAATTGCATGTAATGTCACTATAGCTTGTTTTGAATACACTAATTATTAACATTTCGGAAACTGAAAGTTTATGTTTTCATTGACTCTTGACTTCCTATTTGCTCAGCAGCATTTTTGTGTAAAATAAAATCTGCCACTAAGAGTTTGAAAATAAATTCAAAAATGAATTTTAAAAATAACTGGATTAAGGGTTTTTACAAATATTAACCCTTTTCAGGAGTCTGTGTCGAGTCAGGTGGGTCAAATAAATTAACTGTATGTGGGTGGGTGGCTAACATTTGACCATGAAAGCACTACATTTAGAAAATGTAAAGGTAAGGTGTTTTTTAATGTTTTTTTATTTTTTTTATTTTTTTATGCATTATCCATTCAAGGATTAAAACAGGAAAATTCTTGCGGATTGCTTTGCTAAAGTGTAGGGGGACATCTAGTGGACACTACTGAACACTACTGGTAAGTTTATACCACTTAAATTGTAAAATATGTACCAATTATACTATGCAAGTATATCTGTCATTAGGCTGACAAATGAGTAAATACTGTGTGTATGTTTAATGCACAATGCCTCACAATTATAATATTTTATGTGTATAATGTGAGGTTGACCATGGTTTCCATCTCCAAACTCTTCAATCACTCGGACTCTGTCCTCTCTTGGTTTTCCTCCTATCTCTCCCAGCGCTCATTCAGTGTCTCCTTTTCTAATGATACCTCCTTCCTTCGTTGGAGGCCCCCAAGGCTCGATACTTGGTCTTCCTCTATTTTCTCTTTATACTGCCTCTCCAATGCCATCCGTATGCTGATGACACTCAGATATACTCTCTTCCCCGGACCTCTCCCCTGCTGTCCTGAAACATGTTACTTCTTGCCTTTCTTTCATCTCTAATTGGATGTTATCCCGCTTTTTGAAACTTAATCTCTTTAACCCCTTAAGGACCAAGGGGTCATGTCATGTGTCCTTAAGGGGTTAAAACTGAACTCCTTGTCTTTCCTCCTCCTAATACTGACCCCCTCTTTCGCTCTCCCTTCAAGTGAGTGATACCCACATCAGTCTATTCTTGCAAGCGCACTGTCTCGGCATTATGCTTAATTCTGGCCTCACATCCAGTCTATTACCAAATCCTGTAGATTCCACCTCAAAAACATAGCCCGCATCCACACCTTTCTTATGCAAGATGCTACTTAGGAGATTGTCCATGCTCTAGTAATCTCTCACATGGATTATTGTAACTCCCTTTCTTTTTTTTTGAAAAAAAATATATGAACTTCTCACAACTTAACTCATGAAACTCATCACAAAAAATCCTATTTGTCAACAGCAACAAATAATGTAAATCAGAACTGTAGTTTTGAAAACTCAATCTCTTTAAAACTGAACTCCTTTAAAGTATACCTCACAACATTTGAAAGGGACACTGTTGAATTTAAATTTTATTAAAGGACCACTATAGGCACCCAGACCACTTCAGCTCAATGAAGTGGTCTGGGTGCCAGGTCCCTTTAGGGTTAACCCTGCCTGCTGTAAACATAGCAGTTTCAGAGAAACTGCTATGTTTACATATGGGTTAATCCAGCCTCTAGTGGCTGTCTCATTGACAGCCGCTAGAGGCGCTTCCATGCTTCTCACCGTGATTTTCACAGTGAGAAGATGCCAGCGTCCATAGGAAAGCATTGAGAATGCTTTCCTATGGCCTGACTGAACGCGTGCGCGGCTCTTGCCGCGCATGCGCATTTAGCTGATGACGTCCAAAGGAGGAGGAGAGTCCCCAGCGCCGAAGGAGCCTGGCGCTGGAGAAAGGTAAGTGTTTAACCCCTTCCTCCAACTTCCGCCCGGTGGGAGGGGGGCCATGAGGGTGGGGGCACCCTCAGGGCACTATAGTGCCAGGAAATTAGTTTGTTTTCCTGGCACTATAGTGGTCCTTTAAGACACGGGGGCTCCTATTATGCTGCACTCTTTCTTTATTCCCCTCAACAGCTAAGATATTTTTTAAAAATAGTAAAATCAATATAAGAAACAGTCAGTAACATGTATCTTCCAAGCAACTGGAACAGCCAATCAGATTTCACTCTCCAGCATAATAGGTTGTGTTCACTAAACTACTTCCTCTTTCTTTGCTGCTCCCTCTGTTAAGTACACCAGGTCCCACTGTTTTCTTAACTGTGGGATCTTTTTCTTGACATTCTCAATGTTGTGTAGTGTTAATCTAATATTCTATAATTATTTGTTGTCATTCATTATTCACTTCATTATTAATTTAATTCTTGATTACATTTTCTAGTTAATTATTTATTTATATAATCCGTGTATGTTACTTTTATAAAATCCTATATTTCTTGTTTTTTGCAATTGTTTCCCCCTTTTTGACCTCCCTGGCCCAATATTTAACTCTGGGCTACGGGACGTCTTCAGGAGCTCTCTCTCTTTATTTAGTGCACTTTCGCGCCATCTATTAGTTTAATTTAGCCCTTAACTGACTTTCTCTGTGCGAGCAGAATAGTGAGGTCTTCAAAATAAATTTTTATGTGCATTCTTTTTGAGTCAGAATAGCTTATCAGCTTCTTCAATTAATTCATTTTACTTAAATTAATGATCTTTTCTCTGATCTGCCTCTCGAACAAAGTCTTGTATGCAAGGCGATGGGAAAAGGGGGGGAGGAGGAAGAGAGAAGAAAACCCCCAAAATATTATAGTAGTCTCTTGTAGACCTTGGCTTGGAAAGATATATCCGATTTGGCTAGTTGTGCTTTTGCTTGTAGAGTAGATTTGTAAAACAGTGTGAGTTGCATATTAACCCTTTCCAGGAGTCAGGTGAATTAACTGTGTGTGTGTGTGTGTGTGTGTGGGGGGGGGGGGGGGGGGAGGAGAGGAAAGAAACATGTGCCCATGAAAGCACAACATTTTTAAAAAAGGTAAGGTTTTTTTCTTTGCATTTTTAATGCATTACCTACTCAAGAATTAAAATGAAGGTAAATTCCTGCAGATTGCTTCGCTAAAGTGTAGGGAGACATCTAGTGGACACTACTGGTAAGTTTATACCACCTAATCTGTACTATATCAGTTATTAGGCTGACAAATTCGAAAATACAGTGTCTATCTTTAATGCACAATACCTCAAAAATTATACATTTTCAGATGTGCTTAAGCTAAAATTAACAGAATGATACCTCAAAACAGAATGCATGTGTCATGGTTGATTATATATTTTTTTATGTTAAATGTTGTATATATTGTTTTTGTATTTTATTGTACCCTACTGTATCAATGCAATGTTGTTTGGACCCAGGACATACTTGAAAACGAGAGAAATCTCAATGTATCTTTCCTGGTAAAATATTTTATAAATAATTGAAACCACTGCATATTGTTTTTTTGGGTGTGAGCAATGCAGCACTTGGGAATTGTGTCATATGTTAAGTGTTTCATTGTTGTATCTGCCAATCAGTAAGTGAGATTTGCAAGATAAAGGATAGATTAGGCGCTCTCTATATAACCAAAAAAGTAGTAGGGCAGCAGTAAACCAGCAGGATTTACCAATATCTGCTTGAAGTGTTATATGTAGAATAAGAAAGGTGGTAGACCGCGCCAAAAAGTGCTTAAAAGTGCAAAATAAATATGATATACATACATATAAATCTTGTTCAATGGTAAAAATCCTCAAAGGAAACAAAAACAGTGAAATAATAGGGCAGTATGTTGTGGTTAATAAATACAAATATATATATATATAAATTCCAAATAAAAGGCAAACTCACACTTTACAGAGCTGCTAAGAGCTCTGCTGTATCACGCCTGGACGGTATAATCCCCGTCTTGGGATGTGTAACTGTTGGTAGTGTGGGATATCCAGACTCAGCAACCTTATATAGGAGGAAAGACAAAATACAAGATCCAATGGTACAAAAAAAAAGCCACAATTGGAGTAATAAAATGAAAATATTCTACTTACAGTACCCAGAGCAATGACTTGCTCTGGTATTAGCAGCTTGTGGTGGTATAATCCCCACCAAAGGATATATGGTATAACAGGAATCCAGCAGCACCAGCAAAGATATGGAAACCAGAAGAGGATTGGATAAAAAACTAAACTTTATTGCTAAAAAACAATGTAAAATGAAATAAAGCTTCCAGTCTGGATACTGTAAGTAGTATATTTTCATTTTATTACTCCAATTGTGGCTTTTTTATTGTACCATTGGATCTTGTATTTTGTCTTTCCTCCTATATAAGGTTGCTGAGTCTGGATATCCCACACTACGAACAGTTACATATGCCAAGACGGGGATTATACCGTCCAGGCGTGATACAGCAGAGCTCTTAGCAGCTCTGTAAAGTGCGAGTTTGCCTTTTATTAACTAGAGCATAATGCACTATTATTTCACTGTTTTTTGTTTCCTTTGAGGATTTTTACCATTGAACAAGATTTATATGTATGTATATCATATTTATTTTGCACTTTTAAGCACTTTTTGGCGCATTCTACCACCTTTCTTGTTCTACACAGTAAGTGAGATTTGTCATTCTATTGTAAGGATATTTATGGGGTAATAAATATTGAAAATATAAATTATCAGAGTCAATTAATAATTTTATTAAGATAAAAAAAATCTATATTTTGGCACTGTTTCCATTTGATTGATTTAAAGCGAAGAGTTATCCACTATTTTAACTATTATAGACCATGGAGTATGTTTATTAGAGGATTTGTATTTCACACATTAATAAAAACTAATTATAAAAAAGACAAATTAATCTAGACTTAATGGGGAAGATAAACAAAACGCTACATTGCTACTCACACAACCTTTGCGATTTAACGCAATTATACAAACACGGAAACCAAACACGACATGGCACTTCACAATATGTTACCTGGGATATGAGCTGATGTTACCGATATATGTTGTATTTTCTATAGCAATGCCTCTTTATAAAGAGGAAAGGTTACTCAGACTGTGATATCACGAGACCGATGATTGTACTGAAGATACCGTGTAAATTAACTCACACTACGACTAAGAACTTACTATGTTATCAACCAAATACGAAAATATCTACAAACAGTTTAGTAGGTTTGAATTTCGAATGTTATCTAAATATTGATACCTGTATTTGATTATATTTTGTATGATGTTATGTATGAACCTTACATATGACAATGTAATTATATACTTAAAGAAAACCGAATAAAATTGTAAATAAAAAAAAATACAAAAAAACTAATTATAAAACTATTCCTAGATCACTCATAGAAATTATCCACCAGTTAGGGATCAGTACATATCTCAAGACACATGAATAATCAATTAGCTTTCAGCAACAGTATCCAGCAACATAAGTTAAATTAATTTCCAAAGGTTGCATGCAAAATTACATCTAGAATGTAATTAACAGTTATTTTAATGTAGATACATACTTCTGAAATATTTTAGCTCAGCTTTTAGAGATCCACCACACAGAATGTAGAGCATGCAGCTCAAAGTCATAAAAAACAGATGCTGACAAGCAGTTAGAATCAGTCCACAGAGAATTAAGTCACTCACTACTGGCTACAATTCTCACAGAGTAAACACATAAGCATTGCAAACAAAATATACAATGTGTCAATTCACAAATTTAGCTATTCTCTACCATCCAGTAACCAAAATAAGATTATCAGCTTTAATGCAGCAGATAGTTAACTTTTCTAATTAAATATTAACTATCCCTATATTCAGATATGTAAATATCTCTGGATCATAGCTTGATACTAAACTTGGCAAATTACAAGTAAATCATAGATTAATTAGCTGCAGCCAGAATTTCAAATGATATATAATTCCCTGAGCTAAATATGATTTAAAAATGTTTTTAATCTGATCAGCATTACCCAGGTATATTTCTGCTTTTAGTGAAAAATAAATAATTTAAACCAGCATATTTATCATTTTTCTTAGTAGAATATTCTTAGGTAGGTTGGAGATATAATCCAATGGATTGTGAATGCAAGTAAGAGTGTTTAAAGATAGAGAGATTGATAGGAAGTTAGCAAGATAAGTTCTGTGAATTTCTAAGTCCAGGGTTGTCTGGCTATGAAGAAATTAATTTGGAAAGAGTAGAGTGGAGTGCCAGTAAGGGTATGTTCAGAAGTGTGTTCCTTTGTCTGGTCTGATGATGATCTCTTAATTCCCCCGAATTATCCTAAAAGTATTGTGCTCCCGCTTTTTAAAGAATTCCCTGTCTTTGTATCTTTTAGATCACCAATTTAAAGTGACCAATGGGATTAGGTGGGGTTTCTAATGGTTGTCTTTATAGACATTCATCTGTAGATGACGTCATTGCATCACAATAATTTTCATTGCTTATTCCAATTACCACTTTATCTAAGGTGTTAATTGAAATACATGATGAAAATTACATAAAAAATTCACTATCTTTGTAGCTAATTCATCATGACTGGCTGTCACACTGCCAGAGATAGTGGCCAGTCTCTGTAGATTACCAGTGTCCTTTTCATGCCATAAAGTATCTTTTTGATGCATCTGGACTTTGGGTCAACTCACTCTTACAATGGGTCTTGATATACATTTTTCCCAAAGTAAAATGAATTACTGGTAGGTGGTATATCTTCTTGGTAATTCTAATCTGTATCTGGTTTTCTTTGCACACTGTCCCATTGTATTGAGCTAAGTGTGTCTGTATTAGTAATATGGGACACCATATGATCTACACATGTCTTTTACAGTTTCAGTTTGGTCAGGCAGTGAACAGAGTAAGAAAGAAAAAAAATGTGCTTTACATTCTGTTACAAAATGGAGTCACATCTGCTAAATAGTGACTTTACAGTATACATTTAATTTTAATTCCACAATACCTCTGACACTATGCACTCTGGGACTGACTTGACAACTTTTACTTTGGCAGGTGTCAGTTAACACGTGCCTTTCCATAGTTAAAGCTATGTTCTAGCATTTCATTATATTTAAGTAATTTTTGTTCATTTTTCTCTATAAACATACCCCTTTGATTTATGTCAGAATATGAACTTTCCATGCAGGTATCGGAACAGTATGCAGAAGCTTTTCTTTTTAAAATATATACCAATTTCTTGCAACTTCACCCATGAATCTCACCACAGAAAATCTAATTTGTCAACAGCAACAAACAGGCTGCCAATGTAAATCAGAACTGTAGTTCTTTTAAGTATACCTCCCAACATTTGAAAAGGACAAAAATTGCATTAAGAACAAAAAGGATACACTCAGACTCCTCAACAAATGGAGCTCCTAGAAAAGACCAACATTTTGATAGAAAAGAGGGACAGATGCATTAGACCCAAAATACCGCCCAACATTTGAAAAGGACATTGTTGAATTAATTTTAGGGGTGTAAGTAAGGATGTTAATAAGGGCAGGGCTGTTCTAAGAAATTGTAGGTGACTTAGGACTGAAACGTTGACATGACACAGATAATCTTGATGATTATGATGACAAAATAAAGCACTTTATTACTTCATATGAATGTATGTTACTGGGTCTTGTATGTTGTGTGAATTGGCCCCAGCAGCACCCTATAATGTATGCATGTACAGCTAAGTGCAGCCTCTTTGCTTCATACATGTATACATGAAACAAAGAGGCTGCACTCAACTGAACATACATACTTGTAAGGGTGCTGCTGGGGCCAATTTATACAACATACAAAATCCAGCACACTCGCTCATCTACTAAATAGCACTAAATAATAAAAAGCTAGAAACTCTTAATACCCCTATGACACAAGAAGAAATAAAAATAACAAATAATAAATTAAAAATAAATAAAGCACGAAGACCGGATGGATATGCAAACAGGTTCTATAAGATATAGAGAGATCTGGTGTCCGAACGTCTCTCCAGAGTGTTTAATGAAATAATTATTTATCGTAACTTCCCTAAGGAAATGCTACGGGCAAACATTGTTCCCATTCTGAATCCAGATAAAAATCCAGAAATATTATCTAATTATCGTCCTATATCCTTATAAAATTATGATGTTAAGAGTTACACCACTGTCCTTCCTGAGAAGTTGAAGATAAATATTCCAGGATTGATACAAAAAGATTAAGTAGGGTTTGTGCCAGGTAGACTTGCTACTTGTGGATTAAGGAAGGTTTTGGATATATGTGATGCATCACAATGTATGAACGTCCCCCTTCTGACCCTGTCATTGGACGCATAGAAGGCCTTTAACAGGGACAGTTGGGATTTTCTGGATAACACCCTGATGGCATATGGTATGGTAGGAAGAGCTCATACATAGTACCCTCAGCAAGGACAGTGGGACCAGAGATAGAGCAGAATGGTTTACAATAGCCAACAGCACAAGGCACTCTGTCCCCCCTGCTATACGTCCTGGGAATAGAGACTCTAGCAGTAGACATAAGAAAGAACCAGAAGATAAGAGGTCTGGTGATGAAAAAGGGGGAGCATAAAATAAATCTTGATGCTGATGATATAGTGATCACTGTGAAGAAACCTAGGATCTCGGTACCTGAACTAATTAAAATAATAGATCATTACAGTAAATATTCAAATTATAAATTGAATGAAAATAAATCATAGTAAGAACAAATTGAGTTAATAGCGAGGGTAGAGAGTTTATAAGTACAAAATTTATGTTTTTTGTGGGCAAAGAATGATATTACCTGTTTGGGCATAAAAACTCCAAGAAATTCAAATAGGATAGTAGAGGCAAACTTTCTCCCACTTATAGAAAACACAAATAAAATTCTGAAGGAATGGGCCAATAAGGAAATTTAATGGATAGGAAGTATAAACACTATAAGATCTTACATCCTAACAAATTGGAATTATATATTTAGAATGATTTCAGTTCAGGTGCCTTTGGTATGGCTAAAATTACAGCATTTTCAAAATGTATATGGCAAAAAAAGAAACCCAGAATTTAACTAAAATTAGTGTAAAAAAATAAAAAAATAAGTGGGATTAGCCATCGCATATATAGTAGATTATCATAAAGCCTGTATGAGTTTTCATGCTACCATCACTCAGAGGGAGAATTCTAGGGAAGAAGCATGGTAACAGCTAGAATCAGAAATGATAGAATGTGTTTTATATGATTTTGGTCATCTGGGGAATGGGCAGAAAGTACAGCAAAAAAGCTTATCCTAAAAAGAATCGCTGGTTATAGAAAATATTTTGGGTACGTGGGGAAGACTTAAAAAGGATCTTAAAATAGAAAACAGATTGCTAGACTTTCTGCCTATAGAATTAATACCGGGAAATATTGTAGATATAAATGTAAGAAGCTGGAAGGAGGCAGGGATTAGGAAACTAGGGGACCAAATATCGGGGATGGCAATTAAAACCTTTAACCAAATGCAAGAGGAGAATAGACTGCCAAATAGAGAAATCTTCACATACTTTTGTGTTTTTTTTTTTTGTGTTTTTCACATACTTTTTTTTTGGAAGCGTACTTATTGCCTAACAAAAAAAAGAGGAAAATTAAAGACTGAGAACTATTCTTAAAGGCCAGAACACAAGGGGACTGATTTCTTCCTGCTTAGAAATGATAAAAGAAATAAAAACAGAAAATAATGTTAATGCAAAAAGTGCATGGGAAAAAGATCTGAACAGAGAGATAACAGAGGAAGATTGGATAAAGGCTATTACAGACGTTAATGCAACGGGACACTGCCTAAATATTGTGGAGAATTTCTATAAATTACTAAATCAGTGGTATATTGTCCCACGCAAAATGAGCTAAAATGTATAATGACCGACAGGATTGCTGCTGGAGATGTTTCAATGCAAAAGGCAACTACCTTCGTATCTGGAGGGATTTGAGCTAATTAAAAAGTCATGGAGAGATATTGGAAATCAGATATATACACTACTGAGGGTATTATTACCTTTTACACCAGAGAGTTTCTTACTAGATTTAAAATGGCCTAAAATACCAAAAGAGTGTAATATGATGGTAACACATATTCTGATGGCCTCACAATTGGTACTAGCAAGAAACTGGAGAAGTAATAATATCCCAGAATGGAATGAAGCTAAGGGCAAGGTGCTACATCAATGTAAAATGGAACTGAGTATAAATAGAAATAATGCCTACAGTTTGTCAACGATAAATAAATGGAAAACATTCATACACATCCTACAAACATATCAGAGAAACTAGCCCAAGAAAATCAGATAGTATTCTTTAAGAAAACATGGGAGATTGATGTCAGTAAAAAATAGAAACAGGACGAATCGTGTCTCAGTAGTAAGGCCTCTG
The DNA here is from genome assembly GCF_036172605.1 of Pelobates fuscus. NCBI lineage: Eukaryota > Metazoa > Chordata > Amphibia > Anura > Pelobatidae > Pelobates > Pelobates fuscus. The sequence continues at coordinate 24,363,944 of NC_086326.1, read as the reverse complement.
TGAATGTGAAAGGGGGAGGATATAAATGGCAGATAAAGGAAAGAAAATAAATAAATATATAACCTAGCCAGAAGTTTATATAGAAAAAAAGTTATGTAATGTTAAGCTATGTAAGATAAGAGTATGCATATGTATGTAGAAGTGTATGTACATGTATATACACCAGTATGTTTTATATGTAAATGTTTTATGTTTATTATATTCACTGAAAGAAAAACATGTAATTTGATCAAATTTGATAAATAAAAGAGATAAAAAATAATAATAATAATAATAAATTCAAGTCCAAGAATGTAATAGTTTTTTTTTTTTAAATACTTCACCTAGACAAAAAAATAAAAATGGGGGTTTAGTGAAAGTATATGAACATACATCACATAAGCCTACCACAATGTCAATGTATCCCATTCTTGGCAGGTCCTGTCCTAGCAGCCTAATGTCTGCTCTTACAAGATTAATCCACTTACTTGGGAAATCCTTCCTCCTGGGACTCTCTGAAGGTCAAAACTAAATAGTGCTCAAACGAGGCACCTGTGACAAAACAAAGGAGTTAGCCTAGACTCCCAAATATATAAATGAAACCAAGAGGGCTGCACTCACCTGAACATACATACTTGTAATGGTGCTGCTGGGGTAAATTTATACAACATACAAAATACAGCACACTTGCTCATTCACTAAACAGCAATTTTAAGTCTGCCAGAATGTAATAGTTTTATTTAAAAAAAAAAACAAAAAAAAAAAAACCTCACCTAGGCAAAAAATAATAGGTATTTAGTTACAGTATATGTTCATATATTGCAAAAGCCTGCCAGAACGTCAATGTGCCCCATTCTTCATTCTTAGTTAGCCTTGGCCTGCAGAGTGAATGAGCGAGTGAGCTGGATCTTGTATTGTTTATGATATATATTTATTTATTTATTTATAAAATAAATTACCAGGAAAGATACATTGAGCTTTCTCTCGTTTTCAAGTATGTCCTGGGTCTACAAAACATTGCATTGTTACATTAGGGTACAATAAAATACAAATACAATACAAATACAAAATACAAAAACAATATCGATAAACAATATATAGAAAATGTATTAGAGAACAGGTAGGAAATGTATAATCACCCATGACACATGCATTGTGTTTTGAGGTATGTAGAGAGGGATCTCTTAAAGGACTCTAGGCTTGGGGAAGATTTTAAAGTGTGCGGGAGGTCGTTCCACAATTGCGGCGCTCTGTAGGAGAAGGAGGATCGGGCCGCTTTTACATTGGCTTGTATGATTTTCAGGTTCCAGTAAATGCTACCATGACATAGTTACTTTACAGGTGCACTTTAAAAACAAACCCATAACGTGAGCAACATTGGAGCAAAGTGTGAAAAAGTCATCCACCTTAAAAGGGGTACACAATCCATGTAAATGATACATAGAACAAAAGCAAGAACCCTGCACACAAAGGACACTGACACTCAATAAAAAAGTGAAAAATAAATAATCTTAAATTATCTTCAATATATGCTTTAAATTTTAAAAAAAATGACACAGAGCAGTATCATCAGAAAATGCCATAAATAAATACACTTTCCATGCACTCACATGTACTGTCTCCATTAAGTACCCGACATCTTCCACCCGACAACCTGAAATAATTATGACATTTCAAGAGCAATTATGAAAAAAAAAATATAAGCTCATTCGAAATGACATTGATGCTTTATATTGGACCTCTCATGCAAAAATGAAATCTATAGAATGTGGTCTGCTTGTCATTTCACAATATAACAGCCTAAAACTAATAATTTTAGAAGAAATTTAAAGTGTAAAATGACACAATGACATGTTTATATAACAGGTACTTTTTCAAGACTACAAACGTTAAATATCTTCTGTAGGTGAATGAAACATGCATTCAATAATGTGGAATGGAAACCATTTTAAACAAACATTATCACATCACAAGTCATGTGTTACATCTGTGTACAAAAGTTGACCCCTCCAAATCCAGTTGTATGGTTCTTGGAGTAAAAAAAAGTTGTCACTATGTTTTGTTCACTTTTTCAATGTTTAGGATTCTAATAAAACTGAATTGTTTAAAAACCTTTTTAAAGTCCTCATTTTTCAGGGTGTAAATAAGAGGATTCAGTATTGGAATAAGTATAATATATAAAAGGGCAAAAAAAACTTGTCCTGTTCTGGAGAATACATAGATGTTGGTCTCATATACAAACTGATAATTGTTCCGTAAAAGATGATAACAGAGGTAAAGTGAGAGCCGCAAGTAGAAAACGCTTTATGTTGACCACTTGCTGATTGTATGTTTAGGATTGTAGAGATAATAAACACATAAGATATTAAAGTAAGTATAAATGCACTAACACACACAAGAGTCCCATTAATGTATGTACATAACTCAACAATAAATGTATTATTACAGGTAAGTTTAAGCAATGGTGTTAGATCACAGAAAAAGTGGTCAATGTGGTGAGAACGACAGTAAGAAACGTTAGCAATTAAAATAGTATGTGTTACAGGATCGAGTAAACCTGTGACCCACACTGCAAGTATTAGTTGAGCACAGTGCTTTGGACTCATAAATATTGAGTAATGAAGAGGGCGACAGATTGCTACATAGCGATCATAAGCCATGGCGGCCAATAATAAGATTTCTGTAGAAGCAAAGCACATGAAAAAATACACCTGAATAAAACACTCTAAAAAGGATATGGTGTTACACTGAGTGAAGAGCATAGTCAACAGTTTGGGTAGAATGGTCGAGGTGTATGAGATATCAATGACTGATAGGTTACACAAGAAGATGTACATGGGTGTGTGTAAATGAGAGAACAAAACTACAGATGCAAAATGATAAGATTACTGAAGACAATGACGAGATACACCGATAAAAATTTTATAAAAAGAGGAAACTGAAGATGTGGTAAGTCTGAAAAACCTTGTACAGTGAATTCATTTGGATTGGATTCATTTTCTGACATCATATGTAATCTTCTGGTCTACAAAGCAAGACACAAAGGTGTTTGAAGTGGACCAGTCATTTGCAACACTTTCTCACATTACATTTATGTATTTAAATTGTTTGTATTCTCCTGTAAATTTTTGGCTACATTAGAATAATTTCAGGGCTTCTGTTTTACATTTTTTCCTGTGCTTTTTGTTTCAAGTACAGAAAAGTTGTAAAGAAAAGAAAAGCCAGATGCAAACAATAGAAGGGGCTTTGACAGTGGACAGAGGTCATCATTTAGTGTCATTTAGTGTCTCCTTTTCCAAGGATACCTCCTCCCCTCGCCCTGTCTCGGTTGGAGTTCCCCAAGGCTCTGTCCTTGGTCCCCTTCTATTTTCTCTTTATACTGCCTCTCTTGGAAAACTTATTGCCTCTTTTGGATTCAACTACCACCTGTACGCTGATGACACTCAGATATACCTCTCCTCACCGGACCTCTCCCCGGCCGTCCTGCAACGTGTCACTGCTTGCCTCTCTTCCATCTCTGACTGGATGTCGTCACACTTTCTCAAACTTATCCTCTCTAAAACTGAACTCCTTGTCTTTCCTCCTCCTAATACTGATCCTCCTCTCTCACTCTCCCTTCAAGTCAGTGATATCCACATAAGTCCATCCCTACAAGCGCGCTGTCTTGGCGTCATACTTGACTCTGGTCTCACCTTTGAGTCTCACATCCAGTTTGTTGCCAAGTCCTGTAGGTTCCAACTCAAAAACATAGCCCGCATCCGCCCCTTTCTTACGCAAGATGCTACCAAGGAGCTTGTCCATGCTCTAGTAATTTCCCGCATGGATTACTGTAACCCTCTCCTGATTGGTCTCCCCAAAAGCCGTACTGCCCCGCTACAGTCTGTAATGAATGCTGCAGCTAGACTGATTTTCCTATCCAGTCGGTCCTCTCACACCTCACCCCTCTGCCAGTCCTTACATTGGCTCCCTGTATCCTATAGGAGTCAATTCAAAGTGCTAACCCATACATTTAAAGCACTGAACAATTCCAGCCCCTCTTATATCTCTTCACTGATCCAGAGGTATGCCCCTCCTCGTACCCTCTGCTCTGCCCGCAACCACCTCCTGACCGCTGCTCGCACCCGTACGGCCAACTCACGCTTGCAGGACCTCTCACGGGCGGCTCCTCTCCTATGGAATAACTTGCCTACTGCCATCAGACTCTCCCCTAGTCTTCAATAATTTAAGAAGGGCCTTAAAACCCATCTCTTCAGGAAAGCGCATGGCCTCCTAGAGTAATCTCTCCCTTACATACCTGTCTCTTGCTCTCCTATGGGATAGTGCTTTGCTCTCTCCTCCAGCTCTGCTTCACTCCTACTTGATATTTCCTATCCTAATGTTTCTAATACCCCACCTCCTATAGACTGTAAGCTCATTTGAGCAGGGTCCTCTTCAACCTATTATTCCTGTAAGTTTTCTTGTAATTGTCTTATTTATTGTTACATCCCCCCCTCTCAAAATATTGTAAAGCGCTACGGAATCTGTTGGCGCTATATAAATGGCAATAATAATAATAATAATCATGGACTCTCTGACTGATCTGAAGCTATGCATCCCCATATCCAGCAAACTGCGATACACTGTATGTTCTGACACATTTCTATCATGGCTAGCATTGAGTTTTTTTTTGTTTTGTTTTTTTAGCAATTTGAGCTTCTGTAACTCTTTTGTGTGATTGGAGCAGACGGTGTAGCCTTTGCTCCCCACATACATCAGTGAGCCTTGAGTGCATATGATCATGACGCTGGTTCACAAAGCTGTCCTTTCCTTGCACCACTTTTGGTAGATGCATAATGGGAACATGCCACAAGACTTGTCATTTTGGAGATGCTCTGACCCAGTCATCTAGCCATCACTATTTGGCCTTTGTCTATTTCACTCACATCTTTTTTTCTTGCCAATTTTTCCTGCTTCCAACACATGAAATTCAAGAGCTGACTGTTCACTTGCAGCCCAATATATCCCACTACTTGATAGGTGCCATTGTAATTATATAATCAATGTTATTCACTTCACATTTCAGTGGTTTTAATTTTGTGGTTATTCATTATAATTAGTCTAGTTGGAGACATTTTTTAACTTAATTAATCTGACCTAAATTTTACAACTGCATTGGCAGAGAAGACAACTATGTAAATCATGAAATCGGATTGTCAACAGAAGGGCAAGCTAATCAAACAGCTAGCAGGAGCATCCCTATGATATAAATTGAAGATTATGCTAGCGCTAGTGTACTTATAATCTTAATTTGAATAATGACAGGAGGCGAGTATTTTGCATTACTCTCTTTACTAAACTCCACAGCAGTAAAGAAAGTGAAACATTTAAACCAATCAAAATGCAAAACAGTGAGCATATAGTCCCAGTGAACAGGCTCCTCCCCCTCTTTCGGAGCGACATCGGAACAGGGAAGAAGGTTGATGATAAAGTCTGTAACGAACATCAGTAGTAGTCTTTAACGGGAGTGATGAACTTCTTGGCTTGAGTAGAAAACAGGTACCAACAGGTGAAGCGTCCAATAGGGTCTTTGGCCTTTATATTATGAACCGTATTCCTATGTATATGTCGTAGATGTTCTCAATCTTTGCGAAATTAAACTGAAAAGAGAATATGAGAAGGTTAGGCACCGGTCTTGAAACTGTTTGTAGTCATGACAGTGATCCATCGGATAATATTGCATTAATAATTTGCGAATTCAGTGTGGAATCTACTAGTAGTTAAATAGGCTGATGATAACAATGGATATATTAAGCCTAACGTATTAATACAAGAAGACAGTTAGACAACAGGAAAGGAAAGATGTAGACAAAACTATGAATAGAGTAGTTCCCCTCCTCCGGGTGGGAAGGGTGGGAAAATACTCGCCTCCTGTCATTATTAAAATTAAGATTATAAGTACACTAGCGCTAGCATAATCTTCAATTTTATCACATGACAGGAGGCTTCCTATTTTGAATTTTTAACGCTGTAGAATAAGAGACATAGCCGCACCGGAGTTCGGTCGGAAATAGAAGGTGCGGAATGTAGATTCTCTAGACCAGTCTGCGGAGCGTAGGATATCCGTTAGGGAAGCGCCCGCCATAAAGGCTGAGGATGCTGCTGCTCCGCGCACCGAGTGGGCTCCAAACGTAGTGTCAACGCCGGCTAGCGATAGTAGCCAGCGAACCCATCTTGCTAGAGTGGTGGTAGTGATGGGGACATGTGGTCTAACATATGACACTAGGAGTTGACCTGATGGTGAGGATCGGAGTGGTAGGGTAGTTTCCACGTATTGTTGTAGAGTGGAGACGACGCAGAGTTGTGGATCTGTGGGGAAGAAAGGATAAAACACAGATGTGGAGTCCGTCTTAGTGCGACGAGATATCCGGAATGTAACTCCTTCAGGGGAGATTGAGAAAGCGTCTATGTCCAGAGCTCGAATGTCTGAGACCCTGCGGAAGGAGACCAGGCAAAGCAAGACTGTGAGTTTTGCTGATAGCTGACGGAGGGAGAGTCTGTCGTTAGTTGGCCAATCCCTCAGGAATCGGAGGATTACGTCGACGTCCCAGAATTGAGAATATTTCGGCCCTGGGGGGCGTTGTAATCGAATGCCTCTCAGGAGTCGACATACGAGTGGGTTCTTTCCAACCGGGGTTCCTTGAATGGGGACATGGGCCGCTGAAATAGCTGAACGGATTACGTTTAGTGATCTGTAGGATCGGCCCAATGAGAATAGGTGAGATAGGAAGTTCAAGATGGTTGGAATAGTGGCCGTAAATGGATCGAAGTTTCGTTCCAGACACCAAGTGGACCAGGAATTCCAGGCGGATAGGTAGCATCTTCTGGTTCCGGGGGCCCATGAGTCCCATAGTAGTTCCTTAGCAGCCTGCGATAGTTCGCCGACTTGCCAGGAGCCCCTGAAAGCGTCCAAGCCACCAGATGGAGACGATTGTCTAGGATGAGAGGATGCGGATTGCCTTTGGGATCTGTGAGAATGTACTGATGATGAGGTAGTAGGAGAGGATCGTTGCATGATAGAGCTAGGAGATCTGGGAACCATGGTTGTCCCCTCCATAGTGGAGTGATGAGTACTAGCGAGGTTTGCTGGTTCTTCAGGTAGTGTATGGTCCTCGCTATCATGGCGAAAGGAGGGAAGGCGTAGGCTCCCGTGATTGGCCATGGTTGTAGAAATGCGTCCACTGCTGCGCACTCCAGGTCCGGGAGACAGCTGAAGTATGATTTCGTTTGTCTGTTGTTGCGGGACACAAATAGATCTAGGTGGAGTGGTCCTAGGCGATCCGCGATGTGGTTGAAGATTTGTGGATCCAGTTTCCAGTCGCTGGTGTCCCGCCAGTGGCGTGAGAACCAATCCGCTGTGAGGTTTGTCTCTCCTGGGAGGTATTCCGCCGTGAGGGAGATGTTGCGGGGTAGGCAGGAGTTGAAGATGTCTTTCGTTATTTCTGACAGGAGACGGGAGCGGGCTCCGCCTAGGCGGTTGATGTAGCGGACTGCGGAGATGTCCATCCGGAGGAGGATGCAGCAATCCGACTTGTCCTTCGCTAGGCTTCGGATAGCGAAGGACCCGGCTAGAAGTTCTAGGCAGTTTATATGTAAGTTGAGGTCCTGGGATGTCCAGGCGCCTCCTGTCGATATATTTCTGCTCGTTGCGCCCCATCCCCAGAGGCTGGCGTCTGATTCCAATATCATGTCGGGAGCCTTTCCGAAGATGGCTCGGCCATTCCACGCCTCCATGCTGTCCAGCCACCATCTGAGTTCGTCTCTGACTTCCTCTGTCATCGGGACCAGCTGGTCGTAAGAGGGGTTTTCCCTGAGGAAGGAAGCTTTGAGACGTTGCATCGCCCGGTAGTGAAGTGGACCAGGGAATATAGCTTGAATGGAAGCAGAGAGAAGTCCCACTATGCGTGCGAGGGCGCGGAGTGGAATGGTGTGGCAGCGGATGGCCCTGCGTAATTCCTTGCGAATGGCTGAGATTTTCGCTGTTGGCAGCCGTAGGGTGCTGGAGATGGAATCTATCTTGAATCCCAGAAATTGTACCGTTTGTGACGGGGAGATAGCCGATTTCTGAAAGTTCACTATGAAGCCCAGAGATGACAGGAGATCCGTGGTATACCGTGTGTGACGTATCAGTCTGAGTCTGTCTGAGCAGAACAGTAGGAGGTCGTCCAGGTATATGATGCAGCGAATTCCTTGCGCTCGAAGATGTGCGACCACGGGCTTCATCAGTTTGGTGAAACACCATGGGGCCGAACTGAGGCCGAAGGGGAGGCACGTGAATTGCCAGGGAAGGCCTTGCCAATGGAAACGAAGGTATTGTCTGCAGGATTGGTGGACGGGAACTGATAGGTAAGCGTCCTTGAGGTCTAATCTCGTGAACCAATCCTTGTCTTGTAGCAGGTCTCGTAGAAGATGTATGCCTTCCATCTTGAAGTGGTTGTAAGAAACGTATTCGTTGAGTTGTCGTAGGTTTATGACAGCCGAAGATCTCCCGTTTTCTTCTTTACCAAGAAGATGTTGCTGAAGAAACCTTGAGGGTCGGAGGCGGGTTCGATCGCGCCTTTCGAGTATAGGGTTTGAAGTTCGTCGTCGATGAGAGAGGTGTCTATCCTTGAGCCGTGGATGGGACGTGGTAGTTCCATCTGTCGTGGTTCGTCTACGAAGTCTATGACGTAGCCTTGTACTGTCTGAAGGACCCATGCGTCCGTGGAGATGGAGGTCCATTCCTGAAAGAAAAGGGATATGCGACCTGCTGTATGCATGGGAAGAGAAGAATGAGTGAAATGGTTGCTTACCTGAGGAAAAGCGAGCTCTGCCTCGGGTGCGTGGTCCTCGACCCCTGTCTGCGCCTCAAGTGTAGGAGTATGGGCGATATCCCACCTCTGGGTAAAAAGGTTGGGGTCTCGTAGAGCGGGGGCCTGATGGCCAGAAGGGGCTGGCAGCACGGCCCCTTTGGCGGCCAGCCCGTCCAAAAACACCCCTGGTAGGGTTTTGTCTGAAGACTCTACGCATTGAAGTTTGAGCCTTGTTTAAGGATGCGCAGACGTTTACGTGTCTGCTTAGCTCTTTTAGAAAAGCTTCTCCAAAGAGCTTGCCCTGTGCCATGGGGCCTAGTTCCTTGGTGCCCAACTCTACCAATTTCCCGTCAATGCGGAGAAGTGCTGCTTTACGTCGCTCAGATGATAAGGCGACATTGGCATTACCCACAAAACAGAAGCACCTCTGTGCCCATTCCCGCACATCATGCGCCCATTCTCATACCATAGTAGCGTCAAATTGATCGGCTTTGGTTAGGGCGTCGTCGGCTAAATACATAATTCTGGATAATGGTCCCACAGCATCCAGGAGTTTATCCTGTACCCCTCTGAACCCTTTCTCCACACCTTTGCGTGGGTCGCGGCCACCTCGCGACATAAAGGTGGTCATCACCTGGTCAAATTCTGGAGTGTCCGCAACGTGGTCAGGTAGAAATGGTCGTGGGCATTCCGACCTTAAGCGGTTGCGGACTGTCTTGTCCATGGACTTCCGTAACCAGAGGTGCATGAACCTCGCTAAGTGGTCGGGTGGTGTCCAGTCGCTTGAGCGTGGGTGTCTTATTTTTCGTGGGTCAAAAAGTTTTTGCCCCAACGGGTCTAATATGGTGTCTTCGTCTTCTTGCGGGTCTCCGCATTGTCTGGTTCATGGGGTTCTCCCGTGAACGTGTGTTGTGGAAAGAAGGATTGGGATCCTGAATCTGCATCCCAAACGTCTTCGTTGGAATCTGAGTCGTCCGCTTGCCATTCGTCTAAGATGGCCATGGGTTTAGCTTGAGATTCTTCTTCTTCTGAAGAGTACTCGTGTTGCGGGTTCGGGGTGGTGGCTATAGCGGGTTTAGTGCGTTTAGCGGGATTTTTGCCTTTAATAGGGTTTTGGAGACCCTTTTCGCCTTTCCAATGGCGTTTGCCCGTGAAAGTTTCTGGGCTCTTGCGTGATTCTGGTTCGTCAGAATCTGAGTCATTGCGGGCTGTGTGGGTTTTTGGTGGTTTCCTCTTGTCGGGACCAGAGGCCATCATTTTGGAGAGAACTTTCTCCATGGAGGCGGATACGGCCTCGTTTACCATGTTTTGGAGCTCTGTTGTCTGAGAGGTCTCCATAATGCCTGAATATGTGTTTGGCACAGGGCGTATAATAGAGGTCAGTATGCTATATTAGACAGTAATAAGCTGTTTTAATAGCGTTATGCGGACCCCAGCAGGGTGCAATAACGTGTTTTCGTTGTACAGAGTACAAATTACCCCAGCAGGGTTTATAAAAGGTAATGGTTTGAGGAACCAAATAACCCCAGCAGGGTTGTAAATATATATAATACCCCAGCAGGGTATGTAGTGGTATGAAAGGGAAGGTTATACCCTCAGCGCTGTGTCAAAAGGCAGAGTATAGTGCCAGAAATTATAGTAGTAATAATAGTGCCAGCAGGGCAGGATACAAAACCACTGGTTGGGATTTTTTGTTCTGGGCCTCACCCAGGTTGTAGAGGTGGCCACAAAGCGACCTCTGTAGCAGCACAATTTAAGGGCAGCACCCCAAGCATGCACAGGTTAAAATACCTAAGTGCTTAAACAGCTTTAAGCTTAACTGACCTCTGTAACAAGTTTTCGTACAAAAATCCGTGAAGGGAGCTCCTGTGTGTCCCTCGCGGCACTCGCGGCACTCACAAGATAGCGTCCGTAATCTCGCGAGATGCAGGATTAAAGATGGCCGCCGCGAGTGTAGCCGCGGCTGGAGCCGAGCCGCGGGAACTGAGTGAGAATGAGCCGATAGAAGGTAAAGCAGAAGGCAAAGTAAAAAGCTCTGGGGCCGCCCGAGGGCGGAATAAAATTGACGGGGAAAAGGGAAAAAACGGAAGCGAGATTGCTGGGAAAGCAACCAGTCCCAGCAAGGAGAATAGGAATTAAAATACAGATAGAAGTAGAAATAGGTAAATATAGATAATAGGAATATAAGATAATAAGAAAAGTATATAAATAAGAATATAAGCAATAACAATGAAAAAACATATATATAAATTATGAGGTAATAAGGGAAGAGCCAAAAACTCTGACCTGTCTGCGATGGAGCAGTAAAGAAAGAGGGGGATGAGCCTGTTCACTGGGACTATATGCTCACTGTTTTGCATTTTGATTGGTTTAAATGTTTCACTTTCTTTACTGCTGTGGAGTTTAGTAAAGAGAGTAATGCAAAATAGGAAGCCTCCTGTCATGTGATAAAATTAAGTATATACTCTAATAAAGTGCGCTTGTGAGGCTTGCTATAGTGTGTTGTTCCTATTTATTTTATTACAATTATATGTTAATTTCATAACTACTATATATTGTTACATAAATGTTACAAAAACAAATTGCCCATTAATTGTTGTGAAGTAAAATAGTTACAACAAGTAAAATGTAGTCAATACTTACAAAGAGTGAATTTGCCTCCGTAATACTTAATAAGGAATGTTAAAAAATGTAAAAAATAAAGGTTCTGCAGATCATTCTGAGAGTTTTTATTCTCAAGTATAAGCCATTCTGTGTGCAAGTGGCCAAGAGCTTACATTTTATATAGGGAGTATACAGCACTTAGGGTATAATTACATTTATTCTCTACCATGAGGCAACCTGCTCCACTGTGTGCATTTGTCACCATGCGCACATTTTCTATTGGGAAATTGGAGCACTTAATGTATAATTCTATGCATGGCTTCTCAAAAAAATATGTTACTGTTTGTATTTAATAAATGTGCAATATTTGTTACTTAAAGATTTTACTGCATGAGTGGTGCTTTAGAAACTATAACAACTAATAGTAGTGCTTATGGCACAATGAGTCATTGGGTGCAATCCTTCCATTTTTGGTTAAAGATTTTCCTAGTGGTTTGAAAATACCCCAAGATAAACAGAACTCTCCCAGCACCCAAAGCCCACCCCTTAAAACCTGCCAATATAACACAGCACTCCCATTTCTGCTCATATAACACAGATAACGATGCAATGTATATTAAGTAATTACTTTCAGTAATCTGGTGTCCAAGGTAACAGTATATGTAAATATTAAAGGATCACTATAGTGAACAAAGCGGTTTTCCTGACACTATAGTGCCTTGAGGGTGCCCCTACCCTCAGGGTCCTATGGACGCTCTGCGCGATGGAGGCAAACTTCACCTCCAGCGTTGAAGATGCACCTCTAGTGGCTGTCCGAAAGACAGCCACTAGAGGCTGGATTAACCCCAAATGTAAACATAGCAGTTTCTCTGAAACTGTTATGTTTACATGTGAAGGGTTAAAACCTCAGGGACCTGGAACCCAGACCACTTCATTGAGCTGAAGTGATCTGGGTAACTATAGTGTCCCTTTAAGATGAAAAAAGAGAATAATATAGAATAATATAGCTGTAATATAAATTGCAAGATAGCTGTGGGCTGCAGTAGCACCTTGTGGATAGTGAAATGTGGAAAAAGGTAGGAGGAGACCACACCCCAAACAATAAATAGGAAAAATATATATATATATATGTACACAGTTATTTTGATAGTTGTACACAGTTAACCTCAGATAAAAGCAAAATAAATAATACAATAGTGCAGTACAGTATAGTATAGTTGGTAAAGGTGATGAGATAACCTTATGTGATATCACTCACATTTGTTAGAGCTAACTTAGAGCTCAGCTGTAATGCGCATGGACGGAAAAATCCACATCTAAGGATGTATGTAGATGTGGACGTCTCTGATGTCTCAAATAAGGTGCAATGTGCAGGACATAGGTAAAAATACAAAGAGATACTCCTATGGTGAAGTAAGTACTATTAGGTGTAAAGGAGAAATAAAGTAATATACTTACATTTACTAGAGCAGAACTTGCTCTAGTATAACACAGCATGCGTGGTATAATACCCAGCTAAGGATATGATGGTGCCAGGAAGCAAAAAAAAAAAGGAAGTGAAAATAAATAAGTAAATATTAAATAAAATTTACTATTTATTATACAAAAATACTAAAAACAGATTACTTCAAAGGGTTCCACTTAACGCATTTCACCTGTCCAAGGCTTCTTCAGAAGTGTGGTAAAGTCCTTATGAGTTCCGTTTATATAGGCAGTCTAATAATAAAAATTACTTCCTGGTGTGTGTAGCTTCCTGTAACCATCATGGAACGCACGCGTCATACCGGAAGTGACGCAGCATTTTTTAGTATGGTATTCTATGCATCCAGCTTGGAATGCATACGAAGCCAAAATGGCACCGCTGCATTCCGATTGGGTTATATCATCATAGTGTGAATAAGTCTTGTAGGGATAAAGCCTGTAAGAATGTCTTTGCTGTATTCAATACAGGGTTGCCTTCTAATTGAATGCTTTTGTTTGGTTTTGGTCCAACGGAAGTGACGTCACTTATCCATTTGTTATACTCCTTGCGTACCAGAAGTGTATATTCCACCATGTTGTAAAAGGGCAATATGTGGGAAAGGGAAAGTATAGACTATATCAGGGAGGAGAAGTGGACTTATAGAACAAATTTAGAACACATTTTAATTCCCATAAATAGCTAGATATATGCTTGATATATATAAATGAAAGATCATGTCGTTGATATGCAGAAATATTAGATAAAAACACAGAGGGAACTTTTAAAATTAATATAATTGTAATAAAAAAGAATATTGGATTTTGAATGTTATTGGAAATAAAATTTACAGATAATGGTAACACAATTGATAAAAGGCAGTATTGCCATTAAAATTGAGAGTGATACATAGTTACATATCTGATACATAGTGTAATACTAGAAACTTGTAAGATGCCTCCTAATTCCAATTGTATAGATGAAATTGACAAGAATTAATAAAACATTAATTGATTAATAATGGGAATTGGGTATTATATCAGTGAATATATTAGGAAAAACCTCTAAAAATAAGCAAGAAAAAAAGAAAAAAATTCTTAATAAATATTGGATAAAAAAATTAGATAAAATAAGTTTAAAAATGGTCTTGGTTATAAAAAATGGAATAAATCTAATTCCATATTTAGTCAATTTGGATGTAAAGTATCCATATAATAGACCCATTCCATTTCTGTTTGTCTGATTTTTTTTAAAATAAATTCTCCACCTCTCCAGTGAATTTTTTACAATAGAAATGCCAATACAAGTGAGATGTTAAGGATTTTTTTCATGCACGCAGAAATGAGATGACACCGAGTGATTTAAAACTCCTTTTTCTATATTTCTGCAGTGCTCTGCTATTCAGATTTTTAACAGCCTAATAGTACGACCGATGTATTGGAGGCCACATGGGCACTCCAATAAATAAATAAAAATGTTGCTATTGCAGGTGATGGTATCTTTGATTTTATATATTTTCCCAGTATTTTTTTATTTAAAAGTAGTTCTCGGTTTCTGTTGGATTGTTTTTTTACTTTTACATGCTATACATGAATTACATTTATAAAAGCCTTTATTCCGAGACATGAAATTATGAATTATTATTTTTATTTTATTGTTTTTAGTAAAGTTTTTTTGTGAGGTGTATTTTTAAATTTGGTGCACCTCTAACTACTACTTTTGGTCTTTCTAGAATAAGATTTTTTAGAATTTCGTCCTCTTTTAATAAGTGCCAATGTTTGTTCAGGATCTTTTTTAATTGTTTGTATTTATTATTGTAGTCTAGCACTGTGGGAAGTGTTTCTTTGTGTATAAGATCTTTTTGATTTATTGCTAATGTTTGATTTATAGTGGACTTTTTTTTTTTAAATGGTGGTTTCTGAGCAATTTCTTCTTAATCTGATTATTTGGATTTAAGGGATACTGGCTGTTGGAATCTAGTGATGCTATATTGCTCTTTCCCCCAACAGTCTGATGCCTCTGCTCATTAGTTTGACAACCTCTCAGAAGAGCGGATTGCAAAGTTCAAATAGTGCAGGAAATAAGTGGGTAGGGGGAATATCAAGGGTAAACTCACTAGTACTGGTTTGAACCAACAAACTGTAAAGACATCACAAGTCTATATTGCCAAAGAAAGAAGCAGAAAGAGAAGATACTAGATTCTGATTTTCCACAACCAACTACCTCCTTCGGTACCTCCTTCACTACTACCACCTTAGGCAGAGCAGGGGGATGTTGAGCCTAGTGCCACTAAACAAAAGGGACAACAGACTACCAGTCAACATTATCTCACAGACATATAGACAAAGATATAGGGTGCACCAAAGGAGAGATAAAAACAAGTAACAGAGAAAAATCGATAAAACAGATTAGATAAAACTATTAAAACGATTTAAAATACAGATACCCTAAAGCAATAGCAGTAAACAAAAAATAAAGTCTAAGTAATGTAAATATGTGAGAGTCTCTAAGTGCCTGGATAAGTATTTCTCCTTCTTTAAGCTTGATAGTTACCGGGATGCTCCGGGTCCACAGGTATATGTAAAAGGGAGAGAAACAAGACTCCAATAGTGCAATAAGTGCAAATAAAGTACACATATATAGGAAACTTCTACATTTTCTACTCACATATAGTAGAGCTAAAATCAGCTCTAGTTGGTTTTGATCCCCCATTTATAGGATATCAATGGAAGGTACAGTCAGCAGATGTCAAAGCATCCGGGTGATTGTGAAGGCAATGACCAAATGCAGTGTAAATATGGCCCATGGATACTCTCCCAGCTGCAGTATATCAATGCCTTCCTCTGTCTGATTACAGATTACATATTCTGTGGACAAGTCCAGTCCTCCAGTGACACACATTGCCCTCTTTTTCTGGCACTGCAGACTCTGCTCTCCCTCTCTCCTCTTTAGAAGATGTAGGGGGTTATAGTTTGTGTGAGGGGATAGGGGGGGCAGATTAAAGGTATATATATATATATATATATATATATATATATATATATTTTTTTTTTTTTAATTATTAAATTATTAAATTAAATTATTAAATTAAATTATTAAATAATTAAATAAATATAGCTAATCCCTTCTTACCTATGCTGAGGGAGGGGGAGACATTGGTTTCTTCCAGTCCCTGGTGGTTCTAGTGGGGTGTGAACTCTTACCTGCAGCTCAGGCCAGAGTTCACTCTCACGAGAACGGAGCATTGCCATGGTAACCGCAGCAACGCTCCGTGCTCGCGAGAAAAGAACCCGGCGGAGCTGCCGGTAAGATCTCCTCCGGGTTCTCTCTCTCTCTCCCTCCCCTTTTTTTTTCTTCCTTTGACACTCTTCACAAGTTTTTACATAATTTTCAATACTTTTGTTGGATTTGGGCCACCAGAAGCATTGTTTACATAATTTAATTGGTTTATTGATCCCTGGATGACCAGAAAGAAGTTTAATATAAGACATTATTTTCCTTCTTACGGGGAGACGTACATATAAAAGATTACCTTTGTACCATAACCCATCTTTCTTGGTTAATTGAAGATCAGGGGAAGGATCGTTGGGATAATAGGAAGTCGCAATTTCCTGAGATAAAGAAGTCATTAAACCAATTATGGTATCAGAGTGGAAAATAGCATCAGAATTGGGAAATTGAGTAACTTCATGTATTCTTAATAAAGCATCAGCTTTACCATTTTTATTACCTGGACGGTAAGTGACAGTTAAAAAAAAAGAGCCCACCGGGTTAGCTCAGGATTTAACCTTTTTACGTATTGTCCTATAACTTGCAAATAAAAAGCAAAAAAACATGTAAACACTGGGTGTTTTTAAACTCAGGACAAGATTTTGAATCTATTTAGCAGTTTTTTTCATTAGCTTTCGTAGATAAGCAAAATAATTTCCAAGTAAAAGTCAAAAAACATGTTTTTTCACCATATTTTATCATTTAAAAAAAATAGTAAATTATATGACATGATACAAATAATGGTATGCAAAGAAAGCCCTTCTTGGTCTGAAAAAAACAATATATAATTTGTATGGGAACAGTAAATGAGAGAGAGGGAAATTACAGCTAAACACAAACACCACAAAAGTGTTACAAAAATGTACAACATGGCCAAAACCCAAAACAGTCCGGTCTTGAAGGGGTTAAAGCCATTGGTGTTTTTCCTGTCATATCGGCTGTAAGGGGAGGAGCTAACCCATTTGTATATGCTGCCATGATTAGCCAGGAAATATATATATATATATATATATATATATACTGTGATAAGGCGAATGGGGTGGTCTGTGAGGGAGTCTATATCTCGCAGAATTGTTCAGAGAGGCATGTGATTTTTAACCCCAGGGGGAGAGTATGATTCTGTGTATATAACCAGAATGATTATTTAGTTAAGGGCCCCTGGGATGGAGCATTTGGAGAGAAGGGTGGGCCAATGCTCCACTCCGCAGTTTAGCGGTTTTCTTGGAAGACATAGATCCAGGTCAGGGTTTTTGGACTGTCTCCAACCTACTGCTCAGCTGCAGGTAATCGGCTGCAGCAGTGGGAATAAACCCCTCCCTGCTAGGCAGGTAAGGGGAGAATGTTTTGTTTCTCTCTGAAAGGCTGGGAGCAGCAGGCTGGCTAAATACTGGAGTGCTGAGAGTGGACAAAGACTCTAGGTTGGTGAAACCAATATTGTTTTGTTTAGTTTAACCCCTGAGAGATAAGGAACCTAATATTAGTTAGTGCTCAGACGAGCTAGGTTTTTGTTTAAAGGGATTTATGTTTTCATTTACTGCTGTCTCCTGTGTGGATTTACAATAAAGTTGCCTGGATTATATAAAAGCCAAAGGACTGTGCCTGTTGTTTACCCTAGAGGACCGTGCTATCTACAAACAAGGATCACAATATGGTGGAGAATGCGGGCACTGTAGCACATTGAGGGTCTGTGGGTGTACCAGTCATTCGGTAGTCTGCTTGAGGACTTTTATTTTGGCAGACCTGCTAATCAAATAAGTAGCACCGTACCTTTAAGACTGTTTCCTGCTTGGTGCTATAATGGAGGAACTGGTGAAAGCTCTGGTACAGGCAACTGCTGTACAACAAGAGGCAACCACTGTACAACAGGAAACAAATCGTCTACTGGTTGCACAGGTTGAGAACCTGAAGGAAGCCCAGCAGATAGAGCTACCCTAACTGAGGTGTTGCAGAGAGTGATATTGCCATTTGCAGGGAGCCCCACTGGTGAAAGGGGATCCCGTATCCGTGCCACTGACTTCCTGCATAAGATAACAGAGATAGATGATGTGGAGGCTTATCTCACCACTTTCGAGAGGGTTGCTGCCTGGGAACGATGGCCACTGGGCCAGTGGGCAGGGCTTCTAGCTCCATGCCTGAGTGGGGAGTGCCAAAAAGCCTATGAAGACCTACCTTCTGACCAGACCCAGGATTACAAGCAACTTAAAGCTGAAATTCTAAAGCGCATTGGTGTAACACCAGCCATTAGAGCCCGAAGGTTTCATAATTGGGCATACGATGTGAGTAAACCTACCAGAGCCCAGATGTATGGATTGCTCAGGCTCGCTCAGAAGTGGCTGGAGCCAGAGCGCAACCCTGCTACCAAGATAGTGGAAATGGTTGTGATGGACCGTTTTCTCAGACACCTGCCAACAGGACTGCGACAATGGGTCTGCCAAGGGGACCCTCAGGATCCAGAAGCAATGATGTGCCTGATTGAGAGGTATTTGGTTGCCAATGAGCCATACAGTATTGATCCTCATCAGAAGTCCCGACAGGCTAACAACCGGATAAGCGGGAAAGTGGGAAACAAAAGACAAAACTTTGTACCGAATCTTGAACCATATGACCGGGGTGGCAGAAGGTCCCCACCAGCTCCAGTACAGCTACAAGACCAAGCTGAGGGACAACTCCGGTGCTTTAAATGCCATGAGCCTGGACATTTTGCACGGAACTGTCCAGAGAATGAAGAGCCCATGCAGTGTGATGTAGGGACAAGGGCTCTGCATAGGACTGTATTGACTTGCTCAAAGATGTGTGTGGTGACTAGTGCTATTACTGCAACGCATTTAATAATGGTGAGGGTGGAAGGAAAGAATGTACAAGCTCTAATTGATTCGGGGAGTGAGGTTACCTTGATAAAAAGTGTTCTGCTCCAGCCAGGGAAAATAGATACCAGACAAGTGATTGATATTGTATGTATACATGGTGACACCCACACATACCCCACGGCAGAGGTTGAGTTTGGCACCGAGGTAGGGGAGGTTAAATGCTCTGTAGGGGTAGTGCCCCTATTACCGTATGATGTGGTATTAGGGAGGGACTTTCCCCATTTCTGCCACCTATGGGAATAGTGCTCTGCTCATCCAAAAAGGCGCTCTGAGGAGCTACCCGGGGTAGAGTGTATAGATAATATTTTTCCTTTCTCCGATTTAGAATGTGAATTGGGTAACAAGCAAGAGACACCCTTGGTGTGCCTGGGTAATGAGGTAGAACCTCCCCATACTGAAGACCCTATAGAGGAAGAGGAGTTTCAGGATCTCAGAATCCCCCCTGGTAACTTCCGGGCAGCCCAATGGGGAGATATGTCCTTGACAGCTGCAAGAGAGAATGTGCAAATGTTGGAGGGTACAAGGGTGGACCCTGACAAGCCCTTAAGCTTTCCTTATTTCATGGTGAAAAATAATCTGCTGTATCGAGTAGAGAAGAAGGGGGAAGAGGAGGCAGAACAGTTGTTAGTTCCCCAATCTCACCGAAACACTGTTTTAAATCTAGCCCATAGCCATGTGTTAGGTGGGCACCTTGGTTTTGAAAAAACGAGGGAACGAATTCTGTCCTGATTCTATTGGCCAGGGGTATTTTCGGCAATAGAGAGGTTTTGTAAATCCTGCCCAGAATGCCAACTGAAAGCTCCGCATAAGGGCTTTCGTAGTCCGTTGGTACCCCTTCCCATCATAGAGGTTCCATTTGAAAGAATAGCAATGGACCTGATAGGGCCGTTGCCTAGGTCCACTAGAGGACATCAGTACATTTTAGTTGTTGTTGATTATGCAACACGGTATCCAGAGGCAGTACCTCTACGGAATGCCACCTCTAAAAATATTGCAAGGGAGTTACTGATGATGTTTAGCAGGATGGGTATACCAAAGGAAATTCTCACAGATCAGGGAACCCCTTTTATGTCAAAAATCATGCGTGATTTGTGCAAATTGCTCAGAACCAGGCAGCTGAAAACCTCAGTATACCATCCGCAAACTGATGGATTAGTGGAGAGGTTTAATAAAACTCTAAAGGCTATGCTGCGGAAGGTGATAGACAAGGATGGAAAAAAATGGGATTATCTCATAACCTACCTGATGTTTTCTATTAGAGAAGTCCCGCAAGCTTCCACAGGGTTTTCACCTTTCGAGTTAGTGTATGGTAGGCATCCAAGAGGCATACTGGATGTTGCCAAGGAAACATGGGAACAAGAGCATACCCCCCATCACAGTCTTATAGAGCATGTAGCGCAAATGCAAGAGCGAATCGAAGCAGTAATTCCCATAGTTATGGAAAACATGGAAAAGGCCCAGAGAGCCCAACAAGCAAGCTATAACCGGAACGCAAGGCTACGGGTATTCAAACCAGGTGATAGGGTTCTAGTTCTCATTCCCACGGTAGAAAGCAAATTCTTAGCCAGCTGGCAAGGGCCATATAAAATCACTGAGCGGATCAGTGACATGAACTATAAAGTAAGACAGCCAGGCAGACGGAAGCCAGAACAGACATATCATATAAATTTATTGAAGCCATGGGTAGAACGAGAGGTTCTCATCATGACCAGAGATAAACCTACTCAAGCCACTCGTGAGCAGGGTCCGGAGGTGCATGTCGCTGATACTCTTGCCCCCCATCAGAAACAGGAAGTCAGGGAGTTTGTGTCTAAAAATAGGGATGTGTTTTCCCCAATACCAGGAAAAACACATATAATCAAACATGATATCCTAACTGAATCTGGGAAGAAGATCAATCTAAAGCCCTACAGGATACCTGAGGCTAGACGTGAAGCGGTTAGCGCAGAGGTTAAAAAGATGCTTGAGTTGGGGGTGATTGAAGTATCACAAAGTGAGTGGAACAACCCAATTGTGTTAGTGCCCAAACCAAATGGGGAAATCCGTTTCTGTAATGATTTCCGTAAGCTAAATGATATCTCTAAGTTTGATGCCTACCCGATGCCTCGTGTGGATGAGCTAATAGAGCGATTAGGTAAGGCCAGATATCTGAGAACCTTGGACCTCACCAAGGGATACTGGCAGGTACCCCTGACAGAGAAAGCAAAAGAGAAAACCGCGTTTTCTACCCCTGATGGGTTGTTCCAATATAATGTACTGCCATTTGGGTTGCATGGTGCCCCAGCAACATTTCAGCGTGTGATGGATAAGATACTTCACCCCCACAGACAGTATGCAGCCGCCTACCTGGATGATGTGGTGATTCACAGTGTGGACTGGGAAACCCACCTGATGAAGGTTCAGGCAGTTGTGGATAGTATAAGGGCTGCTGGTTTGACCGCTAACCCTGCTAAGTGTTCTTTAGGGCTAGAAGAAGCAAAATATCTGGGGTACACTATCGGGCGGGGGCTCCTTAAACCACAAGAGAGCAAAGTAGCAGCCATCACCAGTTGGCCACGTCCTGTAACTAAAAAGCAAGTCAGGGATTTTTTAGGCTTAACCGGCTACTATCGCAGGTTCATCCCTGGGTACGCTACCATTGCCAACCCATTGACTGAACTTACTAAGGCAAAAGGACCGATTATGGTTAAGTGGACTCCGGAAGCGGAGCATGCCTTTCAAGTCTTGAAGGGAGCCTTGTGTGCTGACCCTGTTTTGGTGGCTCCGGATTTCACTAAACCTTTTGTGGTACAGACCGATGCGTCTGATGTGGGCTTGGCACGGTTCTGTCCCAGGTACATGAAGGAGAGGAACATCCTGTCATGTATCTGAGCCGGAAAATGAATCCCCATGAACAGAGGTACTCCGTAGTGGAAAAGGAATGCCTGGCGATAAAATGGGCTTTAGAATCCCTGAGATATTACTTACTGGGGAGATGTTTTACACTGATCACGGACCATGCTCCTTTAACATGGATGAGGCAAAACAAAGAAAAGAATGCCAGGGTGACTAGATGGTTCCTAAGCCTTCAGCCTTACCAGTTTACTATTACTCACAGGGCCGGGACTGCCCAAGGTAATGCAGATGGCCTCTCCCGAGTTTACTGTTTATGGTCCCAGGCCGCTTGCCCCGATGGGTCTGAGCTGGGGAGGGGGATATGTGATAAGGTGAATGGGGTGATCTGTGAGGGAGTCTATATCTCGACAGAATTGTTCAGAGAGGCATATGATTTTTAACCCCAGGGGGAGAGTATGATTCTGTGTATATAACCAGAATGATTATTTAATTATGGGCCCCTGGGGTGGAGCATTTGGAGAGAAGGGTGGGCCAATGCTCCACTCCGCAGTTTAGCGGTTTTCTTGGAAGACATAGATCCAGGCCAGGGTTTTTGGACTGTCTCCAACCTACTGCTCAGCTGCAGGTAATCGGCTGCAGCAGTGGGAATAAACCCCTCCCTGCTAGGCAGGTAAGGGGAGAATGTTTTGTTTCTCTCTGAAAGGCTGGGAGCAGCAGGCTGGCTAAATACTGGAGTGCTGAGAGTGGACAAAGACTCTAGGTTGGTGAAACCAATATTGTTTTGTTTAGTTTAACCCCTGAGAGATAGGGAACCTAATATTAGTTAGTGCTCAGATGAGCTAGGCTTTTGTTTAAAGGGATTTATGTTTTTATTTACTGCTGTCTCCTGTGTGGATTTACAATAAAGTTGCCTGGATTATATAAAAGCCAAAGGACTGTGCCTGTTGTTTACCCTAGAGGACCGTGCTATCTACAAACAAGGATCACAATACACATTCTGGTTGTTTTAATATAAAGCACCAGCATGATTCTGTAGTACCTTAAAAACATGCAAAAATGTTTACAAATATTAAAAAAAAATTGAATATTATGACCTGAATTATATGTTTTTTGTTATATATTTGTTAAATTACGTATTTTCTCTTATACACTGGTATGTGTAGAGACATTCTCTCTTCCTTTGTCTGCTTTTCTTTTTTTTCTCTTCATTTGTACCAACACTATTCACACACATTTTCACCTTTTCACTTATATAACTGTGGCATTGTTTAGTTTTATTTTCATATATAATGGGACCTCCGTTTACAAACGACTCGGTTAACATCATTTTTGGTTTACAAATGAAAATCAACTGAAAATAATGACTCGGTTTACAATTTTTTTCGCAATACAAAGCAAGTTTTCCCAGGATGCATTGCACCTGGCAGGTCTATAGCACCGCCCCCTGCATGCTGGAGCCTGTGGGTAGCACGTGGCGTCGAGTGTGGAGGTGTTGGAGCGGCTTTTGCATCAAGTTTTGGAGCCATTCTGGAAATTGTTTGTAGTTGTTTTGGGACTTTTTGGTGCACATCTCATTTCTCCAAGTGAGGTCTCACCAGTGTTCTGTACAATGGCATGAGCACTTCCCTCTTTCTACTGCTAATACCTCTCCCTACCTTTAAGTCATCAGAAATAATCACCCCTAAATCCCTTTCCTCAGATGTTGATGTTAGGACTCAAATATTCTGTACTCTGCCCTTGGGTTTTTATGTCCAAGATGCATTATCTTGCACTTATCCACATTAAATGTCAGTTGCCACAACTCTGACCATTTTTCTAGTTTACCTAAATCATTTGCCATTTGGCTTATCCCTCCTGGAACATCAACCCTGTTACATATCTCAGTATCATCCGCAAAAAGACACTCCTTACCATCAAGACCTTCTGCAATATCACTAATAAAAATTAAAGAGAATTGGTCCAAGTACAGATCCCTGAGGTACCTTACTGGTGACAAGCCCAAGCTTCGAATATACTCCATTGACTACAACCCTCTGTTGCCTGTCACTCAGCCACTGCCTTACCCATTCAACAATATTGGAATCCAAACTCAAAGATTGCAGTTTATTGATAAGCCTTCTATGTGCAACAGTGTCAAAAGCCTTACTAAAATCTAGGTAAGCAATGTCTACTGCACCACCCTGATCTATAATTTTAGTTACCCAATCAAAAAAATCAGTAAGATTAGTTTGGCATGATCTCCCTGAAGTAAACCCATGTTGTCTCTGATCTTGAAATCCATGTGTTTTTAGATGTTCAACAATCCTATCCTTTAACATGGTTTCCATCACTTTCCCCACTACTGAAGTAAGGCTTACTGGCCTATAGTTGCCCGACTCCTCCCTATTACCTTTCTTATTAATGGGCACAACATTCGCTAACTTCCAATCTTCTGGGACTACTCCTGTTAACAATGATTGGTTAAATAAATCTGTTAATAGTTTTGCTAGTACACCACTAAGCTCTTTTAATAGCTTTGGGTGTATTCCATCAGGTCCCATTGACTTATTTGTCTTTACTTTTGACAGTTGAAATAGAACCTCTTCCTCTGTAAACTCACGTGTAATAAATGACTTATTTATCCTTTTTCTTAACTGAGGTCCCTTTCCTTCATTTTCACCTGTAAATACCGAACAAAAATATTCATTGAGGCAGTCAGCTAGACCTTTATCCTCGTCTACATATATTCCTTCTTTTGTTTTTAATCTAACTAATCCTTGTTTTACTTTTCTTTTCTCATTTATGTATCTAAAAAAAATTTTGTCCCCCTTTTTTTTACTGACTGTGCTATTTTCTCTTCTGTGTGTGATTTGGAAGCTCTTATAACGTGCTTAGCCTCTTTCTGCCTAATCTTATAGGTCATTCTGTCTTCCTCACTCTGTTTTTTTTTATAATTACTAAATGCTAACTTTTAGTTTTTTACTATTTTGGCCACATCTGCGGAGTACCACAGTGGTTTCTTGAATTTTTTGCTTTTACTGACAAGCCTAATGCAATTTTCTGTTGCCTTCCGTAGTGCAACTTTTAAATAATCCCATTTCTCTTGGACTCCATTTAAATTGCTCCAGTCTGATAATGACTTCTTTACACATCTTATAATTTTAGAAAAGTCTGTTTTTCTAAAGTCTAAAACTTTTGTTTTTGTGTGGTGTGACTCAGTCACTGATGATCACTGGATCCTAAACTTTCACCTACAGTAATATCTGATACCAAATCTCCATTTGTTAACACTAAATCTAGTATGGCCTCTTTACGAGTTGGCTCCTCAACGACTTGTGTTAGAGACAATCCCAGTAGGGAGTTTAGAATATGTGTGCTCCTGGCACAAGTAGCTATTTTTGTTTTCCAATTTACATCAGGGAGATTAAAGTCACCCATGATGATAACTTCCTCCTTCATTGTCATTTTAGCTATTTCTTCAACTAGTAGGTTATCTAACTCTTCAATTTGTCCTGGGGGCCTATAAATCACACCTACACGAGTTACTGTGTGATTACCAAATTCTAACGTAACCCAAACTAACTCTATGTTCGCCTCACTAACCTTTATTAGGCTAGATGTTATGCTATCCTTCACATACAGGGCCACCCCTCCCCTTTCTTGCCTTCCCTGTCTTTTCTATATAAAGAGTACCCTGGGTATTGCTATGTCCCAGTCATTTTTCTCATTATACCATGTCTCAGTAACAGCGACTAAATCTACACTATCAGTTGCCATTATTGCCACAAGTTCATGGATCTTATTCCCTAAACTGCGAGCATTTGTAGACATGACTCTAAGCTTATCTTTTTTTAACACACTTGCTACAGGCACCTTCTGTCCTTGTTTTGGGGGACAATTGGATTGATGTTTTATCACCCTTTTGCCCCCCCTCCTAATTTAAATACATCCTAGCAAAACCTCTGAACTGCTCACTGAGAACATTTGTTCCCTTTTGAGAAAGATGCAAATCATCCTTTTTGTACAGTTTATTTCCATTCCAAACAGAGCTACCATGAGAAATAAATAGCCTCAGTGTCTCTCTCCACAACACCTCTAGCCTCAGTGCCTCTCTGCACAACACCACTAGCCTCAATGCCTCTCTCCACAACACCACTAGCCTCAATGCCTCTCTCCACAACACCACTAGCCTCAATGCCTCTCTCCACAACACCACTAGCCTCAATGCCTCTTTCAACAACACCACTAGCCTCAGTGCCTCTTTCAACAACACCACTAGCCTCAGTGCCTCTCTCCACAACACCACTACCCTCAGTGCCTGTCTCCATGACACCATTACACTCTGAAAGTGCAGAAAATGAATTATGTAGAGCAACAGATTGTGCAATATGCCTTTTATCCACAACTCTAACTCTACCAGATCCTACAGTAATCCATCTGCCATTCCTAGTATGTCTCAGCGGCAGTGGCTTTGCAGCAGTTCCAGCCTGAGTTTGTTTACCAGATAATTTACAAATCTCAGACTTCTAAAATACAATCTCCTGCCGCAAGATAGAGAACTGTCTACAGATTAGACAACAACCAAACCTCCAAAAAGTGGAACGCGAAACAAATGCATAGCAACTATTACACTGAACTAAGTCTGCCATTCCAATTAGGTCAATAATTTAAATCAAACAAATCTTAACTTTTTATTTATCCTCCTGAATACCCCAGATTACCTCCAGTTTATCTCCAGAATATCTCCAACCACACACACTTAGAAGCAACACTCTCCAGAATATCTCCAACCACACACACTTAGAAGCAACACTCTCCAGAATATCTCCAACCACACACACTTAGAAGCAACACTCTCCAGAATATCTCCAACCACACACACTTAGAAGCAACACTCTCCAGAATATCTCCAACCACACACACTTAGAAGCAACACTCTCCAGAATATCTCCAACCACACACACTTAGAAGCAACACTTAGACGAAGCAACCAAGCTAATGACAACAACCCTTATATACTCCTAAAATCACCTCCCACTAGGAATGTTTAACACCTGGGTAGGCCTCTGCTTATTTGCAAACAATAGCTAATTTAAACAGCAATCAATAGCAAGTAGCTAACTAATCAAATCAAATGCCTTATAATTACCAACAGGAAATCAAACCTTGTGCAATCAGTAACCTTTTCCTACAGATGAATCTTACATGTAACAGTAAAAAAGAAAACTCTTAGCACAAATCTTAGACAGTTGAAGCTTCTGTAAAACTCTCCAGAATATCTCCAACCACACACACTTAGAAGCAACACTTAGATGAAGCAACCAAGCTTCAAGAACCAAGAACACATTAAATTAATAAAGCGAGGTCCCACTGTACTCTTAGCACTACTTAGTATGTCTGACAATTTTTACTTTTTTTTCCACACACAGACACTTTCACATATTTGATCTATTTACATCTTTTTTATCTCTTAATATTTAACTTCTGACACTTCTTCTTTTGCTTTTTTCATTAGATCGTTCTCTGTACTAATTTTCCTATTTGTTTACTTCTAGTTCTTATCACTCTTACACATATAGGTATAGGAACATGTTCTTTTCTTTTGATTGTTATTTCTTACATTATCTTCCTTGCATATGGTTTTAATTCCTTTGCACTCTTCACATTTCACCTCACGGTTGACAGGTTTCCATCACCATGGCAACCAGATGCCATCTGGATGCCATCTGGCTAAACACGTCAGTAAGGGACTACGTCATCACGCACGTAGGGGTGTTCCGTTTGTTGTACCGGCAGACGGCGCACAGCACTGGGCACTGTTGTTTCACCGGGTTTTGGGTAAGTCTAATTAATTATTTGATATTTGTTATAAATACTACACATTGTAAACTGTTTAGCATCGTGATAAAGGCCGGTTGTCGGCCAAAACGTTGATCTTTTATATGCGATTGTGAATACATATGTTTTTCACTTTGCAAAACCATTGAGTGCTCTCATTATTTTTGGATACATTATTTGCGCTGGGAAGCACCCTGGTATTTCAATAGGCTGTGTGGAAGAGGGAAGAGTGGCAGAAAACTACAATTTGTATAATATATATATATTGTTTTTGAGGTTGCAATGGAGGTAGAAATTGCATTGTTGCTAAATATTCTAAAGCACTTTGTTTTGTTTGTTTTATACAATAGCACTTTGGAGGTAATGTCCGAGAGTCACAAGCACTTCCAAGTGAATGGGATTCAGTTGTATTTCACTCTGTATTGTACAAAAATGTTTGTTTTGTTTACTTTATTCTATATATATATTACCTGAGTTGTGAACACTCTGTAATTTACTGAGAAAACAAAATGTTTGCATTATATTTATTGAGATATGAAAGGTTTGCATTATATTTCTATTCAAGTACTTTTTATTTAACCACTTTGTTATTCATGTGTGTTTTTAAGTGCAACACATTTTCTTTCAATGAACTGGTGTTAGGGAAGACACAAAGCTGTATAGCAGCTTAATTAATATTGTTGATTTTTATTTTCACATCAAGAACATATATTTAACCCCTTAAGGACACATGACATGTGTGACATGTCATGATTCCCTTTTATTCCAGAAGTTTGGTCCTTAAGGGGTTAAACTAATATACATATTTATTATTGTAGGTTTAAAACTGTAAGCTTGTATAGGCAATACGTAGCAATTTTTGAAGAAAAATAGAAGCTATGAAATTTCACAAGGCTGTTTACATGACAGGTATTCTTTCAAGACTGCAGGCCTTCAGGTGTACATATTATGCGTTCAAAAATCGGAAATATTTTTGACTCATCATATTTTGACTTTCTGACACCTGATTCTTTTTTTTATTGAACTTAATGTTTGCAGGTATGGATCATATAACTACTTTAATATATAGCTCAGTAGAAAACAATGTTTTATTAATCTTTTTAAAATATTGTTAAAGTCTTTATTCTTCAGGGTGTAAAGAAGAGGATTTAGCATTGGAATAAGTATGATATATAAAAGGGCAAAAAACTTGTCCTGCCCTGGAGAATACATAGATGCTGGTCTCATATACAAACAGATCAATGTTCCATAGAATATAATAACACAAGTTATGTGAGAGCTGCAGGTAGAAAAAGCTTTATGTCGACCACTTACTGATTGTATATTTAGAATAGTAGAGATAATAAACACATAAGATATCAATGTAAGTATAAAGGCACTTACAGTCAGGAGAGCAATATCAATGTAGGTCCATATCTCAACAGTAAATGTATCACTACAGGTAAGTTTAAGCAATGGGGTTAAATCACAGAAAAAGTGGTCAATTTGGTGAGAACGACAATATGACAAATTTGCAATTAAAATAGCATGTACAACAGGATCGAGGAAACCCATGACCCACACTGCAAGTACTAGTCGAGCACAGTGCTTTGGATTCATAAGAACTGAGTAATGAAGAGGGTGACAGATTGCTACATAGCGATCATAAGCCATGGCGGCCAATAGTAAGACCTCTGCACAAGTAAAGCACATAAAAAAATACAGCTGAATAAAGCACTCTAGAAAGGATATGGTCTTACACTGAGTGAGGAGCATGGCCAACAGTTTGGGTAGAATGGTCGAGGTGTAGGAAATATCAATGACTGATAGGTTACACAAGAAGATGTACATAGGTGTGTGTAAATGAGAGTCCAAAATTATAGATGCAAATATGATAAGATTACTAAAGATAATAATGAGGTATGCTGATAAAATTGCTGTAAAAAGAGTTATTTGAAGATGTGGTGAGTCTGCAATACCTTGTACATTGAATTCATTTGGATTGGATTCATTTATTGGCATCATTTCTAATCTTCTTCTCTACAAAGCAAGACACAAAGATGCATAATGTGGACCAGTCACTTGTGACACTTTTGACTCATTAAATTTACCTATAAAGCTGTTATCTATACTTTGCAGTTCTGTTGTTTCAAACTGTACAAGATGTTTTGAGGCATTAAGTGAAACATATATAATCTATTAAAAAGCCAAACACAAAAGATACATAGCAAACCATGGGCTACAATCAATAAATAATCACCTTGTATTACTCTGTTCGAGGAAATGCCGGGTGGACTGCAGTGGTCATGGGCAAAGGCCAACAGGGGAGCTCAAAGGATCAGCAACAGATCACAGAGGGCTTTCTGACCATTATATCTCCCTCACTGGCCCAGCAAACTCTAATGCCAGGGGGAAGGGATCCTGGCAGCCTCTTATCTACATCTTTGCTAGTTGCAGACTGTGTGTATCTATCTCCATGTCACAAACTTACCTTTGCCCGCGCTGCTCCTCTCCTCCGGCCATATGGGCAGAACACGCTGCGTGACTGTATTGCCTCAGTCCTTGGGCCGCGCAGAATGAATATAACGCTTACCTTCAGTCTCGCGAACGGCTTCCTCTGCTGGTTTGCGGGAAGAACTGCAACACCTAAAAATAAAAGATAAAACCATTACGTCATTACCTTAAAGGGACCACATCATCTAGGCAACCCAATGCTGTTTGGGCTCGCAGATATTATGTGGACCAATTGGAACTCTTTTGAGCCTATTTAAGGCTTGTTTTAGCCTCCATTCTTTGCCCTATCGTGGTTTCTGTTTGGATCCTCATTTGGTGCTCCTGGTGATTCCCTTGTGATTTCCTGTGTTTGACCTCGGCTTCCTATTTGACTCGTGATTTCTGGTATCCTGACTCCAGCTTAGTATTTGACTTGTGATTTCTGGTATCCTGACCCCGTCTTGACTCTGAGTATTTCTGTTATTCCTGTCCTTGATTTATCTTGCCCTGTTTCTTGTTGTATTAATATGTTAAGTCTGGCCATTATAAGGCTCAGTAATATGCCCTTTGGATACACCTTTTGTGGGTTTCCTCTTTCCTCTGTGTTGGGGTACACCCTATACACACAATATACCCTCTATACACACACTAAACTACATACAATATAGGGAACGCCTTTACACATATACTACACCCCTATACCTACACTACACTATACTCTTTACATACATACTACAACCCCTTTACACACTACAAACCTATAAACCATACAAACACTCTACACTCCCTATACACAAACATGTATATTATACTCTCTATACAGAAACACTACACCCCCTATATGCATACACACACACACACACACACACACACACACATTATAGCTGCTATATGCACACACACTCATTACAATCCCTAGACAGGCACACACATACACACTCTACATCTAATAGTCACTCACACAATCTCTACAGTTCCTCTGCTTGAACACACAAATACATACACTGTACAGCCCCTAGACACACATAACAGACAACAAACATATTCCTTTACATACACTACACCACAAACAACCCCCTCTACAAACACACACAATTCCATAAGCAGCTTTCAAGCACATGCAACACTACAGGCAGCCTTCCCACAAATGCAGTACACCCTTTACCAACCCTGTCTTATTTTTGTCCTCAGATATACCATTGGGACACCAGCAACAGGTCACCAGCAAAGGCAGTGCAAGTTGCCATTAAATTCTCTTGTGCCATGTGAAAGAAACAAATGTCATTTCTCCATCTGAGAGCACTTCAGCAAGGCTCTGTGCATGGGATGCCCTGGAGGGGAAGCAATCATACATATTCATTTTGGTGGGAGGGCGGGTATTTGCCATTAGTATTGCCATAATAAACCCCCCTGCATCTCCTTTGCTTTTACAATGCTGTTTTTTTTGTCACAGTCCAGTCCTGCCCTGCATTACACATATACACATGTAACCAAACAAAAAATAACACCATAACAAATGTTCTTTGCAGTAAACATAATTATAGTCATATAGTCTATATATATGACTATATATAGTCACAATTACTTTCTAATTAAAACCTTCAATACTGGCTTCCTATCCTCTGCATTCCCGATCTCTAATGGCACACACCAAAGCTGCCCCCTATTACCTCTTATTTTTACACTATGTTTAGAGCCTCTAATCAGACAACTTAAAGCTAGAACAAGGAATAGAGAAGCATTAAACAAACTAAGAACACTAGGATGGGAGGCAGCACACCTGATAAAACACTAGAACAAGTCAAACAACAATATACAGGTAGCGCCAAGAAAAATACTCCAAAAACAATAATATATAATAATAAGAACAATAAAATCAATAAGAGCAATAAAAAAACTCACAGGATATAAAAAGAGTCCACAAAAAACTTAAAAGAATAAAAAATACCAAATGGTACGGCACCGTCTGAAAAGTGGCAATAGATCTTCTAGTCCTGGTATGGGACTTTCTTGGTAGCTTTGCTTAATAGCAGAATATGAAAAGGAAGCAAAAATAGAGGCAAAACAATAGTGCAATATGGTAGTACGTAGTAGGACAAACGATACTTAGATAAGATGTCAACTCACATATGGTAGAGCTATAACCAGCTCTAGGTAAAACAGCATGCAGTGGCATACAATCCCCACTTGCAGGATATCCTTCTGGTTTTGGTACACAGTAGAATGATGGTAAATCACAACTGGATAACGATGAGGTAGATATTATGGAATGACAAAAAAAGCAGCCAAGCGTGCTCTCTATATAGATAGGTAAGTATCAATAAGGTAAATAAAAATATACTTACAAGAGAGTAAGCAGACTAACCACTCTATGTATTAAGCCTGGGTGACATAATCCCCACCAAGGATTTCTTTGGTTGGTTGTACATAGTAGGTGATGGGTCCAGATGTCACGTAAAAGTATAAAAATACATAACACATTCTAAAAATATATGGCTAAAAGGTGGTAGTGAGGTAGTTAACATACTTTTTTTTTAACAACAGCATAAAAAACACAACACATTTCTCCCCTTAGGGCTTTCTCAAGTGGTAAAAAAAACAAAAAAAAAAACAACTTTTTTTTACCACTTGAGAAAGCCTTAAGTGGAGAAATGCGCATTAAGAACATTCTGACAACAAAACATATACGGCTCTCAAATTTTCCAAATCTTTCTGCCATGGGCAGATCTTATATGCTTGGAAAACCCAAAGGGAAGTCCTCAGCAGAATGCTATGCAAACTTATGTAATATTGTGTGGTTTTCACTCACATTTTATTGAGCAATCTCAGAGCTCAGATGTACAGCGCATGGATGTAAAATACCCGACTAAGGATATATATGATGTTAGGAACGTCACAGATGGCTCAAATAAAGTACAGTATACAAGACATATATAGGAGTGAATACAAAAAAGAGATACTCCAATGGTAAAGTAAGTACTAGTAGATCTATTTTCTGCCCAAGATCCATAAAAATATAAAAAAAAAACTCCAAGACGACCTATTGTCTTTAGAAGATCTAATATCGAGACCATAATGTTTATAATGCAAATACTCTCTACTGGATTTCATGCTGCAGCTGCCCATGAGGATGAGAGAGACCTAGTTGAGCATACTTTAATTCCTACTTGTCAGGATCGGGACAGGGATCCAACACGCAGCGTACAAACAGTAGCCAGATACGTATACCGGACCTTAGAATGGCCGGACTAACGTAAGTAGTACTGAGAGAATAGTCAAAGACAAGCCGAGGTCGAGGGTAACAGAAGACAGGAGAGCGAGAGACAAGCCAAATCAAGAATACAGAGGTAAGCAGAGTAGAATAAACAAGCCGGGTCAAAACCAAAGGGGATAAGCAGAATACAAGCACTGAGTGACTAGAACAAGCTAGAACCACGACAGGGCAATGAGCTGACGAGAGAAGCTCCGTTAAATACCCTGTTTAGAAAAGTAACCACGCCTCTGAGGCGTCCTGATTGGTCCTGCAGCAATTGACTGACAGGTCGTTCCGGTAGTGTCCTGACGACTTCCGGACGTGATGGTATAAAAGGCAGTCTCTCCCTCGCGGCCGGCTTTGCATGACCGGATAGACCGCGAGGAAGGGAGCCATCAGACCGTCCGGATGGAGGAACTGCTAAGTCTCTACCTCTTTCGGAGGTAGAGACCACAGGTACCCTGACAGTACCCCCCCTCTCAGATACGCCCACCGGGCGGAAGACACCAGGGCGAGAAGGGAAGCGAGAGTGGAACGCCCTGTGGAGACGGGGAGCGTGCACCTCCTCCTGAGGTACCCAACTTCTCTCCTCAGGACCATAACCCTTCCAATCGACCAGATACTGCAGTCTCCCCCGGGAGACTCGAGAATCAATGATGGAATTGACCTCATACTCCTCCTGACCCTCCACTTGCACAGAGCGAGGAGGGGCGATCGTGGAGGAGAACCTTTTACATATTAGTGGTTTTAGCAAGGAAACATGAAATGAATTCGGAATGCGTAAGGCATTAGGCAACGCTAAACGATACGCAACTGGGTTAATTTGAGACAGTACCCTGTAAGGTCCAATATATCGAGGAGCAAACTTCATGGACGGCACCTTTAACCGAATGTTTCTAGTACTTAACCATACTCTATCGCCGGAACAAACACCGGTGCTGCCCTTCTACGTTTGTCAGCGTGTTTTTTAACCAGCATGGAATTGTGCAGAAGGATTTGTCGAGTCTGATCCCACAACTTCCTTAAATTGGCAACATGAATATCCACCGACGGTACCCCTTGAGAAGAAGACTCCGAAGGAAGGATGGAAGGATGAAAGCCATAATTCAAGAAAAAAGGGCTAGACTGCGTAGAAATCACAAATGAGATTGTTATGTGCAAACTCCGCCCAAGGAATCAAACCGACCCAATCGTCCCGGTGTTCAGAAACGAAACAACGTAAATACTGTTCAACTTTTTGGTTAGTGCGTTCAGCAGCTCCATTGGACTGAGGATGATAGGCAGAGGAGAAATTCAATTTGATGCCTAGTTGGGAGCAGAAAGATTTCCAAAAACGGGAAACAAATTGGGAGCCTCTGTCAGAGACGATTTGGGAAGGTATCCCATGCAAACGGAAAATCTCCCTAGCGAATATCTCCGCTAATTCAGGCGAAGATGGGAGTTTAGGTAAGGGAATGAAGTGAGCCATCTTAGTAAATCTGTCCACCACAGTGAGGATAACAGTCTGCTTTTTAGAGATAGGCAAATCAACAATGAAGTCCATAGCCAAACAGGACCATGGCTTTTCAGGGACCTCTAAAGGATGCAGAAATCCGCATGGGAGCGAATGAGGTTGCTTAGTCTTGGTACAAACCTCACATGCCCCGATGAATTCTTTAATATCTTTACGGAAGTCAGGCCACCAAAAATCTTTAGAGACCAGAGCATATGTTTTGCGGATGCCCGGATGCCCCGCCACTTTGCTGTTATGGAGACAGCGTAGCACCTCCAGTTGGAGAGTGGCAGGAACGAAGTGTCGATCCCCAGGAGTCTGTTTGGGTGCCAAATGCTGAGACTTCATGATCTCGGAAAGCAATGGAGAGTGAATCCTGAGATTCGTGTTTGCGATGATATTTCCCTTAGGAACTATAGAGGACAGGACTGGTTCAGTTATAGTGGATGGTTCATATTGACGAGACAAAGCATCGGCTTTAGAGTTCTTAGAACCAGGTCTATAAGTAAGTACATAATTAAAGTGAGTGAGGAACAAGGACCAGCGAGCCTGTCTGGCGGATAAGCGCTTAGCCTCCCCAATATAAGACAAGTTCTTATGATCCGTTAATATAGTAACAGGGTGTAATGTCCCTTCCAGTAAATGTCTCCACTCCTTTCAATCCTTAATGACCGCTAACAGTTCCCTCTCCCCGATGTCATATCTGCTCTCAGGCCCAGATAATTTCTTAGAGAAGAAACCACAAGGGTGTAACGGTTTGTCCACCCCTAACCTTTGAGATAGAACAGCCCCAACTCCTGTCTCAGAGGCATCGACCTCGAGCAAGAAAGGCAGAGTCGTATCAGGATGAACTAGAATGGGAGCCGAGGCAAAAAGTTCCTTGAGAGTCTTGAAAGCAACAAGAGCCTCCTTATACCAGACCTTAGTATCAGCCCCTTGTTTGGTCATATTGGTAATAGGCGCAATGATAGAGGAGTATCCCTTAATGAAGCGCCTATAGTAGTTGGAAAAACCAATAAACCTCTGGATAGCCTTGAGTCCTTTAGGCAAAGGCCAGTCTAAAATAGATTGGAGTTTTTCAGGGTCCATTTTAAAACCTTCCCCAGAAATCACGTACCCAAGAAAGTCTGTCTGAGACTGATCAAAACTGCATTTCTCCAATTTGCAGTATAGACCATGTTGCAGCAGTTTGTGTAATACCTTTCTGACCTGTTTATGGTGAGTCTCAATCTCCTTAGAGTGTATTAGTATGTCGTCCAGGTAAACAATAACACAATCATGTTGAAACTCCCTAAGTACCTCATTAATCAAATCTTGAAATACTGCAGGAGCATTGCAAAGTCCAAATGGCATAACCGTGTATTCGTAGTGGCCATACCGGGTATTGAATGCCGTCATCCACTCGTGACCATGCTGGATTCTCACCAAATTGTATGCCCCTCTAAGATCTAACTTGGTGAAGATCTTGGAGCCCTTAAGACGATCAAATAACTCGGTAATCAGTGGGATAGGATAGGCATTTCTGACAGTTATTTTATTCAAGCCTCGGTAATCGATACAAGGTCTCAGCGTGCCATCCTTCTTCTTAATGAAAAAGAACCCAGCCCCGGCCGGAGAAGAAGACCTCCTAATGAATCCCTTTTCTAAATTCTCCCGAATATACTCCTCCAGAACCGAGTTTTCCTGAACAGACAAAGGATATACATGGCCCCTCGGAGGCATCGTCCCGGGGTAGAAGCTTAATCTTACAGTCAAATGACCTGTGTGGAGGCAAAGAATCGGCATTCTTCTTGTCAAATACTGCCTTTAAGTCTAGGTAAAGGTCTGGTATCTGTCTTTCTGTGAACTGAGTAGGATTCTCTGGTATGTTAATATTAGCTAAGGGAGAAACCTTGCTTAAACACCTATTCTGGCAGTCCTGGCCCCACGAGAGTATCTCCCCTAACTCCCAATCAATAATAGGGTTATGTTTCCTCAACCATGGGTACCCTAGAACTATGGGAACGGAAGGGGACGAAATGAGCATAAGAGATAAATTCTCCACATGTGGGATACCAAAATTTAAATCAATGGGTATGGTTTCACGAAAGATAACAGGGTCTAGTAGTGGTCTACCATCTATGGCCTCAACGGCCAAGGGTGTCTCCCTTAGCTGGGATGGGATGTTGTTTTTAATCGCAAAGGCCTGGTCGATAAAATTGTCCGCAGCACCGGAATCTATCAATGCCATAGCCCTTACTACTTCCCTCTCCCAAGTCAAGGAAACTGGTAGCAGAAGCCTGTGATCTTTATAATTAGGAGTAGAGGACAAAATAGAAACACCCAAGGCCTGTCCTCTAGAGAGAC
This sequence comes from Pelobates fuscus, assembly GCF_036172605.1. Lineage (NCBI taxonomy): Eukaryota > Metazoa > Chordata > Amphibia > Anura > Pelobatidae > Pelobates > Pelobates fuscus. Next base: position 24,326,722 of record NC_086326.1, on the reverse strand, counting down.
TTAGGTGCGAGCGTTTCCCGGACGGTTAGAACAGTTCGAGAGTAAATGACCTTTGGCTCCACAGTACATACACAAACCCTCTCTTCTTCTGTACTCTCTTTCCTCCTCAGAGAGGCGGGTATACCCTATCTGCATAGGTTCAGGAAGCAAAGATACCGTGGAGTCAGGACTTGGAAAAGAGGGAGCTAACCTAAAAGAAGGTCTCCGGTTCCTCTCTCGAGTGTTCTGTCTCTCTCTTAAACATTCATCTATACGAGAAATGAACGAAATTAAATCTTCTAAATTCTCAGGGAGTTCTCTAGTAGCAACCTCATCAAGGATTACATCAGATAGGCCATTCAAAAATACTTCCATATACGCCGGCTCGTTCCACTTGACTTCTGACGCCAGAGACCTGAACTCTAGTGCATAATCCACAAGTGTTCGGTTCTCCTGTCTCAGGCGCAACAGTAATCTGGCTGCATTAACCTTTCTACCTGGAGGGTCAAATGTTCTTCTAAAAGCAGCTACAAATGCGTTATAGTTATATACTAATGGGTTATCGTTCTCCCATAGTGGATTGGCCCATCTCAGAGCCTTCTCAATAAGTAGGGTGATAATAAATCCTACCTTTGCCCTATCTTTAGGATAGGAGCGAGGTTGCAATTCAAAATGGATACTAATTTGGTTTAAAAAACCACAACACTTCTCAGGCGCCCCACCATAGCGTACTGGGGGGGGTAATGCGAGAAGAAGCACCCACTGTGGCTACCTCTAAACCTGAACTGACAGGAGAAATAGGGGTATTACGTATCTCCTCTGGTGGGTTATTGGCACGAGATAATAGTGCCTGTAGCGCAAGTGCCATCTGATCCATTCTGTGATCCATGGCTTCAAACCTAGGATCAGGAGCAGCAAGCTGACTGTTTGTACTTGCAGGATCCATGGCCCTGTCGTAATGTCAGGATCGGGACAGGGATCCAACACGCAGCGTACAAACAGTAGCCAGATACGTATACCGGACCTTAGAATGGCCGGACTAACGTAAGTAGTACTGAGAGAATAGTCAAAGACAAGCCGAGGTCGAGGGTAACAGAAGACAGGAGAGCGAGAGACAAGCCGAATCAAGAATACAGAGGTAAGCAGAGTAGAATAAACAAGCCGGGTCAAAACCAAAGGGGATAAGCAGAATACAAGCACTGAGTGACTAGAACAAGCTAGAACCACGACAGGGCAATGAGCTGACGAGAGAAGCTCCGTTAAATACCCTGTTCAGAAAAGTAACCACGCCTCTGAGGCGTCCTGATTGGTCCTGCAGCAATTGACTGACAGGTCGTTCCGGTAGTGTCCTGACGACTTCCGGACGTGATGGTATAAAAGGCAGTCACTCCCTCGCGGCCGGCTTTGCATGACCGGATAGACCGCAAGGAAGGGAGCCATCAGACCGTCCGGATGGAGGAACTGCTAAGTCTCTACCTCTTTCGGAGGTAGAGACCACAGGTACCCTGACACTACTGAAATTTGAACATTCTGGTACTCATAGGCTTTAATGATTGCAGATGCTCAGGGTGGGTTTGGATGCAATGTTTCCCTTTTTAGCACCACTAGGAATGACAAAGAGGTTGGTAGACTTTCTCCATTATTGGTGCATTCTAGGTAGATAGAAAGAAATCGGACTATGACCTGGTTATGCCATAAGACCTGATCTTCTGTTTGAGGTTCTGGCAACATAATCTCTTGATTTGGGTAGAAATTGGAGACCACTTTTGGGCAAAATTCTGATGCAACATGAAGTACCACCTTATCTTTATAAGAGATAGTGTATTGGCTCAAACTAGAGAGGGTATGCAATTCAGAAGCTTGTCTAGCCGAGGTTAAAGCTACCAGTACAGTGGTCTTCAAGGATAAAAGTTGACCAGAAATTTCCTAGAGAGGTTCAAAGTGAGTAGAAGACAAAGATTTCAGGACCAGCAGCAGGTCTCATGAAGGCATCTAACCTTCATGACTGCCTTTAGAAAACGATACCTAACAGATTCCCATAAGGGCAGAGAGTGTTGAGATATGAAGATGGACTGTTCGTAGAATTAATCCCAAATCTATGCTTTCTTGTAGAAACTCTAAAATCTCAGAACAGGATGAAGATAGAATTTGACAAAGTCTTGGGCAAGCCCATTCTGCATATTTCATTCAAATCCTATGATAGGTTGCAGATGTAGATTTTTTCACATGCCTGAAGAAGGGTGGTTACTACAACCTCTGATAGACATAAGTCTCTTAAAGACTGCCTTTCAACTTCCATGCCATCAAACATAGTCTTCTTGGATCCTTTTAAAATAAGGGATCCTGAGCGAGAAGGAACTTGCTGATCAATAACTCCTAAGGGTATTCTGTAGAGAAATGAAGAAGAAGAGGAAACCAAGGCCTTTTTAACCAGAATGGTATGATTGCAATCACCTCCACTTGTTTCTTCCTGATCTTTTTTGAGAACATGCCAGCTGAGAGGTATTGGAGAAAACACATAGCCTAGGTAAGGCACCCACTTCATGGACAGGGCATCCGTCCTGCATGAAAGTGGATGGAATTTCCTTCAGAAAAAAGATGGAACTTGACAGTTCTGAACTGTGGCCATGAGATTGATTGAAGAATGACCCCACTTTCTTGTGATCATGTTGAAAGTCATGGGATTCAAATTCCATTCTGAATTGGCTATCTCTAATCTGCTCAGGAAATCCTCTTGCTTGTTCTTGGTCCCTGGAAGATATATTGATGATATTACCAGAATGAATGTCTAGCGCCAGATCATAATAGGTGAGATTTTCCTCATTAAAGGCATGCTCCTGGTGCCTCACTGGTTGTTGATGTACATTTCTGGCACTTGATTGCCTATACAAATTGGAATCCGGTGATTCTTCAGAAAGCATTGGAAACGTACCAGGGCTTGAAAAACAGCTCTCAGCTCCAGAATATTTAATGAGAGGTGGTTCCAGTTCTGCTGCTTGAGTATAGACATGGTCTAGATGAGTGCCCCAACCATTACTCACTGAACATCCTCCAAAGTAAAACCTGTGCTTAGATGAATCCTTGAACACCACAATTTCTGTTCTGAATCCAGATGATTTTAAAACACATTTTTTTGGCACCATTCTTCTGATTCTTGTTTGAAACGGGATAGTAAAGTTTTCTGAAAAGGACAAAGATGTGCCCATCTTACCAGTCCTATAGCAGAGGCTAATTGTCCTATTAGACTCTCTCTTTTGCTCCTGATTCGTTTGCTCCTTGAGATTATTTTCTCTTTCTGTTCTTCTAAAAGGGATATTGAGTAGTTAATTGTGAAAACACCCAGAAAAACTATTTGATTTACAGGGACAATTTGACTTATTGCCATGTTGACAATCTATCCATTTCTGTTGAAAATTTGTAGCACCTGTTGTGTCTGAGACACTCGTTTTCTTTGATCCGATGTCGTGATTAGGACATTATCTAAGTAATGGAATATGTGAATGCCCAGAGTTCTTCTATGTAGGCAATTAGAGTGAGAAAAGCATTGGAAAAAGTCCTCAGAGTCATACTTTCAGAGTCATACAGACCAAAGGGGAAAATGCAGAACTCAAAATGATTGTTCAGGAATACAAACCTCAAAAAATGCTAATGCCTTTCCACTATAGGAATGGAGACATAGGCATCTCTCAGTTCTACGGAGACAAGCCAGTGTGATAGACCTGAGCGATTCCATTTTGAATTTCTTTGCATTCAACATTCTGTTGACCAAACTGAGGTCCAAAACTGGTCTCCATTTACCAGAATTCTTGGAAACTAAGACCAGTGGTGAATAAATTCCAGTCCAATGCTCTATATTAGTACATTTTCTGATGGCCCCACCCTTTAAGAGATTCTGTAGAAGTTCTATTTGTGCTCTTTTGGCTGGGTTTGCTGGAGTGCGTTATTGAACAAAAGTTTTATTTTCAAAAACAGCAGAATTCCAGTCAATATCCTACTAATATCCTACTAATACAATACATTTCTATCTGACCACAAGTTTTTTGATGCTTTCCTTTTTTGTGGAGGGAAAACTTTCCTGACTTTAGACACTCTCCTTATTGATTCTTTAAGTGCTTTGCCAAACAGTAGATCACCTTGCAAAGTTAGATTCACTTAATTGATTTTTGAAAAAAGGTCAGCATTCCATGGTTTTAACCACAAAGCCCATCTGGGAGCTACTAATAATGCCATTTTCCTGACTAAAATATGTAATTGAAATAATTGAATCTAGAATGTTTGATCTACTTATGCGGTTACCAATGTCTTCCTTTAAATAAAAAAATAATTTCTGTAGAGCCCTTGAGACTGCAGTTAAAGCCACAAAAGGTTGATATGCAGATCCTGCTGCTAAATATGATTTGGTAAGACTGGTATCTATACGTCTACCCATTGGGTCATGGAAGGCAGCTATATCGTCCATTCGTTCAACTCTTCACCAATCAACAGCTTTATAGTCTCATGCATTATAATTGTAGATCTTCTTTTGCCTAATTCAGAGAATAAATTAGAACTAACAGGCTTATCAGATACAAATCAAGGGTACATCTAATGTCCTTAATCAATTTGTCTATCATATGGTCATGCATATTGACTGAATCAGACATACTAATATCCTCAGACAGAAAAATACCTTCTTCCTCATCAGAGGAATTCCTAATTAAACTTCTGTGAGGTTATTCTGTTACTGATTCTGTTGAGGAAGAGGTTTTAGATTTTTTCTTGGATAACATTTTCTCTAAGCTGGCTGGCTAAGCTGCCTGCGGATATGTCACTCAGCTTGGTTCCTTGTAGGTCACGGTCAAGCAGTGTTCACGGGTTTTTCCCTCCAAGTTGCAGTGTCACAGATATTCACTAATTACATAAAATGAGAATAAAAACAGAAAAATAGTGCTCTCTGTGAGGTATACTCACACAAGGATGGCAAAAAAATAGTTTTTGCTCAATCCTGTGTAGCCTAGGTGGTTTCCTCTGCACAAAAGAGGTAATTAGTGTGGTCCTCCTTCCTTCCCAGTTAAGTTGAAGATTCCATCTGTATTTACCTCTTTCCTCTCTTCTCTTTGTGTGCTTCTTCTTCTGTTTCTATTTCTCTTTCCTCTGTTAATGATCTCTGTCTTTTTCCCGGTGACTCCCATATTTTGATTGGGCGTATCTGTTTCAGCCTCTCTATTACCGGGTCCTTCCGAAAAGGGATTGAGTGAGGTTCTTCCTCTGTCCTTTCTATTCTATTGTTCCACTTCTCGGGAGATCGTCTATAATTTCTTTTTCTTCTCTCCTCTTCAGAGGAGGGAAGGAACTACCCATGGGGGAGGTGGAAATTTTACAGAAAGGCTTAAAATTTGCCCCAACTTCTGATCTTAATAAGTTCGATTTTTTCATAGACATTAACAAGTTCATTAGAAACCTCTGTTTAAAAAAATTTTTTTACAACAAGGAAGAACCGCAAAAGGAAGAAGAGATATCCGAGTATATACATACTGATCTTAAATCAAAATCGGACTTCTTCCCCAAACATCTTATCTCAGACGAGATTAAAACTTTTGAAATAATGGTAATGAAAGAAATAAAGAAAATTAAACCTTTGAACAAATACCATCAAAACTTGTCTAGTAAAGAAAAAAGAATAGTGAAGGAATTAAAACAAAATAAGGAGATAGTGATTAAACAGGCGGACAAAGGGGGCGGTGTAGTGGTTATGCAAAATAGCAAATATTTACAGGAAGCAGAACGGATCCTCTCAGACTCACAGACATACCAGAAATTAGAGAAGAACCCAATCGAAAATATCAAAAAGAAATTTGACGATTATATTGAAAAAGGGTTAGAGAAGGGAATATTAACCACTAGGGAGGCTAAGTATTTATCTACTCCACACCCCAAAACTCCAGTGTACTATCACCTCCCAAAGGTACATAAAAATAAGGATAATCCACCAGGGAGACCCATTATATCTGGGATAGATTCTATCTCAGCAAAAGTATCAGAGTATCTCGATCACTTACTACAACCCCTAGTGGTCCGAAATGCAGCATATTTAAAAGACACCATACACATCCTACAACTAATTGAGGCAATAACGTGGCAAGAAGGTAATTTTTTAGTGACGTGTGATGTGACCTCTCTTTACAGCATTATACCACACGAAAAAGGTTTGGAAGCAGTGCAATATTTTTTAAAGAAGAATAATTTTAAAGAAGAACAAATTTTATTCATTTTAGAAGGCATCCATTTAATTTTAACCAACAATTTTTTCTGGTTCAATGAGACCTTCTATCTACAGATTAGGGGAACGGCGATGGGCACCAAGTTCGCCCCAAGCTATGCCAACTTGTTTATGGCTTATTGGGAGGAACAGTTTGTATACCAAGGACACCCATGGGGGGCGAACTTGGTGTGCTATCGCCGTTTTATAGATGATATATTCTTTATTTGGACAGGCACTAACATGGATTTAAACCAATTTATCACACACTTGAACACCAATGAATGGAACATTGTTTTAACCGCAGAGATTAGCACGAAACAAATTAATTTTTTAGATTTAGAAATTAACATAATGGACTCACGGATCGTAACAAAAAACCACTTCAAAGAGGTAGATGCCAATGGATACATCGGTAAGGAAAGCTGCCACCACGCACCCTGGCTAATGAATGCCCCAAAAGGCCAATTTTTGCGTATTAGACGCAACTGTACAGAGGATCGCGATTACATAATACAAGCAAATAAGATTAAAAAACAATTTCTGCAAAAGGGGTACGAGGAAACAAAACTCCAAGCAGCCTTAGAAGACGTCCTCAAGATCCCACGAGAGAGCACTTTAATTTATAAAGACAAAAAGAAGAACCCAAAATGGGGCGGGCACAACACCCCATTTATATGTAGTTTTAATGGAAATAATAGGAAGATAAACAAAATTGTAAATAGATACTGGCACATCTTGAAAGATGACCCTGTCCTTAAAAACATTCTACCAGACAAACCTAAAATAATATATAGAGGAGCAAAGAATTTAAGAAACACGCTGGTAAAAAGTTGTAATAAGGACACAACACAAACCAATAAAACCTTTTTTAATATGAGCAATGGTTTCTATGGGTGTGGGCAGTGCCTGGCATGCAGAAATACCAAAAGCAAAAAACGTCACATAATAGATGTGGAGCCCATTATAAACCAAAAGTTTCAAATAAAAGACCATTTAACCTGCCACTCAAAGGGGGTAATATATGTTTTAAAATGCCCGTGTAACCTTTTATACGTAGGCCGAACAATCCGCAATTTAAACACAAGAGTGGCAGAACATATAAGGAACATAAGAAATGGGATAGAGACACACAGTGTCTCGAATCATTTTTAAAAAGTCCACAACCTTAACCCTGAAGGGCTAATTTTTATGGCGATCAAAACAGTGAAGAAAGATTGGAGAGGTGGCGACTTTAGTAAAAAGATTGGAAGGGAGGAGATGAAATTCATTTACAATTTTAACACGATGATGCCATATGGGTTAAATAATGATTTTGAATTATGTCATTTTATGAATTAACATGGTGCATTTTTATCAATGATTTTTTAAAGAAATGGGTTTTAAATTATCATTTGATTTTATCCATATATATTTTTAGGATATATATTAACATTGCTTTTATTGATAAGGTCTTTTTAAATGTTTTCTTCTTTAAAATATATTTAAAAGTGGATGTATATGCAATAGTGGGAATATATATGAACAGGAATGAAGTCACTCTTGAAAGACACACAAAATTAGGGATAATAGTAACATTATAAAAATAAGGTTTACCACTAAAGATGGTGTTATCTACATATAAAGTAAACCTCATGCATTAATGTCTAGAAGGTAAAACAAAGGTGACCGTGATAACACTCGCTGGAACGCAAGTGCGTTCCACTGACCGCAGAACCGGAAGCGGAAACAGAACACAAGGTGCGTTTCACCAGAATGATGATTCAGGAAGCAAAGACGCACAGTGGAACGCACGTGCGTTCCACGAAACGAAAAACCGGAAATGAGAGACCGGAAATACAAACAATTAACAACCTGAAGCGGGCGATTTAAAAACAGGAGAAGAGAGGAAGAGACAGAACAACCAACTGAGGAAGCCTTTTAACAAGGCGAAACGCGTTTTGGACATTTGATATTGGACTACTTAGTCTATCCAGGTATTTACCTGGCACAGATTCGTTTATTTATTTTTTACTCTTTGATTTTAAAGAAATAAAGCACTTTATTGGATTCACTATCCTGGACCTGGTGTATCTATTATTCCAAAGCACTGGAAAGAAGAACTACAGCACTTTAAAGGAAAACACCTCACACAGAAGGGGTTTGGACAACCTTGAATGGTCCAGAGGCATATACCACCGGAGTCATATGACGGTATGACTCCAGACTTGTGAGTGACACCATTATATATTCTTAAACCAAATTTTACATATACTGTGTTACACTATTTTGCTGCATTATCTTGTTTTTCAGAATATTTGCTGCATTGAGCTCCACCTTTTTATGTATGTATACTATGTATTTTTAAGTGGTGTAGGGGATACCACTTTTTAGGTGTTTGAGCATCAGTCCCTAATCACCCCCACATTGTGCACCCATTTTATTGTAAAAATATATACTCATTTGGTTAATAGCATACAGAGAAACACTACTATTATATATAAATAAATGTGATTGCAAAAAAATAAAGCGTGCTAATGTATATGAATGCCATATTCCATGGCCCAATGTTACATTAAAGTGGACATTATGTCATATCATTATGTCTCTCAATTTGAATATACAATATATACAATATATACAATATATATATAAATATATATATAAAGAATTATAATTACGTGAACCTCCTAGGTGTTACTAAATATATATTTGTTATTGATGTATTATCATTATTATTATAAAAAAGGAGTTAACTAATCAAACAAACTGGTATGGTGCATATTGAAAAAAGAATAGTGCCTAATCCAAGTGCTATTTTGTACAAAAATACTCCAAAGACTCCCTGATAAATAACTACATCAGGATATATAAGAATAAAAAATAAAAACTTAATTAATGTGACATAATCTGTGCCAAATCTGTACATAAGTTCCTGTATGCCACTGTGTCCTGGACTGTGGGGAAAATTCTTTACCTCTAAGAAACCGAAATAATATATGAAGCATCACAAGCAAAAAATCCTTAACTCCTCCTGCACCATGTCCAGAACCATGGTCAAACCAATTACCCTGATGATATATACTGATGTATAATTAATACAACCTCATAAACTGATATTAGTTTAAAAACCAAAAAAACATAAATTAAGAATAAAAATAGGCCATCAATACATTTTGGACAACTCACTATACACTTATAGTCATAATGTGCTATATTATGACTAGAGACCTCTCCATTCTATACATCGTTCTAGAATAAAGAGTTAATGGATTTCACCATATGTCCGAACTGAGTTGGAGTCCATACTGATCCTTTGCGGCTAAAGATTTCTCTTTCGCATGTCCCTTTATAGAAAGGAGGTATAGGTCAATTTTTCCTTGAGTCCGTCTGGAGATACTGTTCCCAGTTTTTGAATCCACCAAGCCTCCTTCTGTAGTAGCAGCTCCCGTCTGTTACCACCACTTCTGGAAATTGGGAGATGATCTATCACCACACATTTTAAAGAAGCCAACGGATGGCCTTTTTCCAGAAAGTGACGTGCCACAGGTTTATCCGACTTGTTGTCCCTGTAGGCCAACCTAATGCTTGACCTGTGCCCTCTTATCCTTTCACACAAGGCCGTTTCTGTCTTGCCGATGTAATTTAAGCCACAAGGGCATGACAATTTGTAAATTACATGATCCGTACGGCAACTTATCCTGTGTTGAATTTTGAATATTTGGCCCGTGTGTGGATGGTTAAAGCTCTTACAGGGAATGAGGTGTCCACAGGTCACACAACCTAAACATCTTACGCAACCATGATTTACTACGTTTTTACTAGCCGGCATATAACTTTGAACCGGGTCCGTGTGGACCAGAAGGTCCCTCAGATTTCTGTTGTTCCTGTAAGAAAACATAGGTTTGCGATGGAGATTCTCTGGCAGACTCTTGTCATTCTCCATAATATGCCAGTTTTTCATTACTGTCTGACAAATTTTGGTGGTCGCTGTATTATAAATCATTGGAAATGGAATTCTCACATTCTTCTCTCGCGGCTTCCTCTCTGTTTCTGTATTTAGTTCTCTAGCTTTCCTGAGTGCTCTATCCAACACCTTGTTGGTATATCCTCTCTGTGTGAATTTAGTATACATTTCCTGTAGTTGTTTATCACACTGTACTTCCCTTGAATTATTTCGAATTACCCTCAAAAATTGGGAGAGGGGTAGAGAATTTTTTACATTTCGGATGAGCACTCTCGTAGTGGAGCAATGTATTGCGATCTGTAGGTTTTGTATACAGTTGATATTCGATCCTTCCCTGTTCAATTAGTATCTCCAAATCCAGAAAATGTATCACATGGTTGTTGATATTGGAAGTCACTTTTATTGTTGTAGCTAATCCATTAATGTCTTCTACAAATTCTGCCGCCTCCTGGGTACTCCCTTTCCATAGGATCAGGATGTCGTCGATATATCGAAAATACTTAATGATGCTATCAAGATACTTTTTAAAGATGTGTTCCTTTTCAAATTGGTACATATAGGCATATATATATATATATATATATATATATATATATATATAAAAACAAAACAAATTGAGAGCACTCAATGGATTTGGTGAATCAAAAAAAGATATGTATTAAATAACTCGCATATAAATCAACGTTTCGACCGTCTAGCGGTCTTTATCAAGATGCTGTGGCATGTAAAATTATCAAATAAATACATTAACAAGTGTTGAACTTACCCAATCACCAAGTGCACCCTGTGTATCCAATCTGCTGTGTGAATAAAGCCGCAAACCGCGGACTGCTGAGTGAATTGTCGTAAAGTGACATGAAGCAAACTCACCCGGTGTTGCCTAGAAACGGCAAAGCTGTTTAAAAAAATTCAAAGCAAATTTAAAACCAATACAGAGGAATAATAAAAAGTGCATATAATCTAGATGTATAATCCTAAACGTCTTTGCACCTACATAGATGAAAACTGTAAAACTCTGGAAAGCAAATTAAGCCAGAAAAATGTAAAAAAATCTGGTGTGTATACATCTGTTAGGTATAGGCAGTACTATTGAGCGGACTCAAATTGCTAAAAAAAAAATTATGAATGGAAAAGATGTATGAGAGATGTGTAAACTGGAAAACGGAGAGAAAGACTACAAATAAGCTGGCTCTGCGTGATGTGGAAATGTGAGCGTGTGACAACGAGTGAAAGTGTATGATTCTGACCAGATCTCTAGCGCTGTTAACTGTGATATGAGATCATCAGCGCATATGTAGTGAATGAGCTGTGGTCTGTAATGACCGCAGTGATGAACGTGTAAAAAATCACACAGAAAGTGCTCGGGACATGTGAAGGGAACGCTCGCCATACAGAAATGTGACAAAAATGTGATAACAAAACTTACTGGGACAAACTAAAACGTGTGTATGAGTGTGAAGGATGAAATAGAAACATAATGATACCAAAACTCTAAAGGTTATGAAATGAAGAGATAAAAAATGTGGTGAACTAAATAATGTAAAAAAGAGATTATAATGCGAGTGATCAATGTAGGTTATACATGAATCAAAAAAGTGATGTAATATACTAAAGAAAAAATATAAAGTTAGAATACACTACTAAGTGAAATAGTGAATCTACTGGAGTCCGAAATTACAGTTAACAGCGCTAGAGATCTGGTCAGAATCATACACTTTCACTCGTTGTCACACGCTGGCATTTCCACATCACGCAGAGCCAGCTTATTTGTAATCTTTCTCTCCGTTTTCCAGCTAACACATCTCTCATACATCTTTTCCATTCATCATTTTTTTAGCAAGTTGAGTCCGCTCAATAGTACTGCCTATACCTAACAGATGTATACACACCAGATTTTTTTTTTACATTTTTCTGGCTTAATTTGCTTTCCAGAGTTTTACAGCTTTCATCCATGTAGATGCAAAGACGTTTAGGATTATACATGTAGATTATATGCACTTTTTATTATTCCTCTGTATTGGTTTTAAATTTGCTTTGAATTTTTTTTAAACAGCTTTGCCGTTTCTAGGCAACACCGGGTGAGTTTGCTTCATGTCACTTTACGGCAATTCACACAGCAGTCCGCGGTTTGCGGCTTTATTAACACAGCAGATTGGATACACAGGGTGCACTTGGTGATTGGGTAAGTTCAACACTTGTTAATGTATTTATTTGATAATTTTACATGCCACAGCATCTTGCTAAAGACTGCTAGACGGTCGAAACATTGATTTATATGCGAGTTATTTGATACATATCTTTTTTGATTCGCCAAATCCATTGAGTGCTCTCAATTTGTTTTGTTTATATTGTTGCACAGAGAAGCACCCGGTAGTTGCTATTCAAATTATTTTTGTTTGGGATGAGTGCCAGAAATTGTTTTGTTTTATATATAGTCATGGGAAAAATAAAGTACACCTTATTTGAATTCTATGGTTTTACATACAATCATCTATTCCTTAGCAGGTCTTAAAATTAGGTAAATACAACATCAGATAAACAACAGCACACGCCATATTATGCAGTGTCATGATTTATTTAACAAAAATTAAAAAAAAGTTCATGACAGTACACTTAGAAAAAGACTGAGCAAATATTGTTTGCTTGGAAAGGTTTCAGGGAGAAAGTCTCTTATCTCATGGCAGCACGGCAAAGTTGCATCTGAAGAAACCACAAGACTTCCTGAAAAATGTCCTTTGCACAGATGAGACCAATATTGAGATGTTTGGCAAAAATGCACAGCATCACGTTTGGTGAAAACCAAACACAATACAATGCACAAACACCTCATACCAACTATCAACCATGGTGGTAGAGTAGTGATGATTTCAGATTGTTTTACAGCCAAAAGAACCTTGCAGCCATTGATTCGACCATGAACTCCTCTTTATACCATAGTATTATAGAGTCAGATGTAAATCAATCTGTACGACAGCTAAAGCTTGGCCGAAATTAATTCATTCAATAGGACAATGATCCCAAGTACACCAGCACATCTACAACAGAATGGCTGAAAAAGAAAAGAATCCCAGTGTTACAATAGCCCAGTCAACGTCCAGACCACAACCTGATTGGAATGCTGTGTCAGGACCGTAAGAAAGCTGTGCATAAAGAAATGCCAGCAAACCTCAATGAACTGAAGCAACTTTGTATGAATAGTGGACCAAAATTCCTCCTCAATGATGTGGGAAACTGATAAAGAAAACGATTACTTCAAGTTATTGCTGCTAAAGGTGGTTATTCAAGCTATTGAATCATAAGGTGTACTTTTCACACATGGCTTTTACATTTTGTCCTTATTTATGTTAAATAAATCATGAAACTGTGTGATATGTCAAGTGCTGTTGTTCATCTCAGGTTGTATTTACCTATATATATATAGTTAATACAATATTAAATAAAAATCTGCACACCAGTCAAGCCATAAGACTTGCTTTTCCCACAGGAATCACAAATTTGCAGTGATGTTACTACCGCAAAGGATTCTGGGTGGGCATATGCAAATTAGTTCAATAAAGAATCACATTTTTGCCTCATTCAATTTAAACATGGATATATATATTTTACATTTATATTTCATTTGTATTATTTATTTAATATATATATATATGTCTATATTTATATTTATTTCAATATACATAATTTCTTTCTAGGCATATTTTGATATAACTATTATATATATATATATATGAAACCAAGAGGGCTGCACTCACCTGAACATGCATACATTACAGGGTGCTGCTGTGGCCAAAATATACAAAATACAGAATCCAGCGCCCTCGCTTATTCACTAAACAATGATTTCAAATCTTAGACATTGTTTTGTTTTATTTAAAAACAGAACGCATTAGGCTGCTAGAGTAGGACCTGCCAAGAATGGGGTACATTGACGTTGTGGCAGGCTTATGCAATATATGATCATAAAATGTAACTAAATCCCCATTATTTTTTGTCTAGGTGAGGTGTTTTAAAAAAAATAAAAAATGATTACAATCTCTAAGATTTGAAATCATTGTTTAGTGAATAAGCGAGTGTGCTGGATTCTGTATTTTGTGTATATGTATATATATATATATATATATATATAAATAAATATAAATACATAAATATATTAATATTTATATCAAAATAAATAAATATTTATATCAAAAATGCATAGAAAGAAATTATGTATATTGAAATAAATATAAATATTATAATATATATATTCATTTTCATTCCTGGGCTGCCGTAGGATTTCAAGGGCAGCATGGGCCCAACAAACCAATTTGGCAAATTTCAATGTGTAAAAACTGAATGGGGCAAACTCTTTATATGACTCTGTAACTTTCAAAAATACCATAAAACCTGTAAATGAGGGCCATTGTTGTACCCATGCAACATCTCAGCATACAAATTTGTGTGTTTCATTGCAGCAAAAACTAACAGTATTACGACAGTTATTATTCACAGTTAAAATGCCATGCAGAACTTGAAAAATAACATTTCTTATTTTCTTACACCTTTTTAGATTTTATTCATTTCAAATTGTGTTCCATATAAAATATTTAATGTGAAATGAAAGCCCTATGTCTCCTAAAAAAACAATATATAATATGTGTGGGTCCTCTTAATATGAAAAAGGTAAATTATTGTTGAACAGACATAGAGCTGAAAATCCAGGTTTTGCTTTAGTTTTGTTTAGGTGAGAACCAGTATAATTGCCTCCGTCCTTAAGGGCTTAAAGTGATCCTTTCAGCACCCTATATCTGGTGCTTGCATATAGTTCAATGTCCTACAATTCCTTGTTTAGTATATAGAGAAAAAATATATAGAAAGAACATGCATTTTGTTGGTTTTATCCATTATCTTTATAACTACATTTTTTTTAATATATCCTTAACTCAATGTACTCACAGCTGTCTAATTTGTTGGTGTTGTGAAAACACATAATTTTAATAAACAGTGGGTTTTTATTCACTAAATACTGAAATGTATAGAATTAAAAATATAAACTGGAAAATTAAATCTGTTATATTCACAGTTAGGCTATTTGTCTATTTTAATCTATGCTATTTGGTTTCAAGTCACTATAATTTAGTGTTTTGTAAATAACTCCCCTGTGAGTTTGAGTGAATTTAGAACTGACTTGTAACACTTAGGCTGTAAAATCCCTGGTTACTTCTATACAGATTTTTCTTTCGTCTCTGCTATTTCAGCTTTAATTTAGTCAGTTTCCAAATCATGATACTGAAGAGACTCCTTACAGCTGCGTGTTAGTTAGTCTAGTAGGAGATATTTTGTAGCCTACTTAATTTGACCTAAATCTGACAACGACATTGTTACAGACGACAAACCTGTGAATTGTGGTACTGGGTAGTTAACAGAAGAACACGCTGATTGTGCAACTTGTTAGAAATTCCCTTTTATATAAATGAAGATTGTATAATATGATAATGTTAATTTCACAGCCTTCATATATTTGAAATAAATATTATTATATGTTGCAAAATAAACTACTCATCAAATGTGTTGAAATAAAATATATACAATGTAGTCAGTACTTACAAAGAGTGAATGAGTGTCTCCGTAATGCGTAATAAGGTATGTTGTTAAAACTCTCAGTATAAAGGTTCTGCAGGACATTCTGAGAGTTTTTATTCTCCAGTATGAGCCATTCAAGAGCTTACACTTTCTATAGGGAGTATAAAGCATTTAGGGTATAATTACATTTATTCTCTACCATGAGGCAACCTGGTCCACTGTGTGCATGCGTCACTGTGCGCACACTTTCTGCTGGGAATACTGGGAAACTATGTGCAAGTTTATATTTAATACAACTAAAAGGCTTTAATGCATGATGGTTACTCTACAAACTATAACAGCTGATTGTAGTGTTTATGGCACAAGGAGTCATTGGGTGCAATCCCTCCATCATTGGTTGAACAATTTCCTAGTGGTTTGGAAAAAAAAAACCAACAAAGCCAGAACTCTCCCGGCACCCAAAGTCCACACCTCAAAACCAGCCAATATAACTCACAGCTTGCCTTTGCTATTCAAGTAACACAGATAACAATGCAATATAGATTAAGTTATAAGCCACAGTAATCTTGTGTCCAAGGTAACTAGATATGCAGATGTTAACCTGGTCAGAAAAAAAGAAGGAAACGTCAAATACCAGATATTTTCGAAATTAATTTGATATATGTATAAAAACTCACAAAAACAATACATTATCTCCTCAGTTAAACTATACCGTCATTATTAGATTTGAATTTTTTTTTATTAAAGGGTTACTTTACGCACCATAACCACTGCAATCATTTTAAATGGTCATAATTCCTGAGTCGATATGTGCAGTGTTTTTCCTTTGCCACACTGCACATACCGAGTTGAACCCCTTGGCTGCCAGAGGTATAACTTCACCTCAGTCAGTGCCAGAGGGACATCATTAACCCACCAAGGAGAAGAATTCCAGCCTCTTTATATTAATTCTGTGTAAATGTTTTTGTACTGTGTGCTATTCATTGGCTAAGAGTGGTCAGCTAATGCTCTCAGCCAAAAATATGGTGACTGGTTTGGCTTCTGACTACTATAGGTCTGCAGAAGCCAGAAGAGTGTCACTGATGAGGATAGGATCCTCAGATCAGAGCCCAACAAGGACCTAAGTAAGATGCCAAACTGTTACAGGGGAAACCGGACCAGTGTACTCTAGGCATCATAACCACTACAGCAGGCTGTAGGAATCTAGTGATGTGAACTATATTGCTCTTCCCCCACCAGTCAAGACAGTTTAAGTCTAATGCCTCTGTTCTTTAGACACTCATCTTCTAATTTCTCTTTATCATAGTAAGAGTAACTAGAAGAGGAGTATCTAAAGAACAAAGGCAGGAGCCCACTATTTTGTGCATCTACTGTGCATGCTCCAATTTGTCCAAGCCCATCTCTATCTGCAGTAAAATCACCTCATTTTGTGAAAACAGTTGGAGTTTCTTCTCCTACCAGTTTTAAAAGTAGCTTACCCAGTGAGAATATTATTAACACCACCGCTAATATTATTTTATTCATTTTTATTTTGCATTATATATTTTGTATTATTCTTCATTATATTTTTTTTATTATTTTTAATTTTTTATGTCTCAATCCTATTTTTCATTTAAACATTGTCCTTTGATACAATTTTGCCAGAATTGGCTGTGGGATACAGGGCTCTTTCGTTCTTTTTACTTGATATTTTTTTTATATAGTGGGCTTCCTTTTACAAATGCTGGACCTGCCAGCTTCCTCCTGACACTATTTGTGCTCTAGGACATGACCAATGTGCCGGATTATATCTTTACGGTTGATGTTGCCATATAGGGTCCCGGTGGCCATCTTGTTGGTGGAGGGCTATGGCACAGGTCTGAATATGCACTGGTGGGAGCAACTAATTCCTGCTTGGAGACATACAAACAGGTGGACTTTTCAATTAAGAGGCTACACACTCCTTGTGAAAGTCATATTGACGAAACTGGTTGGAAAAATGATACAGGAGCCTTCTTGGATCCTGAGTATTTGTGATCTTCTCTTTTTACCAGATAGGAACTTTCCCAGTGATCTCCAGGAACCAGTGTCCAGACTTTCTGTGGGAGAATCATTTGGAGTTCATCACTCCCTGTGGACTTGATCCTTATGATGTCTTTCATATTACTCATATTGTCACTTCATGTGGCATTTATGTTTGTGAGTGTATATACTTTTAGTTTTATTTGTTAGTAATATGGTAATTATTACACTCCACATATTATTTATTTTTAAGCTATTAAAGAATATATTTTTTCAGTCAACAGAATTATTCACCATGACTATTCCTGTTCTCTGCTCCGCGTATGTATATGAAGGCTTTCACTGTTTGTATATTATCCTTTATGTACGGTATCCCATGCCTCTTGTGTACTTCATCTGCAATACGCATTATCTTCATTCGAAAAATTCACTATGCCGGTTATTTATGCTTATTTCCACACTACCCTGTTTGAAATTGTACTTGTTCACTATATGTTCAGGGTTAAACGGTGTGTGGAAACAGTAGAGGGTATCACTCTATATCATGCCTTTCCCCAGAAAATGATACATGTCTGTCTGCTGTTTCAGTCTTCCATCTGGTCCCCTAGGGGAGTGTCCACCAGGTGGGAGACCTGCATAAATACAGGGGCAGGTAGCCCTGAATAAACAGACCACTGCTTGACCTTCAACACGGAGCCTTGTCTCGTTCTTGGGGGGATTCACTGTATGCTGCTGGAGATTGACTGCTAGGAGTGTAAGCTGATGTCTGCTTTTCCTGTTCGTCTGCTAGCAGCTATTCGTGAGGTTCCAGCTGGAGTGCTACCTTATTCCCTTGTATGCAGTTCGGGAGTTTGGTGCATTCATTTATATCCAAATTCGTGAGTTTTGGTGCTTTTACAGTAGCTGTGCCTTTTTGTGAAAAGGGGATTATCGCCTAAACGGATTTTCCCCCTTTTATGCTGAAACGGTCCGTAACAATTGGTGGCAGCGGCGGGATCGTTCCTACAGCCAGAAGGACAGCTACAGGAGACACCATTGCTCTGGATTTTACAAATTGAGGGCAACGCATGTCTCAGTACAGCGACCCTGACAGCACCAGCATGGAACCAGCAGTGGAGTTCGATGAGGGTGACATGGACGAACGAGATGCAGTACGCAAAGGCATCTGGTACCAGGCACTGGGTATGGTGGAATACCAGCAAGACGGGAGATTCCCCAAGGAGGAGCAGTGGTTGCAGAAGCGAGTAGCCCTGCGGATGCCCTTCCTGGGAGAGCAGCCCCTGGAGGAATGGGTGAGGGAATTGGAACACCTAGTATGGCAGGAAATGTGGCTGGAGGATGCCTACCAGGCGCTCTGGTGGTATGAAGCTCAGTACCTGCCCTGGACAGCCGAGCATGACTAGCCAGAGGGAGACGAGTTTGATGGTCCTGGCTTGTTATGGGAGACTTTTGCAGAGCCTGAGTTTGGGAGCGCTACACAAGCCCGGTTCCAGGATCTCTTTGAGTGGAGGGAGAGCAGGTATGACTGGGACGACACTCACAAGATTGAGCAAGACCTGGTCCACCTGGTGACCCGGGAGATGGAGCTGGAACAGGGCTACCAAAATCTGTTCCACTCCAGTGAGAAGGCTCAGCAGGGAAGCGCAGACTCAGATCCAGATCCAGACCCCTTCAGCTGGGAAGATATTGTACAGTTTTACTGGGAAGAACCCCAGGTGGCCAGTGGAGATGGGACCGAGGTCTCTCCACCGGTCCTGCAGGGAATTGGGAGCCCAGTCTCCATTTCCCAGCGGCAGTGTAAAGTGCAAGGAGAGGAGAGCAGTGTCCTCCCTCCCCAGCGGCAGGCTGAGTTACAGGGGGCAGAGGTAGTTGTTCCTGCCCCCCAGCAGCAGAGTGATATGCCAGGAAGGCAGTGTGAAGTGCAGGGAGCGGAGAACAGCGTCCTCCCTCCCCAGCAGCAGGCTGAGTTACAGGGGGCAGAGGTAGTTGTTCCTGCCCCCCAGCAGCAGAGTGATATGCCAGGAGGGCAATGTGAAGTGCAGGGAGAGGAGAGCAGTGTCCTCCCTCCCCAGCGGCAGGCTGAGTTACAGGGGGCAGAGGTAGTTGTTCCAGCCCCCCAGCAGCAGAGTGATATGCCAGGAGGGCAATGTGAAGTACAGGGAGAGGAGAGCAGCGTCCTCCCTCCCCAGCGGCAGGCTGAGTTACAGGGGGCAGAGGTAGTTGTTCCTGCCCCCCAGCAGCAGAGTGGTATGCCAGGAAGGCAGTGGGAAATACAGGGAGAGGAGAGCAGTGTCCTCCCTCCCCAGCGGCAGCGTGATTTTTCGGGAATTGTGAGCCCAGTCTCCATTCCCCAGCGGCAGTGTGATGTGCCGGGAATTGGGAGCCCAGTCTCCATTCTCCAGCGGCAGTGTTATTTGCCGGGAATTGGGAGCCCAGTCTCCAGTCCCCAGCGGCAGAGTATCCAGCAGGGAATAGAGAGCCCAGCCTCCTTTCCCCAGCAGCAGGACTCTGTATTGGGAGGAGAGACAGTCGGTCTCCCTCCGCAAAGACTGGAAGTATGTATGGGAGAGGAGATTGTTACCACCTCTCCCCAGCGGCGGATCATTAATGGGCAGAGTGTTATATCGGGAGAGGAGCTTGTTACCCCCTCTCCCCAGCGGCAGCTTAATGTACCAGGGGGAGACTGTAAACCCCCCACCGGTGCAGATGGGACCGTGGTCTCTGCACTCACCACACAGGGGGTAGGGACGGTCGGTCCTACCCCCCCACGACCGAGCTATGTACCAGGGGGAGACTGTAAACCCCCCACCAGTGCAGATGGGACCGTGGTCTCTGCACTTACCACACAGGGGGTAGGGATGGTCGGTCCTACCCCCCCACGACAGAGCTGTGTATCCAAGGGGGAGACAACCGGTCTCCCCACTCAGCAGCAGAGCTATGCAACTAAGGGGGAGACAGTCCGTCTCCAGCAACCAGGCTCCAACCAGACTACTCCGGTGGTAGTGCTGGCACCAGGACAGAGTACCGCTGGTCTCTGCCCACTCAGCAACCCACCAAGGCAGCCTACCAGTCCCCTACACAGCCGTGGTGAGGCACCTGGACATGGACAAACTTCTCCTCTACCCAGGTGTAGTAACTATTTATTGTGGGTGGGCTGTACTGTTTTTTTTGCTTTGTGGGTGCATTGCTGGACTAACAAGGGCACTGACCGGCAGGAGGTCAGGTACCCTGTTAGTCTTTTTGGAAAGGGGGAGAGATGTGACGAAACCAATCTCGCCACATTGTATTGGAGGAGCCTGGTTGCCCGCCTGCTGCCTCTGGACTATGGACCGGCAGCTAAAGGGTTAATTTTACTGTGCAGAAGGATTTATTTCTCCCTTTCTGCACAGCAGTTCGGTAGATTTCATCTACCGAACAAACAGCCGTTCACCAACCTCCCCAGAGCCGTGGGAAGCCGGCCGGCGTTGTTAATTGGCCACCCAGAAGCTGGAGTGTGCTGCCAATTTACCTCCCTGAAGCTGCGGTTAATTGCCTGTTAACTGTGTGGACGCTGTTACACTTAGCGGCCGCTAGGTGGCGCTGGTCTGGAGCTCCCCGGGCAGCCAGCACTTTTCTGCCCGGCTTTCATGCACCAAAATCGGACACTTTTCCGTGCAGGCACCGCTGAACCTCCAGCCCCTGGTTCTCATTCGTATGGATTTGGTGAATGCGGGGAAATTCGGTAGTTTGTTTTATGTGAATTGTAGTAACCCAGATAGCCTGCCCTGGAGCCTGTTCGTATAATTAAAGACTTTGGCTCCATGGCAATTAAAATGTATTTGTGTGGTCTGGGTGCCATTCTCCTAATAATGTGCACCCAGACCTGAGCTATCTGGGGATATGTTACATGTCTGTGTTTTATGTATAAAATGTGTCTGTATGTATTTTAAAGTGATAGTCTGTTTCTGTGTCACCATGTGCATAATGGAGTCTGGCCTTTGTCTTAGGAGATAATTGAATTACTTCATTAATTATCTCCAGGGCAGGGAGGAGGAAACCAAGATGCATGGTGGGAAAGTATTGTGGCTGTGTGTACGAAAATGATACATGTCTGTCTGCTGTTTCAGTCTTCCATCTGGTCCCCTAGGGGAGTGTCCACCAGGTGGGAGACCTGCATAAATACAGGGGCAGGTAGCCCTGAATAAACAGACCACTGCTTGACCTTCAACACGGAGCCTTGTCTCGTTCTTGGGGGGATTCACTGTATGCTGCTGGAGATTGACTGCTAGGAGTGTAAGCTGATGTCTGCTTTTCCTGTTCGTCTGCTAGCAGCTATTCGTGAGGTTCCAGCTGGAGTGCTACCTTATTCCCTTGTATGCAGTTCGGGAGTTTGGTGCATTCATTTATATCCGAATTCGTGAGTTTTGGTGCTTTTACAGTAGCTGTGCCTTTTTGTGAAAAGGGGATTATCGCCTAAACAGATTTTTCCCCTTTTATGCTGAAACGGTCCGTAACAGTTAGTTAAATGCCCTCCCATCAAGAGGTGGTGACATCCTTGACACGGGAGTGGACACAAGATGTAGGCGCCATCTTGTTAGCATGAGGTGTTCACTCGATGGGAGGGGTGCTTTGGCAGCCATTTTGAGTAGTTGGCATTGTTAGTTTCAAGGTTAGTTTTCAAGGTTTTTTTAGTAGATACACATTTTATTATTCAGCTGACACATACTTTATCAAGACCAACATGTCGCTCAGCGGCCACAATGTTTCATTCAACAGGAACTCATTGTTCCGCTGACGCACATTTCCTCCGTACAAAGCATTCTCTTAAGCTAATATCATGAGTTCTATAATTCTACAACAGTCCCCCCTTAAAATGTTAGTTACTAAAAAAAACTTAATTTGTTAATATCAGAAGAGTTGTTAGCCCAAAGACACAGAAATCCCATGACCGCTAGCTTGGTGTTATTGCAAAGTGCATGTCTACCCCTATCTGACCCTAACAGGCTGCAGCTCATCCATTAGTATGGCCCTCGAACACTTCACTGTGGGGTTGGCCAGCTGGCAGCTTGTCCACTACTTCTTCCCACAGGCTAACCCATACAAACGGACGCTGTCCCTGCGCTGGTTCCCTTCCTAAAACATCTGCACTTTATCAGTATAAGGGAGAGTTTGTAGCGGAATACAGGGTGAGGTGAGATCTCATCATCGATCATCGATCGCCAGATGAGTGAAAGTTGGCGTTGCTTGGTCTGTAGTCTTCTGTAAGAATTTTCTAAGGCATGGGAGGACACAACAAACGAGAAGAGCGAGAACAAAAAGGAAAATTAGTAGAGCCACACCAATATGGACTAAAGCTTTCTGCCAACCTGACATCCAACCAAACCACCTTTCCCAGGGATCTGTCACCCCAGAATTCCTCTTCAACTCTTCTGAGACTTTCTTTAACTTCTCTATGGCCATAGTGACTTTACCATTTGGACCTGTGTTTTCTGGAATCTAAGTGCAACAAGTCATGGTGTCGGGTAGTATTTTACATACACCCCCCTTCTCAGCTAGAATTATGTCTAAGGCCATTCTGTTCTGGAAGGTCATCTGGGATGTGGCCTGCAACTGTTCGGCCAGGCCCTGGAGGGCATCCCTGGTGTAGTTGACAAAATGCTGTTGGTTGTAATAAATCTAGTTAATCCAATTAAGGTTTTTATTGGCAGTGACTATGGTAAAAAGTGATTCAAAACCTGCAGCGACTTCATCTCTAGCTTTAAATTCATTAGGTACCCCCCTAGGCACCCCAACGGCATCTATGTAAATGTGGGGGTCAAAACTGCCTTTTACTGGGGTTTCGCGCTTGACTCTGGCTGATGTATGTGGAGGAACGTGTGTGTCAGGATGGTTATCAGAAATAATATGAATGGGCATGATAACTTTGGCTAGGGCACACTCACCCCACCACTCAGTTTCTAGCCTGGATCTTAACTGCAAATCCCCACATAACCAGTAAATATCCCCTAATGACCTGGTATGGTGTTGTAACAGGCGTATAGGAACAGTTCTGTAGGTGGCACAATAACCATTGGAAAAGTTACCCATGAATTTACCAATCCCGTCATAGTTAGTATAACAAGTGTAATTACCCTTATAAATTGTGATTCCATCTGGGGGTTTGATATTTCCAACTAAGAGGGGGTACTCTGCCGTCCATGCTTCGCAGAGGGACCTGTTAAAATTATAGCGGTAGGCAAAAAGACTTAGGAAGCAATTCTCTATTTCCAAAGGGAGAGTTAGAGGAATGGTGCCAAGATGAGGCCGAGCACCACCGCACACATAGCATGCGGTTCTGTTATGTTTATTAGCATTATATTTCATCCACTCTAACCAGAGATTGACATCATTGAAACCAGTTTCAGCGGCCATGGTATCTTCGAAGGTGGGGTTAGCAATGGCCATCATGTCCTTAAAAGACTGGATATGTGGTTTCAGTGGATTTGGGACCATATGAACAGCCCCTTGCCACTCTGGAGAGTGACACATATCTTTAAGATAGAAATGACCTAATTTGTTATAGGAACCTCTTTTCCAATACATTCCCATTACATATTGGTCAGCATCCTTTGGGCCAGGATGCTCAATATTTAACATTAATTTCATGGGCGTACCTCCTCCAGGCTTTCTTAAAGTCATTCTTTGAAGGAGAGATCTACCATGGTCATCTACTTTAGATAAGGCACTTTTGGGTTTGTAACCCCAGGCAGGCCCAGCATTCCATCCTGCAGCCCCCCAATGGTTACAGTTGTGCCCCCATTGCTTGTCAACTACACAAACATAGGGGTCTTTTGCATGTGGTATATCTTTGTAAATGGTTTGAATCTGTGACTTGGGAAATGGGCAATCTACAATGTCACAGTAATCAAAGGTAAATGTAGCTACGCGGGTGCATGATGAATTATACCAGAAAGTGTACCCACTAGCATCTTTAGTAATAGCCACTTGTTGGGCCTCAAGGAAACTAATCAAGGGGATGATGTACCAGAGGTACATGGTTGTGAGGAGTCTGCTTCCTTTGGGGCAGGAACCTTTTTGCAATGGGAGGCGTGGATCCAGTTGCCTCTTCCAGACAACTTGACGGAGGTGGAGGTGATCAGTAGAACTTGAAATGGTCCGTCAAATCTTGGTTCCAGGGTGTGTTTCCGCACAAATTTCTTGACTAGGACCCAATCACCGGGGAGCAGACTGTGGTTGCCCGTGTCAGAATCAGGATCTGGAATTGAAGAGAAAGCTTGGGCATGGATTTTGTTTAAAGCACTTGCAAGTTCAGTTACATAATCTACTAAAACATCAGTTTGAAGTTGTAGTTGTTGGGGAAAATAGCAACCTAGCCTGGGTGCAGTCCCAAATAGAATCTCATATGGAGATAATGAGGGTTTTCCTCTGGGTGTGTGTCTGACACTGAATAGAGCTATTGACAAGCTTTCTGGCCAGGGCATCTTTGTTTCATACATTCCACTTTGCCACTGCTTTGTGGGTGATAAGGTGTGTGAAAAGCAAGGGTCACTCCTAAGGCAGTGCAAATCTCTTTGGTTACTGATGCTGTAAACGCTGGGCCTTGGTCGCTTTCAATAACTTCTGGGAGTCCAAATCTACATACAATTTCCGTGAGTAGACGCTTTGCTGTTGTCTTGGCGGCAATGTTAACTACTGGATAGGCTTCTGGCCAGCCTGAGAACATGTCCACTATCACTAGTGCATATTCATAGTGACCACTCTTTGGCATCTGGATGTGGTCGATCTGAATCCTCTGGAATGGATACATGGGCTTAACCAGATGTTTTGGAGGAACTTTGACTGGTTTTCCTGGATTGCATTTAGCACAAATAACACAGGCCTTGCAGTAGTTACTGGTTAGTGTAGTAATTTCGGGTGCTTCGTAGTACTTTTGTACAAGAGCATTCATTAGAGCCTTTGATAAATGTGCAGGTCCATGTGCCCATTGAACGACTGCTGGGTATAAATTCTTAGGGAGGCAGAACTTTAGGTTTTTGGAGTACACTCCATCCTTCAGAACTGCCCCTTTCTGTTTCCATCTTTGTATTTCCTCAGGGGCAACTGCAGCCTGTTGTTCCTGTAGGATTTTTAGATCAGTTGGAAGAGTCTGCAAGGTAAATATGGGAGTTTCTTCGTTTCCGGACACTCTTCTGTCCACTTCCTGTGGTTCTCTTGCAGCTTGTTTTGCAGCTTGATCAGCCAGATGGTTGCCCCTTGCTTCATCTGAATCCAACTTCCCATGTGCCTTTACCTTCAGAATGGCCACTTCTTCTGGAAGTAGGAGGGCATCCATCAGCTCCTTGATTGCAGAACTGTGCTTGACTGGTGTGCCGGCAGTGGTAAGAAATCCTCTTGTTTTCCAAATTAATCCGAAGTTATGAGCCACGCCCAGTGCATATCTTGAATCTGTGTAGATATTGGCGTGCTTCCCTTCAGAGACCTTGCATGCTGAAGTTAGGGCTTGTAGTTTAGCTTCCTGTGCAGACATTGTTGATGGTAAAGATGATGACTTGATAATTTCACCTGTTGTGGTGACGGCATATCCTGTGTGATATTTTCCTTCTTCATCAGCATACCTTGAGCCGTCCACAAACAGGGTGAGGTCAGGATCTATTAGTGGATTCTCATGCACAGTTGGTAAATGTGTTGTTTCCATTTTCATCTGTTCAAAACAGTCATGGGGCACTTCTGGATCATAATCGTGCGTTATGACCAGATCTTCAAATTCTTCTTCCAGAACGTACCGTGGCCATGCTTTTACATGTTCAGTTGTTGGGTACTTGACAACGCCTCTTTCTTGGAGCTGTAGTTCATCCATGGTGGCCCATAGTTTTGCCATGGGCCCGAGATCACCCCATGACTTTATCTTTGATTTGGTAACAGGGACGTGTGGAATGGCTGTGTCCCAATGGTGATATAGATGTTCAAGTCCAGGTGGTAGTTGGACCAAAATCATACTGTTGCTTTCAGTATCGCAGTAAAGATCTTGTAGAGTGAGTTTTACCTCAACTAATTGATAGAGTTCATCTTCATAATGAGGGTCAGGGTTAATGGTTGGTTTGTACCACATGGTGCAGAAAGCATATTCTGGCCCGTCACAGAAGGGTAAATTGGAATGCATTCATTTAGTAGTGTGGTTAAGAAGTAGGACATAGCCTTCATCTATGATAAATCCATAGTAGCTACCCCCCTCAGGGAGTGGCAGAAGAGTGGACGGATTCAAAACCTGACATCGTTGAAGGGTAACATTGTCAGGTAACAGGAGATGACATTGGAGACGAAGGTGTCTTGCAGGGGTAACATGTTTGAGTTGGACCTGCTTGATTATGGCCGAAATATCATGAGGTGCTAAAACAGTCAGAGGGTGGCCAAGAACCAGGTCCCCAGTGCTGTTAATGAGTTCCTGAGCAGCAAAAACAGCTCGAAGGCAAGAGGGCCACAATGTCCAGTTGGCAAGAGAAGAAGCCAATAGGCCTTTGGCGTCCGCCAGGACCATGGGCTTGAGTGAGGACTCCTGTAGCGTGGCCTTGTCTTTCAGACACAAATAATTTGAAAGGTTTGGTGTAGTCTGGTAGGCCAAGTGCGGGAGCAGAAGCAATAGCACGTTGGAGAGTATAGAAGTTGTCATGTGCTTCAGAGGACAGACAGAACGGGTCTGATTTGAGAGCATCATACAAAGGTTGCATGAGTAGGGAGGCCTCAGGGATCCACGCTCGGCAGTAAGAAATAAGGCCTAGAAAGGCGTGGAGGGACTTTGGAGTTCTTGGAGGCGGAATGGCCAAAACCGCTCTGACACGATCACGGGTGAGGTGTCTAGTGCCATGAGACAGGCAATGGCCTAGAAAGATTACAGTAGCCTGACAAAATTAAAGTTTGACAAGAGATGCCTTACACCGCTGATCTGCAAGATAACAAAGGAGATCCAGAGAACATTTTTCTGTCGTGGGGATGTCATCTCCACAAAGGAGCAGGTCGTCAACATATTGGAGAAGGACAACCTCAGGGTGGTTAGATTGCCACGGATCAAGAATGGAAGACATTGCCTTTGCAAACTGACTTGGTGATTTTTGTGCCCCCTGGGGCATAACAGTCCATGTGTATTGTTGTTTCTCGTGTGTGAAGGCAAACAGGTACTGACAGGTGGGGTCCAGAGGGACACTGAAAAGGGCATTGGCCAAGTCAATCACTGTGAAGTATTTGGCAGAGGGTGGAACACCAGAGAGGAGTGTGAGTGGGGTTAGGCACAATTGGGGTGTCCAGAACCGTGGCCTCATTTACAGCCCGAAGATCCTGGACCATCCTGTACTTCTCAGGTTCACCCTTGGGTGTCCTTTTCTTTACAGGAAACAATGGGGTGTTACATGGTGATTCGCACTTGACAAGAGCACCTTTGGCTAGTAGTGCTTGGACTTGTTTCGTGATGGCTGCAGCTTGTGCTGGTTTCAATGGATATTGAGACTTTCTTGGTAATTTTGCTCCTGGAATTAGCTTTACCATCACAGGTGGGACTTTAAGATTACCTATGTCCTCTGGGCCTGAAGACCATAGCTTCTTGGGGACACCTGTCATTAGAAATTCTGGAAAATTGTCCCTCAGGGCCTTTGCATCCCCATGGGGTTTTTCTAGATGAAGCATCAAAGGCAGGGAACACAAGGCTGAGGTGTCTGATTCCGACAGGGGAGAAGATAGTTCCACCTGGCCGTCTGGTGTGAAGGTGATAGATGCCTGCAGGCGGGAAAGGACATCAGCACCTAACAGGTTAATAGGGCATGTTGAAGACACCACAAATCGGGCAAGCAGACTGGGGCAGTTGCCAACCCGTAAAGGAGTAGTTAAAGGACTATGTCTCGGTAGGCCATCTACACCAACACAGGAGACATCAATATTGGAAAGGAATGAAGAATCAGGCAGGTCTTGTTCTCTCAGAACACTTCGGGCTGCACCTGTGTCAACAAGGAATGTGGTAGGGTGACCCTCAATAGGTAAAGTCACAGTGGCTAGTGGCCCCCCTTGTTCCCCAGAAGACACTGCCATGACAGGGGTTAATGACACAGGCTTGCCAATTTCCTAATCTTCTTGAACTGAATCATGTAAGGGAGGTTTTGGAGCCTTTGTTGTAGGTGTAGGCTTAGTCACCTCCTCGTCTGTATATGGTTTACGGTATTTCCTGGGCTCGGGGCATTCACCCCTGAAATGGCCCTTTTCCCCACAATTAAAACAGACTCCATCAGTGGGCCTGGTGCCTTTTGGGACAGGGCATGACACCATAATAGGAGTTGAATTGAACTTCCTAGGATTCTGTGCTGTTTCTAGTCCTCTGGCAACTAAGAGTAACTTATCCAGGGGAACCACTCTATATTCAGGGCATGCAGCAATAATACCCTTGCGTATAGAGTCTTTGATGCCTAGGACAAAGGCACCGGAAAGCATCTGGGAGTGAATTTTGTGGCTGAGATCAAATCCCAGGTCTGAGAACACTTGAAAAAGTCTAGCATGGAACCTCTCCACAGATTCACCCTTTTCCTGAACAACATCATTGAGGCCAGCTGCTTGGTCCGCGAGCTTATCCTTAGCCCAGGCCTTCAGCTGGTTGCAGAACTCAATCCCTGATGTATAGTCAGTATCACTAGCGAGCCAGTTGGTACAGAGGTGGCGGGCAATGCTAGGCCAATAAGCATCTCCAGCCTTTATGGCACAGATGCTTAATAAATCACGCCATGCGGCGGAAGAGGTTTGTTGAATTTGGACTACCTCTCTATAGAAGGGCATGGGTTGTTTTTCAGGGTCAGGGAGTGATTTCATCAGAGCAGAGGCCTGTGTTGGATTGAAGGAGACATACATTATAGGGGCCTTATCTCCCTGAACCTGGCGACCGAAAGGGTCACGGATAGAGGACCGGGGCAGGCGGGGTGATGTGTCTCTGGAGTCTGGTGGAACTTTGTAACCATGAGAACTGACTGAATCGAATTCATTTTGGGACGGTGACATTCTGACTCCTGTAGGATTTGTAGCTACCTGGGGTGTCAGGGCTGGGGGTAGAATGAGCACTCCGCTTGCAAGAGCTAATGGTGAGGTATTAGCTGGTGGTAACAAATCATTTGGAAGGACCGGCATTAGAGGTGCCGCACCACTGGGGGCTGCCATATTGGAGGCGTGGAAGGAAGTGGCGTTGGGGTTTAGGGAGGAAATGGCGGCCATGTTGGATGTGGGCACGACTTGAGCAGGTTGAGGCAAGGTAGGCGTGATTGGGGCCGGGGGTGTGGCAATGGAAGGTACATGGGAAGGGGCTGAATAGGGCAGAGTTGCGGGATAAGGGTAGGAGAATGGCCAGGCCATTTGGGCAGGTGCCAGGGCGGGACACGGGTAGGGCGGAGGAGATGGGTAGGGATTAGGAAGGGAGGAAGGATATAAAGGATATAGATATGGCGGTGGGGAAATGGAGGAATGTGTAGCTGGTGGAGTAGGAGGAGGAGAAGGTGAAGTAGGAGGGACAGGAGGAGTAGGAGGAGGAGAAGGTGGAGTAGGAAGGACAGGAGGAGTAGGAGGAGGAGAAGGTGGAGTAGGAAGGACAGGAGATGAGGGAGGAGGAGGAGAAGGAGCAGTAGGAGGGGAGACAGACGAAGGGGAGAGATTAGTGGGAGGAGTAAGAGGAGGTGGGTAGGTAGGGGAGCAAACAGGTGATGTAGCAGTGGAGGTGGGCGGAGTGGAGGACGGGCGGAAGGGAGGAAGTGCGGACGAAAGAAATGGACTGGAGTGGAGGGGTGGTGGAGGAGAGGATGAGGGTGACGAGATCTGTAGGACTGATGGGGGGGAGAATAAGGATCCATCAGCATTCAAGACTGGGTAAACAGGGGCGGTGGTAGGGTGGGGACCAGGGGTGGGGACCGTGGTCAGCTGCATTTCGGTCATTGCTGACGTGATGTTGGGAGTGGTCACCTCCTGGGCGCCATAATAGGGCGCTGGCTGGGAGAACTTCCCAATAACACAATTATTATAATACACAAACAATCTTAAACCTTTATGATCAATTTCTTCCTCGACCCATTCCTCTTGCTGAATAGCTCTTGCTACTCGGTACCAGGCTTCTGCTGTACGGACCAAATCATGGTCCGACAGCTTCCCTCTCTTCTCTGTCAGTAACTTACGCCAGCTCTCTGGCTGCAATCTGCCGCACGGAGGTACGGTAATTCCACATACTTTAGCAATCTTACTCACTTTCTTAACCATCTCTTCTCCTTCTCTGTCTTCTACCAAATCACATGCTAACCAACCCTTACTGGGTTTATCTAACTTCTGTCCCATCCTCCCTATATAGAGAAAGAGAGAAAAGAAGGTCTACAGTGCTCGACTGCTACGTAAGAGTGGGTTCCTACGCACTAATTCCGCCTACCCGAGGTAGCCGCGGATTGGAGCGTGGCGAGAAGTGTGTGACCAATCACTTCTCTCAACAAAGCAAAATAGGAGGGGAAAGTGTAAATAACACAGAGAGTAAGATAAGAGTAAGCACAGGAATCTGTGTGACAGACAATTAAGACAACATTTCAAATTAAATACAGTGCATGCATCACAGTTCAAATAAAATCAACAGTAATCCCTTTCCTTTACTCGTGTGGCAGAAGCCACCTCCCTCAACCTCGTAGTGTCCCTGTTGCGGACCCACCCGCAAGTCTCACTACCACGCGGTGATGGAAACAGCAATGCCTGCCCGAATCCACTCGCCACAAAAACCTAACAATGTCTGTATCCGCGGGCACTGAGAGGTGAAAAAATACAATAATACCTTTCCTTTACTCGTGTGGCAGAAGCCACCTCCCTCAACCTCGTAGAGTCCCTGTTGCGGACCCACCCGCAAGTCTCACTACCACGTGGTGATGGAAAACGGCAAACACCGGCCCGAATCCACACGCCACAAAAACCTAACAATGTCCGTATCCGTGGGCACTGAGAGGTTAAAAGAACACTACCAGCGTCAGCGCTCGAGGCTGAAGTGTCCCACCCTCTGCAAGCAGAGTAATGTGCACAATGAGGCTAGCCAGACTCTCAAAGTGACACCCTGGACCTGAGAAAGTAGTGAGTCCACACAGACTTCCACCAGGTCCCCTCTCCTTTTTCCTTACTGCTAGAGCCATCTAGCACCTAAAAGGGGTAAACAGGCACTCACACTCCCCCAGGGACTTAAGCTAAATACAAACCAATACAAACACACCCAGGCAACAGATAGTCAAAAATGCAGGTAAACTAGGTATCAATAACAATACAAGGACTCTGGGCAAGTTATTACCTGACTTTGATGTCCTCTCGGCAGCAGTCACAGACACTGGGACAGGTCAATCACAGGGGCAGGAACATACCGGCTAGGTGCTGCAGCAATCTCTACCGTGTACTCAGAGGTGATCAGGCTCTTTTCCTTCCCCCAGGATTCATCCCCCCAGCGTCTTCTTGGACAGCTGTCCGGGCAGGGCATAACCCAGAGCCCCACGTTGGGCGCCAAATTGATGTGGATTCTTTTCTGCAAACCAATAAGTTTGAATGACTATCTGTTCCTGTCCAAATTAAAAATAATAAAGTTGCGTGCACGCGGAAGTAAATTCACACTGAGACACAGGGTTCAGGTTGATGAAAGAACTTCGGAATGGTTTTAATAGCCCAACTAAAAAGTGGGTTCGCAGACCCTTTTAAAGGCATTATTACATCGCTGAAGAATTCAAGATAACAACAAGTAAACATTATTAATTGGTTTAGGTGTTAAGTGGTTAGTTAAATGCCCTCCCATCAAGAGGTGGTGACATCCTTGACACGGGAGTGGACACAAGATGTAGGCGCCATCTTGTTAGCATGAGGTGTTCACTCGATGGGAGGGGTGCTTTGGCAGCCATTTTGAGTAGTTGGCATTGTTAGTTTCAAGGTTAGTTTTCAAGGTTTTTTTTAGTAGATACACATTTTATTATTCAGCTGACACATACTTTATCAAGACCAACATGTCGCTCAGCGGCCACAATGTTTCATTCAACAGGAACTCATTGTTCCGCTGACGCACATTTCCTCCTGACAAAGCATTCTCTTAAGCTAATATCATGAGTTCTATAATTCTACAACATCTGTTTGTCTACATATGTGTCTGTATGTGTACCTATTTGTATGCATGTGTATCGGCAAGTGTGTCAGTGTGTGCCCCTATGTATTTGTATGACACTAGTTATATCTGTATAAGTGTCATTCTGTGTATGTACATCTGCATGTGTGTCTATATGTGTGTCAGTGTTTGTATCTGTAGAAGTGCCATTCTGTGTATCTGAATGAGTCATTCTGTGTGTCTGTGTATTAGCATGTGTGTCCGTGTATGTATCTGTATGTGTTATACAAATGGGGGGTGGGAGGGGAAGGGAGAGATGCATGGGGGAGCCCCAGGACACTTTTCGCACCGGGGCCCTGTGGGTTCTAGTTACGCCTCTGCTGTAAAGTAATTATATTGCTTGATTATATATTTATGGATTGATAACTCCCACTCAACGTTTTTCCTTTTGTGTTGTTTTGTTTAAATGTGTATTGTTATTCGTTGAATATTTAGAAAAAATTCCCCCCAAAAAACTATTTTAAAATGAAAGTATGGATTATTGGTCTCCTTTAATATATCGCTCAGAACAAAACAATGTTTTATTAATCTTTTTAAAAACATTTTTAAAGTCCTCATTCTTCAGGGTGTAAATGAAAGGATTCAGCATTGGAATAAGTACAACATATAAAAGGGCCAAAAACTTGTCATGTTCTGGAGAATACATAGATATTGGTCTCATATACAAACAGATCAGTGTTCCATAAAACAGGATAACGCAGGTCATTTGAGAGGCGCAGGTAGAAAAGGTTTTACGTCGACCACTTGCTGATTGTATATTTAGGATAGAAGAGATAATAAACACATAAGATATCAATGTAAGTATAAATGCACTTACAGTCAGGAGAGTCCCATCAATGTAGTTCCATAACTCAATAGTAAATGTATCACTACAGGTAAGTTTAAGCAATGGGGCTAAATCGCAGAAAATGTGCTCAATGTGATGAGAACGACAGTATGATAAGTTAGCAGTTAAAATAGTATGTAAAACAGGATTGAGAAAACCCATGGCCCACACTGCAAGTACTATTTGAGCACAGTGCTTTGGATTCATAAGTATTGAGTAATGAAGAGGGTGACAGATTGCTACATAGCGATCATAAGCCATGGCGACCATTAGTAAGAATTCTGTACAAGCAAAGGCTATGAAAAAATACAGCTGAATAAAACACTCTAGAAAGCATATGGTCTTACACTGAGTGAAGAGCATGGCCAACAGTTTGGGTAAAATGGTCGATGTGTAAGAGATATCAATGGCTGATAGATTACACAAGAAGATGTACATGGGTGTGTGTAAATGAGAGTACAAAATTATAGACATAAGAACGATAAGATTACTGAAGACAATAATTAGATACACTGATACAAATGCTATAAAAAGAGGAAACTGAAGATGTGGTAAGTCTGAAAAACCTTGTACAGTGAATTCATTTGGTTTGGATTCATTTACTGGTATCATTTTCAATCTTCTTGTCTACAAAGCAAGACACAAAGATACTAAAAGTGGACAGACACTTTTCACTGATTAAACTTGCATTTAAAGCTGTGTATCTTTACTTTGCGGTTCCATTGTTTTAAACTGTGCAATCATTTTGGAGGCATTTGAGTGAAATGTGTAAATAATGTGTTGAAAAGTTAGATACAAAAGATATACAGAAAACTGCAGACTGCAATCAATAAATAAATGTTCAAAATCACCCTGTATCAGGCACCAGGCTCGGGCAAAACAAGCAAATGCGGGTGGACTGCAGTGGTCATGGGCCAAGGCCAACATGGGAGATAAACGATCACAGAGGGGTCTCTGTCCATTCATAGGCTTCATCAAAGATCTCCCTCACTGGTGCAGCAAACTCTAATGCCTGGGGGAAAGGACGGTCTGCATCTCTGCCAGATATCCTTATTCTTCAGGGTGCCAATCAAACGCTCCAGGCACAGGTGAAGATCTCACGTTTAGCCCACTGGACCAACAGGGATCTGCATGCCCCCTTCAAGGTAGGGCAAAAATAAATACAAATACAAATATATTAATAATAATAATAATAATAAATAACTAAATCAATAATTCCCCTATCCCACTCTTTATACACACATTATGCCACCTAAATACACACACTACAAACCTATACACACTATTCTATCATAAAAACACACTATGCTCCCTATACACACTAAACACCCCCTCTACACACAAACATACACCCAGCATACACATTATACCCTCTACACCCCTACATTGTATCCACTACACCCATATACATACAAAACTCAGCCCCTATAAACACACACTACACCCCCTATATACACACCAAACCACTATATACATACTCACTACACTTCCTATACAAACACACTACACCCCCTATGCTATTCCCCTTATGCACACTTGTGCTTTATACCCTCTATACACAAAGACTACATCGCCTACATGCGTGCACACACTACAGGTATTAGAAAAATAAACACACACACAAGGCAACCCCTATGCACATTGTCACATACACATTACAGCCCCTACTGTTACACACATACACACACTACAGCCCATAGACACTCACACAATATCTACAGCTCCTCTAAAACAGACTTTTCCTGGCACTAAAGTGTTAATAGGTCCCCCCATCCTCAGGGTCCCACTCCCGCCGAGCTCTAGGGGTAGGAAGGGGTTAAACACTTACCTTTCTCCAGCGCTGGGCTCCCTCGGCGCTGGGGACTCTCCTCCTCCTTCCGATGTCATTTGCTGAATGTGCATGCGTGGCAAGAGCCGCGCGCGCATTCAGCCAGTCCATAGGAAAGCATTTCTCAATGCTTTCCTATGGACGCTGGCGTCTTCTCACTGTGAAAATCACAATGAGAAGCGCGGAAGCACCTCTAGCGGCTGTCAATGAGACAGCCACTAGAGGATGGATTAACCCATATGTAAACATAGCAGTTTCTCATTGAGCTGAAGTGGTCTGGGTGCCCAGGGCCGCCATCAGAAATTGTGGGGCCCCTAACAAAGCTCAAGGTCTGGGCCCCCGGTGCCTGCCTCCAAGCCCCGCCTCCAAATCCCGCCCACAGGAATACACACACACACAGACACAAAAGGACACAGACACACACACAGAAAGATACACAAATACTGAAACAGACATACACACGTTTAGACACATACACAGATACACACATACTGACATAGACATATATACATACATACTGAAAAACAGATATACATACAAACTGACATACAAACATACATATATACATACAAAAACGTACATACATATTGACATACATACATATTGACATACATACATATTGACATACATACATATTGACATACATACATACTGATATACATACATACATACATACACACACAGATAGATATATACATACACAGATACATACAGACATACTGACATACACACACAGACATGCATGCGTACTGACATTCATGCTAATAGATAGATAGATATATACATAGATACTGACATACACACACACACAGACATACATACATACAGACATATATACATACTGACATACACACACACATACAGACATACTGACATACACGCACACACACAGACATATATACATACTTACATACACGCACACATACAGATACACACACACACAGACATACATACAGACATACATACACATACATCACACAGACATACATACAGACATGCATCACACAGACACACATCACACAGACACACATACAGACATATATACATACTGACATACACACACAGACATACATGCATACTGACATACACACACAGACAAACATACATACTGACAAACAGACATACATTTAGACATATATATATACATACTGGATATATAATCCTGATATTTACAGAGTGAGTGTAGCAGGAAGTGGAAAAGAGGGAATAAGACAGAGGGACAGTATTTGAGCTCTAAAACTGGAAGAATAAGAGTTCACCAAATCCTATAAAAACTTGCAAACAGTACACAGTAAATGTGGGTATCCGGGAGCTTAAAAAGTTAAATAACAATGAATAAAAATAAATATAAATAGCCGATATGAATTATACTTTTCCTATACCCAAGTATGCAAATCGTTAAAGACATATAGGGAACAGCAGATACATTGCTTCTCAGTCTCTCAAACCATATAAATATAAAAGTCCATAAGATAATTGTAGCGGAATGCAGTGAGCCTGTCCTGCAAAATGCCTGTGTGACTATGTTTGTATATGTTTTCCCTATGTTGAAATTGCTATTCGTGTGTGTATTATGTGAATTGTATGGTATTCGGTAGTTTCCATCCGTACTATATACTTATGGAAACTACCGAACGGAGGGACCACCCCAGAGAGAAGTGTGCCGGCTATTAAAGTTCACATTCCTTCCAACCGCAAGTTAACCGGCTCATTAGCATTGTATCTGGGTGGCCGCCATTCGGCATGCGTACACGTGGCGGCGGCCATCTTACGCATGAAAATCCCAGCGGTGTTTGGTCGTCGAGTGCCTGGAACTCCAATCGGACACTCAAACAACCAAACACCGCTGAGACCTCCAGAGCTCCGTAACTGCCGAACGGAGAAACATAACGAATCCCCATTCGGTAGTAATAAAGTACCGAATGAGGGAATCACTATCTAGGTGAATGTAAATGTGGATGGCAATTATAAATGCCTGTTTTAACTGCCGAACGGAGACCGACCGCAGGGCCCATTCTCGTGGAACCCTTTTCGGATACCAACTCGTGTGCGGTCGGTCAAACTTCCCCTGCCTGTAACTACCGAACCCCTGGTCCGATCTGGGTGAATTTTGGATATTATATTCACCCAGATCAGGGCTACCTAGCGGTACCCTGATATTAAGGATATGTGATGGTTTAGGGGTACATCCAAGTTTGGGGTAAAGTACTGTACAACTTAAGGGGATTATGACTCACTCTGAGGGGAGGAGATGTGTGGGAGGTAACAAGAATGGTATTGGTTACTGTCATAATTACTGTAGTTCCCTCCCTTGCATGGGAGCAGGCTTTATAAGAAACCTTGGAATAAACGATTGTCAGTTCTACTCCTGAAACTGTGTGTCGTCCAGTTATTGGGAGTGCTGTGGGGATTTCGCTGAACCTTTTTACCTGCTGGAAACTCTGCTGTGGATTTACTAATGACTTGTTCCTGAGCCTCCCTTGGATCTAAAGTGGAGAATAGCTGCGAGAAATCAGCTCTCCGCTACATTGGTTGGCAGCGCTGGGATCCAGACTCACAGAGGAACAAGGATTAATGGAGATTGACCTTTCTACGCTAAAAAGAACCACATTGAAAGACCTTCTGGAAGCGAAAGGTGTTTCTGCCAGCAGCAAATCCAAAGCAACGCTTATCACCGAAGTAATGGCAGAATACAGAGCAGAGGAGGTCCAGGCCACGGAACAAAGACCTGAAACAGAACAGGAGGAGTTCCAAAGGCAGTTACAATACAGACTGGCCTTTTATGGGGAAAACCCACCCACAGAGATCATCTCTAAAACCATGACAGAGGTGCAGGAGTTTGTGAAGAGAAATAGGAGACCACAAACACCAGAAAGAAGTACAGCAGGAGCTGTGGCACAAGAGGGTAAGCCCAAAATTCCCTATCAAGCTTTTAAAACGTATGTGGAAGCAGAGGAGGATATAGATGCCTTCCTCCAGGACTTTGAGAGACTGTGTACACTGCATAACATACCAAGGGAAGAGTGGGTACCCATATTAGCAGGACGGCTGTCAGGAAGGGCAGCGGAAGCCTACCGCACTGTACCAGATGTGGAAATTAGGAACTATAACCGGGTGAAAGAGATTATCCTGGCCCGGTATGCAATAACAGCAGAGGCATACCGGAGACGTTTCAGGGAATTGAAAAAGGTGGACAAAGATTCACATGCAGAGTGGGCTTGCCGACTAGAAAGGGCAGCTCTTGGGTGGATGCAGTCGAGTAAAGCGAGGTCCATGGAGGACTTGTTACAAATGCTGCTGTTGGAGCAGTTTTATGAGGGTATATCCTCAGAACTACAGGAATGGGTGAGGGATCGTAACCCCACCACCCTCACCGAGGCTGCCAAAAAGGCAGATGACTTTATGGATGCTCGCAGACAAACCAAGGCAGTGGGTACCAAACCGGCCATGCGGCCACTAGGGGTAAATTCATTTTCTCCTAACCCTCAACCCCCACCAAGACCCCTTCCTCCACCAGCACCAGCAGCAGCGCAGCAGAGATACCGCACACCTGCTTCTGTGCAATGCCACCGATGCCAGAGGTGGGGACATTACCAGCGAGATTGTCCGCAGTCCAGGGAACGCAACACCTGGATCCGACCAGGGCCTCCACCACCACCACCAAGAGCAGCAGCACATCATTACCAGGACGAGGTACCACTTCCCTACAGCTCTGCCGTTCCAGTCACGACTGTGGAACAGTGGGAAGTGCTGCATGAGGCCAACCCCTTACAGGCACATGCGGATAACCGCCAGCACCATAGGCAGACCGTATATCTGGAAGGGAAGCCTATGCAGGGGCTCCGAGACTCGGGAGCCACTATCACCCTGGTGCAAAGCCATTTGGTTTCGGACAAGGCCAAGCTGAATAAGACTGTGGCTGTCAGGGTTGCAGGGGGAGCCGTGTATCGGCTAGACACAGCCAGGGTACATTTGCATTGGGGTGCGGGGTTCGGGAATGTGGAAGTGGGACTAATGCCGCAATTACCTGCTGAGGTGGTCCTGGGGAATGATCTGGGCAAACTCACCTCCGCATTTGAACCACAAACTACTGAAGAAGCACACCCAGTAGTCACCAGGCAACAGGCCCGCACCCAACAAAACAACGCACTGCCGGAGGTCCAGGTAAGAAATTCCTCCCCTTCCCTAGACTGTATCCCTTGGGCCCCTCCTGACGAGTTTGTAGCCGAGGTAATCACTGACCCTACCTTACAGGTATACTGAGACAAGGTCACCTCTATCCAACCGGGGGCAGAGGGGGAAAGATTTGTATGGGACAGACAGCTATTGTACCGGGAAACAAGTAAACAGATAGATGGGTCAGACCCCATTGCTACAAGGCAGCTGGTGGTACCTCAGAGGTACCGAACCGAATTACTCCGGATAGCGCACGATATTCCGCTATCCGGACATTTGGGGGTCAGCCGTACCAGATATCGATTGACCCAAAGTTTCTTCTGGCCAGGGATTAGCCAGGAGGTACGCAGGTACTGTAATACCTGCGACACGTGCCAGAGGGTGGGAAAGAGGGGGGATAAGCGTAAGGCGAGGCTGCACCCCCTACCCATAATTGAAGAACCCTTTCATAGGGTTGCCGTAGATATTGTAGGCCCCTTCCGGAAACCTAGCCCCTCGGGCAAACGGTACATCCTGACCGTAGTGGACTATGCCACTCGCTACCCCGAGGCGGTAGCTTTAACAAATATACATGCAGAGACGGTGGCTGAGGCGCTGATGCAGATTTTCTCCCGGATGGGGTTACCCAGGGAGATCATCTCGGATCAGGGCACTCAGTTCACGGCAGAGGTTACCCAACAACTCTGGAAGTTCTGCAAAATTAAGCCTATAATTAGTGCTCCGTACCACCCCCAGACTAATGGGCTCTGCGAACGGTTCAATGGCACCTTAAAACAGATGCTCCGAACCTTCGCCGAGACTCACCGAGACTGGGAAAAATTCCTGCCGCACTTACTGTTTGCTTACAGGGAGGTGCCGCAGGAATCTACAGGATTTTCCCCCTTTGAACTGCTGTTTGGGAGGAGGGTAAGGGGACCCCTAGACTTGATTAGAGAGCACTGGGAGGGAGACCGTAGCGTGGACGGTACCCCTATTGTACCATATGTGTTGGCCCTCCGAGATCGCCTGGAAGCACTCACCAAGACGGTAAAGGAAAACCTACAGGCAGCTCAGACGCGTCAGCGCACCTGGTACGATAGGGGCGCCAGGGACCGCAGCTTTCAGGTCGGACAGAAAGTTTTAATTTTAAAACCTGTCCGACACGATAAGCTACAGGCCGCCTGGCAAGGCCCTTATAAAGTGGTAGAACAACGATGTGACACCACGTATATAATTGGCCACTGCGCAGGGAATGGGGGGCGACGCATGATCCATGTGAACATGCTGAAACCTTACCAGGAGCGTTCAGAGGAGGTGACAGCTATCTGCGCCCCCACCTCTGAAGAGAGCGACAGCCTACCCCTCCCCGATCTGTTAGAAGATGGACAGCTGGCTGGGGATTTAGGAGCAGTTGTATTGGGGGATCGGTTGAGCCCACAGGAGCGTATCGAGGTACAACAACTCCTGCAGGAAAAGCAGGAGACCTTTTCTAATGTACCTGGATACACCCCTCTGGCCACCCACCGAGTAGACACCCCCGGTCAACTTCCCATGCGCCAGACCCCATACCGCATCCCTGAAGCGGTCCGGGAGAATATGCGCAAAGAGATTGAGGAGATGATACAGTTAGGAGTGATTGAGCCCTCAGATAGTCCCTGGGCATCTCCAGTGGTCCTCGTACCAAAGCGGGACGGCACGACCCGCTTTTGCGTGGACTACAGGAGACTGAATGAGAAGACCGTATCCGACGCATACCCGATGCCTAGGATCGATGAATTACTAGACCGGATGGCCAGGGGACAATACCTTACCACGATTGATCTGTGCAAAGGGTATTGGCAGATTCCCTTAGCCCCGGAAGCCATCCCTAAGTCCGCCTTTGTCACCCCATTCGGCCTGTACCAATTTAAGGTCATGCCGTTTGGGATGAAAAACGCGCCGGCTACCTTCCAGCGGATGGTGGACCGCCTCCTAGATGGGTTCCAAGACTATACCTGCGCATATCTCGATGATATTGCCATATTTAGCGATACCTGGCAGGAACACTTGGCCCATATAGGAGCGGTTCTAGACAGGATCCGGGAGGCTGGTTTGACCCTAAAACCAGCTAAATGTAGTATTGGGATGGCCGAGGTACAGTACCTGGGCCACAGAGTGGGCTGTGGTAAGCAGAAGCCGGAACCCGCCAAAGTAGAGGCAGTATCACAGTGGCCTACCCCGACAACTAAAACCCAGGTGTTAGCCTTCCTAGGGACAGCAGGGTATTACCGGAAATTTGTCCCCAATTATAGTGCCCTGGCCAAACCCCTCACGGACCTGACACGTAAAAACCTTCCCCGCCAAGTAACCTGGACCCCGGAGTGTGAGCAGGCATTCCAACACTTGAAAGATGCACTTGTTAATGCCCCTGTCTTGGCCGCTCCCAATCCAACTAAACGTTTTCTTGTTCACACAGACGCTTCTATGTTTGGATTGGGGGCAGTATTGAGCCAAGTCGGGGCCGATGGCGGAGAACATCCCGTGGCTTACATCAGTCGCAAACTTTTACCCCGGGAAGTAAGCTACGCCGCCATCGAGAAGGAATGCCTGGCTGTGGTGTGGGCCTTGAAGAAATTGCAACCCTACTTGTACGGACAGGCTTTTTCGCTGCTCACGGATCACAACCCGTTAGTCTGGCTGAACCGGGTGGCTGGGGACAATGCCAGGCTGCTGCGCTGGAGTTTGGCGCTGCAGCCTTTTGACTTTAACATTCAATACCGCCCGGGTAAGCAAAATGGAAACGCCGACGGGTTGTCGCGACAAACTGATCTGGAGAAATGATCCGTGAGCACCCCGGTCATCCCCAAGCCGATCCGTGTGGGATCAGACTGTGTATGCCGGCTTGTGGGCAAGGGGGAGCAGTGTAGCGGAATGCAGTGAGCCTGTCCTGCAAAATGCCTGTGTGACTATGTTTGTATATGTTTTCCCTATGTTGAAATTGCTATTCGTGTGTGTATTATGTGAATTGTATGGTATTCGGTAGTTTCCATCCGTACTATATGCTTATGGAAACTACCGAACGGAGGGACCACCCCAGAGAGAAGTGTGCCGGCTATTAAAGTTCACATTCCTTCCAACCGCAAGTTAACCGGCTCATTAGCATTGTAT
The DNA here is from genome assembly GCF_036172605.1 of Pelobates fuscus. Taxonomy (NCBI): domain Eukaryota; kingdom Metazoa; phylum Chordata; class Amphibia; order Anura; family Pelobatidae; genus Pelobates; species Pelobates fuscus. Next base: position 24,283,889 of record NC_086326.1, on the reverse strand, counting down.
CTGGGTGGCCGCCATTCGGCATGCGTACACGTGGCGGCGGCCATCTTACGCATGAAAATCCCAGCGGTGTTTGGTCGTCGAGTGCCTGGAACTCCAATCGGACACTCAAACAACCAAACACCGCTGAGACCTCCAGAGCTCCGTAACTGCCGAACGGAGAAACATAACGAATCCCCATTCGGTAGTAATAAAGTACCGAATGAGGGAATCACTATCTAGGTGAATGTAAATGTGGATGGCAATTATAAATGCCTGTTTTAACTGCCGAACGGAGACCGACCGCAGGGCCCATTCTCGTGGAACCCTTTTCGGATACCAACTCGTGTGCGGTCGGTCAAACTTCCCCTGCCTGTAACTACCGAACCCCTGGTCCGATCTGGGTGAATTTTGGATATTATATTCACCCAGATCAGGGCTACCTAGCGGTACCCTGATATTAAGGATATGTGATGGTTTAGGGGTACATCCAAGTTTGGGGTAAAGTACTGTACAACTTAAGGGGATTATGCCTCACTCTGAGGGGAGGAGATGTGTGGGAGGTAACACGAATGGTATTGGTTACTGTCATAATTACTGTAGTTCCCTCCCTTGCATGGGAGCAGGCTTTATAAGAAACCTTGGAATAAACGATTGTCAGTTCTACTCCTGAAACTGTGTGTCGTCCAGTTATTGGGAGTGCTGTGGGGATTTCGCTGAACCTTTTTACCTGCTGGAAACTCTGCTGTGGATTTACTAATGACTTGTTCCTGAGCCTCCCTTGGATCTAAAGTGGAGAATAGCTGCGAGAAATCAGCTCTCCGCTACAATAATCACTTGAGTAAATATTTCAGTCCCAACAGTGTTAAGAGTCTCTTATTATGTATCATGAACAACCTATGTCCTGCTTGCATAAACAATACAGGATTAGTTAGGTCCTTATATACAGACTGACATATACACACACAGACATACATACTGGCATACATACATACATACATGCAGACACATACATATACATATACACACACAGACATACATACTGGCATACATACATACATACATGCAGACACATACATATACATATACACACACAGACATACATACATACTGACATACATACACATACATATACATACACACATACAGACACATACATATACATACACACAGACATACATACTGACATACATATACACACAGACATACATACTGACATACATACATACATACATACATGCAGACACATACATATACATACACACAGACATACATACTGACATACATACATGCAGACATACATGCAGACACATACATATACATATACACACACCTCATTTACCAGCCACCCTCATCTTACCTTTAAGTTGCAGGAGGGTGGCTGGGGATGATGGGAGTGGATGCCTCTGGTGTCCTCTCATCTCATCTCATCTCAACTCATCTCAACTCCTCTCCTCTCTTCTCTTCTCTTCTCTTCTCTTCTCTTCTCTTCTCTTCTCTTCCCTTCTCCTCTCCTCTCTCCTCTGCTCTGCTCTGCTCTGCCTCTCCCCCCGCGCGGAGTTAGCTGGGAGGAAGTGACCGGCCGTCACTTCCTCCCAGCAGCACTTGCGGTGTAGGCGCAAATTTTTTTAAAGGGGCCCGGTCGCGCAATTACCCGGCCACAGCGCTGACCGGGCCCCTGAAGATATAGGGCCCATCGGGTGGCCCTAAATGCTTGGGCCACCTGATGGGCCCCAGAGCAAATGCACCTGCGGCAGTTTCGCCGCTCCACGTGGGGCCCGGGCGGCCGGGCCCCCCAGGGCCGCCGGGCCCGTGACAACTGTCACGGTTGTCACCCCCTGATGGCGGCCCTGTGGGTGCCTATAGTGGTCCTTTAACGAATTGAAATGAAATGGCGTTGATCCGCAGGGGAGGGCGTCCACCAACATGTTGCAGGAGTCAGATATACTGGCGCATAGGTGAGGATGAATATGTTACACATACTCATTTCGGGGATGGGGGGGCATATTTGTCATTAAGAATGATATAATATACTTCCTCTCTGGCCCTGCATCTCCTATTGGGCTGCTCTGCCTTTAAATTCATCCCAACATGAACTTGACGATAACTTATGCATCCATACCATAGCCAGCATACATGGGTCATGAGACTCCTTTAAACTTGCCAACTGACAGGCTGCTGTCATGCCTTGCACCCCATAATTAAAGACTTCACATTTTATTCTTAAACTCATAATGTATACTCTAAATTGGATTATTTATTCATGCACTACCACTCACTTCCACTACTCTGAGAATCGGATACCCTTTGAGGATGAAGATATACTCTGCTTTATTTCACCCCAGTGGATCCTATTTACACCTTTAGAAATGGAGGAGACAAGATATATCTTGTCTTTCTCTCCACCAATTTAGCCCCTGATGTCCCCAAACGTGTGAGCTAGGAGGCCCAAAAGGTGTTTTTTCACTTGCATTTTATTTTCTTTGCACAGCACGATGCATTACGGATCTCAATCAGGAGATTGCAGATTTCAAGAGATGTCATAAACAAGTTTCTGACAAAAACATTTACGGGGAACTCCTAATTAAGAGAAGTCAATAACGAATACCCAGGGCCGGCCTGTCCATTGGGACCATGGCTCCAGGTGGCACTGTGACAACGGTGGCATTTTGCCACACGGGCCGCCTATTTGCACACATATATATATATATATATATATATTATTTATACTTTAAAGGAGCACTATAGGGTCAGGAACACAAACATGCATTCCTGACCCTATAGGGTTAAAACAACCATCTAGCCCCCGTGCCCCCCTCATGCCTCCATAAAAATAGTAAAATCTTACTTGTATTCAAGCCTGAAGCTGCAGGCTTTGTCCCTGTTTCTTTTTGATCTGCACACTGCCTGCTGACATCAGCAGAAGTGGTAGCCTGAGCCAATCACAATGCTTCCCCATAGGTTTGGCTGAGACTGACAAAGAGGCAGATTAGGGGCAGAGCCAGCATGATTCAAACACAGCCCTGGCCAATCAGCATCTCCTCATAGAGATGAATTGAATCAATGCATCTCTATGAGGAAAGTTCAGTGTCTGCATGCAGAGGGTGGAGACACTGAATGTTTGGATGCATTTTAGGCAGCCATGACCCAGGAAGGATCTCTAACAGCCATCTGAGTGGCCAGTGATGTTATCACTAGGCTGTAATGTAAACACTGCATTTTCTCTGAAAAGACAGTGTTTACAGCAAAAAGCCTGAAGGTAATGATTCTACTCGCCAGAACAAATTCAATGAGCTGTAGTTGTTCAGTGACTATAGTGTCCCTTTGATACTGCAATTCTCTGATATGTTGGCATCTTGTCTACTGGACTAATACAGCTAATCCAATCTACACTATATATATATATATATATATATATATATATATATATATATATATATATATAGTTCGGGCCCCTGCTGGTGTGTACAGTGAAGAGGGGACCCAGGAGTGTAATCTTACAATTTCAGCAGCAGCAAGTATTCTCCTTAAGTGAGCCATGAGAGTGTTGGCACAGGTTGCCATGGAAATGCAAATGCAATGCATGTCACAATTGTTGTTCCATTTTACACTGTACTAAATTCTACATTTTCTTTTGTACACAGTCCCTTGATTGTCTGGATGAAGCTACCAATAAACTTTTATTTAACACACATATATACATGTAACTGTCACGGTTCTCACCATAACATCCAGATGTGGTCACCCCAGAAGTGCCCACCAGGGGATATGAACCTGGATCATTATGTGTCCTGGACCTGCTATACTGCCTCTAAACCACAGCAGACTATGTTATTTTGAATATGTTCTATCTCTGTTATTCTTGTCTTTGTCTGCAGTACTAGGGGGCTGGACTCCATATTTTCAGGAGATGCAAAATACTTTAGTATGGTGTTTAGAATGGGCTGTGATGTACTATGTGTAATTCGGGGCTGTAGTGTGAGCACGTGCTCATGTAGGAGAGTGTGTGTGTGTGTGAGGGGTGCACTGTGTGTGTATGCAAAGGTGTACTCTGTGTTGGTGGAGGTGTACTGTGTTCAGGGGGGTGTAGAGTGGGATAGGGAAGAGCTTTACAAATTTTACTTTAATAATTGTTTAAAAAAAAAAAAAAAAAGAATATCCCCTTTTCCCTGATCTTACCTTGCAGGGGGAGGGGGTGGCATTATCAGATCTGCGGTGGTTGAGAAGGCTGCCTTTCCATTGGGTAAAGGGGAGCTCATTAGATTAGAGGTATCTCTTTGGAGCTTAAGCATTTACACAGACTAACCCATACACACAAACACACAGACTGACCCATACCAACACACACACACACACACACAAACTGGCTCCCTCTCCCTGTCTCTCCCCTACGCTGCTCTCTAGGACCCAGGAGGAAGTCCTCCCAGCACAGTGTCCCCTCTGGCCAAACGTAGGAACAGGGTGGAAAACAGTTCCACAGTGACACACCAATGCATTCTAAATGCCAATAATTTGTACAAATACACCACTGCAATTAAAAAGCAACACCACAAACAAACACACCACTGCATTCAAACACCAACACTACATCCAAGCATACCTCTGCAATCAAATGACAATATTACACAAAAAGTTGGTAGTCTGTTTCTAATCATTTAAGAGAACATACACTGTAGAGTTAACAGTAAGTAAGCGTCAATAATGATTATAATACATTTTGTAGAGCTAGCCCATTTGGAATGAATATTATTGTTAATCAAAATTGTTGAACATTGTGATTTAATTTGAAACTTTTAATTTGGTAGCTATGGACTTATCTTCCAATATCATTTGATTAATTTATTCTTACATTTTATGAGCAGTTTTATTACTCTAACAAGTCTCCTTAAAAAACCCAAAACTCATTAACCAGAAAACTAAAATGAGAAATATAGTTTACATCATAACTTAACATATAATGTACAAGTGTATGTATATTTCATTCCATGTCTATCTCCAAGATTTTTACTTTCATATTTAAACTGTTAAGAAAGATATTATTTGAATTATTTTTCTTTTTATTATATATTTTTTTCTTTTTAACCTTTCTATATTTATTTAATGTTGTATGTACTATAATGTCTAGTACCAACCGATATCATTTAAATATTTTAATTTTGTGTTTTATTTCCTCCAGAAATGTTGCACTATGAATATTACTGTTTCTTGTCTCACTGCTTTATGAAACTTTTACTTTAAAAAAACAAACAAAATCATTAAACATACAAATTATATACATATACAATCTTTCCTTCCTTTATTTTTCTTTGAGATTATAGCTTTTATCTTTAAACTGTAATCATGTTTATCAAGTTACAATATGACATTTTGTTAGAATTTTTTTTAATTTTTTTCTACATGTATTACATTTTTCTGTACTGTGGTGTCTAGTGCCAACATATTATCTTTTTTATCTAGTTCAATTGAAATTTTGCATTTATTATCTTTAGAAATGATGTGCTCTGTACAATACCTTTTCTAGATAAATATAGCGTAAACATATTTATTTATACATTGCTGATATTTTCTTTTGATTTAAAACTACTTTTTTTCTTCTATGCTTTGCATTTCCCAGTTCTTTAACGGTGTTTCAGTGAATAATAAAATGTTGTGTTAGAGAGGAAATCATAATTAAAGTGACCCTCCTAGCTCCCAGACCAAATATGGTTTAATTTCCCACAAATCATTTAGTATATTAAAAAAAGAAAGAAATGAGAGGGTTATCTAATACATTTTGTGGTTTATTCACTCAGCAGGGCTTTTAAAGTTTATTGTATAGGTTTACCCTTTTCTTTAAAACTATGTTTTCTTAGTATTCTTAGCTCCATGTACTCAGAGCTCTCTAATTTGTTGGTGCTGTGAAAAAACACAATTTTACAAAACAGCTGGTTTTATTCACTAAATACTGAATTGCAGAGACTTAAAGAAAAATTACAAGGTTTAGTCTAAAATAGCCAAACTGGAAAATTAAATCACAGTTATATCAATTTTTTTGGCTATTTTCTATTTAAAATGCAATTTAAGAACTGACTGTCTGTAAAATCCCTGGTTACTTCTATATGGATTTTTCATGTGTCTCTTTTATTCAGCTTTAATTTAATCAGTTTCCAAATCATGGTACTGAAGAGACTCCTTATAGCTGTGTGTAAAAGCCTATCATTAGTCTAGTTGGAGACATTTTGCAGCTTAGTTAATTTTACCTAAATTTGATAACGGCATTGTCACAGGAGACAAACCTGTGAATTGTGGTACTGGGTTGTCAACAGAAGAACAGGCAGATTATGCAGCTTGTTAGAATATCCCTTTGATCTCAGTAAAGGTTATATGGTCTAATAAAGGGTGCTTTGGAAGATTAATGTAGTGCACTGTTCCTATTTATATTATTTAACCATAGCCACCATATATTTCAAATAAATATTACAATATGTTTGAAAATAAACTACTCATCAAATGTGGTGAAATAAAATATATACAATGTAGTCAGTACTTACAAAGAGTGAACAAGTGTTTCCGTAACGCGTAATCAGGTATGTCGTTAAAACTCTCGGCACATGTTTTGCAGATGATTCTGAGAGTTTTTATCCTCCAGAATGAGCCATTCCGTGTGCACGTGGCCAAGAGCTTACACTTTCTATTGGGAGCTTAAGGCATTTAGGGTATAATTATATTTATTCTCTTCCATGAGGCAACCTGGTCCACTGTGTGCACGTGTCACTGTGTGTTCATTTTCTGCTGGGAATAGGGAGCACTTAATGTAGAATTCTATGTGTAACTTCTCAAATAAACTCTGTGTATGGTTATATTTAATAAATGTGCAATGTTTGCAACTAAAAGGATATAATGTATGATGGTTACTCTACAAACTATAACAGCTTATTGTAGTGTTTATGGCACAATGAGTCATTTGGTGCAATCCCTAGATTTTGGTTGAATAGTTTCCTAGTGGTTTGAAAAACAAAAACATAACACTCCCAGCACCCAAAGTCCACACCTCCAAAACCTGCCAATATAACCCAGCACTCACAGCTTGTCATTGCGGCTCAAATAACATAATAATGAATTATCAGATATCTCCAAAAAGTATTTAATATATGTATAAAACACTCACAAAAAACAATAATGTTTCTCCTATGTAAAACTGTACCCTCATTATTAGATTTGTATTTTTTTTTTTTTTAAGGTTTACTCCAAGCACCTTTACCACTCCAGTAATTTATAGTGGTTGTAAGCCAAGTTTGTATGTGTAGCATTTTGCTATGCTATGTTGCAAACACCAAGTTGTACCCCTTGTTCATCTTCTGGTAACCTCCGTCAGTGTCAGAGGGGTGCCATTAACTAGGAAGAACAAGAATTCCGGCCTGGTTAATGATAATTCTGTGTAAAGGTTTTTGCACAGTATGATAGTCATTGGCTGAGAGCGGTCAGCTGATGCTTTCAACAAAAAATATGGTGAATGGATTGGTTTCCAAATTCTACTACTTTGCAGAAGCCATAAGCATGTCACAGAGGAGGAGAGGAGCCTCTGACGAGAGCCCAGCAGGGACCCAGGTACAAGACCAAATGGGGGAACTATGCCAGGGTTCACAGTAAGTGATGTGAATTACTTTTCTCTTTTTCCACACTAGTCCACACTGTTCATGTCTTTGCTCTTTAGGCATTCCTCTTCGAATTCCTCACTATGGTAGTCAGAGGAAATTGACTATAATACAGAGGAATTAGAAGAGGAGTGTCTAAAGAGCAGAGGCAGCAGCCCCCAATTTTGTGCTTCTACTATGCACTCTCCACTTTGTCTAAGTCCATCTCTGTCTGCAGCAGGCATTGGCATAAATCAACCAACTGCTTGTGTAGATGCTAGATTTGCCAAAGTTTCCACAGATACAAATGTACCAACATCTTCATTCAGCACTGGTGCAAGCATTTTGCCACCTCAGGCAGTCTAACACACACACTGCCTCTCATAATATTGTAAAATGCTACGGAATCTGTTGGCGCTATATAAATGGCAATAATAACAATTAGACAGACACACTGACCCATGCAGACTGACGCACACATCCATGCAGACTGATGCACACCCCTGCAGACTGACGCACATGCACTAACCCATATACACATGCTGGTCCATGTAGACACACATACAGACACCATCACCCATGCAGATACACATGTAGACATGAACTGACCCACACAGACCGCATAAAAGAGGTTGAAAAGCGCACACAATGATTATGATTGTCTCCTGTAGTTTAAAAACCTATATGACACAAAAAAGAAATATCATAGTGCAACATATATGTACAAAAATAGATCAGGGGAGGGGGTGTTGGAAACACTCACAATCTTTAGAGCCTATAAATTGGCTCTAAACTGTGGAGGCATCAAAATGAAACCTTGCTTCAGGTAGGTATAGGTCCCAGAAAGAGACTTGTAGTTACATCTTGCTTCAGGTAAATTGAGGACCCAAGGTAGCTGGATGGTAGCAGCATAAAATATCAGGAAGCAAAATAATAAAGTTAAAATAACATTTATTAATATATACTTTAAAACAAATTAGAATAAAGCAAAATTTAGCAGAACAACATGTTTCAACTGTTGAACAGCCTTCTTCAGGTGCCAATGTACATTTTAAAGTTTGCCAGAACGGACATGGGAGCAGATGGGACTCCATATTGGTGGAGGCGGCCGAAGTTTGGATGGGCTTGAGGGGGAGTGGAAGATACATCTCCATGTTTGGGAGAGGTCATGAGAGGTTACATATCCTGGATTGGGCCTACCAGTGGCCTACCACTTTTTGTATTTGTATTTACTTTGTATCACACAGCCTGGTTACAATGCTGCTGCCCATCCCATGTGTTCCCTATTAAGGGTTAATAAGTATAGGGGTGTATATAAAAAATACCCCTTTCTGTCTCATTAGAGATATCTTTGCCAGAAGCTCAAGGAAGCAGGCTGAAGGGTCAGTGTTAGGACCCGCTTAGGGGGGTCTGCCTTGACGTTGGCAGGCGGGCATTCCCTCCAATGGCCATTGGAGCAACTAAATGACCTCCATTTGTCTAAATATACATAAGGATTAAGGAGAAAGCGCAGGTAACATTTTTCTTTTCTTTAGTCTTCTTCAGGTGCCAATGTACATTTTAAAGTTTGCCAGAACGGACATGGAAGCAGTTGGGACTCCATATTGGTGGAAGCGTCCGAAGTTGGGATGGGATTGAGGGGGAGTGGCAGATGCATCTCCATGTTTGGGAGAGTTCATGGGAGGTTACATATTCTGGATTGGGCAAATAGCCCTCTTCACAAAAAAAAAAAAAATACATTAAAAAAAAAAAACACCATTGGTTAATGAGAACTATTCCATCTTGAGACTGGCAATTACACACATCTTGGAAATGGCTTATTTACTTTTTCCACATAAGGAAAATATCTCTTATCAATTTAATTTGGGTGGGATCCCAATTTAGTGTAATAGGAATGGTATATATACCATACTTGTTTTTAAATGTACATTTTCACCTGAGGAAGACACACGCACACTAACCCACGCACACACACACACACACACACTGACCCATGCAAAGAAAGTATATACATTAACTCAATAGGATAGGAACTTTTCATGTGTTATCTTATTGAATTAATGTACCGTATATACTCAAGTATAAGCCGAGTTTTTCAGCCCATTTTTTGGGCTGAAAAACCCCAACTCGGCTTATACTCGAGTCAGAGTCTGTATTATGGCAATTTGCATTGCCATAATACAGACTGGGGGGAGAGGGGGGCTGGCAGAGCTGTACTTACCTTTCCTGCAGCTCCTGTCAGCTCTCTCCTCCTCCGCGCCGTCCGTTCAGCACCTCGGTCAGCTCCCAGTGTAAGTCTCGCGAGAGCCGCGGCTCTCGCGAGACTTACACTGGGAGCTGACAGAGGGAGCTGCACAGACCGCGCGGAGGAGGAGAGAGCTGACAGGAGCTGCAGGAAAGGTAAGTACAGCTCTGCCAGCCCCCCTCTCCCCTCACTGAACTGCCACTGGACCACCAGGGAAGGAGCCCCCCTCCCTGCTATGTATCAAGCAGGGAGGGGGGACGAAAAAAAAATATAATAAAAAAATAAGAAATAATAATAAAAAATTAATAATAACAAAAAAAGAGGTATAAGGACAACTATGGGAGGGAGGGGGGGTATAAGGACCAGTATGGGAGGGAGGGGGGGGATAAGGACCACTATGGGAGGGAGGGGGGGATAAGGACCACTATGGGAGGGAGGGGGGGATAAGGACCACTATGGGAGGGAGGGGGGGATAAGGACCACTATGGGAGGGAGGGGGGGATAAGGACCACTATGGGAGGGAGGGGGGTATAAGGACCACTATGGGAGGGGGGGGGGATAAGGACCACTATGGGAGGGAGGGGGGGGATAAGGACCACTATGGGAGGGAGGGGGGGGATAAGGACCACTATGGGAGGGAGGGGGGGATAAGGACCACTATGGGAGGGAGGGGGGTATAAGGACCACTATGGGAGGGGGGGGGATAAGGACCACTATGGGAGGGAGGGGGGGGATAAGGACCACTATGGGAGGGAGGGGGGGATAAGGACCACTATGGGAGGGAGGGGGTTGGATAAGGACCACTATGGGAGGGAGGGGGGGTATAAGGACCACTATGGGAGGGAGGGGGGGGGATAAGGACCACTATGGGAGGGAGGGGGGTATAAGGACCACTATGGGAGGGGGGGGATAAGGACCACTATGGGAGGGAGGGGGGGTATAAGGACCACTATGGGAGGGAGAGGGGGGGATAAGGACCACTATGGGAGGGAGGGGGGGTATAAGGACCACTATGGGAGGGAGGGGGGGGGGTATATGGACCACTATGGGAGGGATGGGGGGGATATGGACCACTATGGGAGGGATGGGGGGGGATAAGGACCACTATGAGAGGGAGGGGGTGGGATAAGGACCACTAGGGGAGGGGAGGGTAAGGACCACTAGGGGAGGGGTGAGTCAGGACCACTGGGTGGGGAGGTAAGGACCACTGAGGGAGGAGGAGGGGAAGTCAGGACATATGGGGGGGGAGGGGGCGGCAAAATGTTTTTTTGCCTACGGCGGCAAATATCCTTGCACCGGCCCTGCACACACTGCATTCACACACTGCATTCATGCACACACACACACTGCATTCATGCACACACACTGCACTCATACACACACTGCACTCATACACACACACATACGCACACATTGCATTCATTATACACACACTGTAAATAAATATTCAATTAATATATTTTTTTTAGGATCTAATTTTATTTAGAAATTTACCAGTAGCTGCTGCATTTCCCACCCTAGTCTTATACTCGAGTCAATAAGTTTTCCCAGTTTTTTTTTTGGGATAAAATTAGGGGCCTCGGCTTATATTCGGGTCGGCTTATACTCGAGTATATACGGTATATACTTTCCTTGTATGTTCATCATTTATTATATACTCCAGTCCTTTGTTGGCCCCTTCATAGCTTATAATTTACGACTTTGTGGCCTGTATATACTTTGTTTATGTAGTTTGTGGCACTTCACTTTAAATGCAGCATATATAATAACGTTTCTGAGCTTCTAACAATGTATTTCATTTTTAGATTTACGGCTATTCGTTAGATACAAAAAAAAAAAAACCAACTTGCTTTTGCATTTATTAAATGTTTGATTTTAAATTTTTAGACATTAATGACCAGTCCCTACACATGTGCGAATTTAATACAATTTTTTTAACACAATTGTATATTTAAATTTATGGAACTTGCAATTGAATCACTTCCTGTTTTCACCCTTTATAACATGGGTCACTACTTTAACTCAATGTCTGTCACGTCTAAACATTTGTTATGAAGGAACACAACTGCAGATTTCTTATAGTTTGAATATTTATTATAAAAAGTAAAAGGTATTGACTTTAATTCCAATTTATAGGCACTGTAGCTTTAAGTAGTAAACGATAACTGAAGTCCACAATTATAGGCACTGTAGCTTTAAGTAGTAAACGACAACTGAAGTCCACAATTACAGGCACTGTAGCTTTAAGTAGTAAACGATAACTGAAGTCCACAATTACAGGCACTGTAGCTTTAAGTAGTAAACGATAACTGAAGTCCACAATTATAGGCACTGTAGCTTTAAGTAGTAAACGGTAGTAATTAGCAGACACTGAATCAGAAAGAGTCTCTGTAACGGACCGTTTCAGCATACAAGAGGATAAAACCCAGTTTAGGCGATAATCCCCTTTCCTCAGAAAGGCACAGCTACTGCAGAACATCAGAACTCACGAACTGGATATAGGTGAATAAGGTAGCACTCCAGCTGGAACCTCACAAATAGCTGCTAGCAGATGAATAGGAAAAGCAGACATCAGCTTACACTCCTAGCAGTCAAATCTCCAACAGCATACAGTGAATCCCCCCAAGAACGAGACAAGGCTCCGTGTTGAAGGTCAAGCAGTGGTCTGAGGTGCTGGGCACCCAGCCTGGTTTTTATTACATGAGTACACATACAGGCCACACCCAGGGGGAGGCATAAAATAACCAATAACATAGATGTTACCTCCCACACATCCCCCTTAGTGTGACACTTAATCCCATTATGTGTACAGTTCAAAATATACTTTTACACAACTTTCATAACTTTAAAACCATACATCACATTCACATAAAAATACAAATCCACAATCAATCCATTCAGGGGAACAACATATTAAAAAATGGCATGAATCCGACCAGGGGTTAAAAAGTTACTAAAAGTATCTTTTGTTCCTTCTGGCTCAAACAGTAAAAGTAAAACATCCCCACAATGCATCCTGACTTCCTCCCTTCTGCCCTGGAGATAATTGGAGAGGAAATCTAATTATCCAGGACTAGAGGCAGACTCCATTAACCACATGGTTGCAAAACAACATAAAACTCTTTAAAATACATAAAGTCACTTTTTATACATTAAACACAGACATTTAACATATCCCCAGATAGCTCAGGTCTGCGTGCACATTATTAGGTGAATGGCACGCAGACCACACAAATACAGTTTAATTGCCATGGAGCCAAAGTCTTTCATTATATGAATAGGCTCCATGGCATAGCTATCTGGGGGGTATCACTGCTCACACAGGGCAAGTACCGAATGGCCCCACTGTATTTAAAGGGCCAGAATGAGTGACATGCACTCTGTTAGGGCCGAATACTGTTTGTAAAGGGCCCAATCTCCCAGGGCCATAGTCCAAAGGCAGCAGGCGGGCAACCAGGCTTCTCCAGTTCTCAGTGGCGAGGTTGGTTTCGTCACAGTCTCTTAGTAGTGTTAATGAATTAGGTGATAAGAAGTTACAATAGCTGTTCCATAGGCTTTAACTGAAGCAAGACAGATGCAGCTAACTGATATAAAGTATGAGTTGAAGTTAGCTGTAACGGGTTTGTTTTATCGAAGGACTTTGGAGACAGGAAATGACAGCTTTGAGATGCAACGCTTATCACCGAGGTTTTACTTAGCTTCCGGCACATAGAACACTGGTTCCCGAGATCTCCTCAGAGGCGGTTATCCTGAATGGAGAGAGTTCAGCTTTAGTCGTGGATGAGGAGAGGTGAAGGGAACTTGAAGTCTTCCAGTCCGGTCCGGTAACAGAGGGCTTTCACAACGATGTTGTAGCCGGTTCGTGAGTACGGAACGTAGTTCAATAATCCAGCGTCGATCAGCTGGTGCGGTCGGATTAAATAAGGAGACCGTGTCATAAAGGGGTGTGGCTAGGCTCCGTGGAACCAGGAAGTAAGAGGATACCATAGTTTAGGCATGACAATGTCTTGATAAAAGTCCTGGTGTGAGGACTGAAACATTGATGTATTTAATAGGACGAAATAAAAGAAATTCTGAAACTCAAACTTATTACAAATCCCTCTGGAGTGCAGTTCTTTGGAAAGTTATGTTTTGGTTGGAATTTGGCCGGGCCCATGGTGAAAAAAATAAATAAAGGAAAATGTATTCCTACTTATCGTAATTTTCTTTTCCTGGCCATAGGTCATGGCAGCACAACCTCCCTATCCCTAATTAGACAGGAACCTAATTAAAACAGAATGTATAAGTAACCCCTACCACCCTCAGTCTTGTTTCCAGCAATATTCCAGGGCAGGATCTTTGTGTTGCCATGGTCTATGACCAGGAAAAGAAAATTACGGTAAGTAGGAATACATTTTTCTTTTTCCTGGCCGTATCCATGGAAGCACAACAATGGGTAATACCAAAGCAATAACCATGGCAGGGAAAGAAGTACACAAGACTTCCAAAATATGAATGCAAAGTGAAAACACACACACCTCATAAGGACATTGGAAATTAAAAACTGATTACCCACTATTGCCACATTACCAAGTTGACCTACTCAAATGTACCAAAGAAAATGTCTGAAAAAAGTATTGGTTGAGGACTATGCAGGCATTTAACCTATAAGTTCCAAGGAAACTTGGATACTGATGCTTAAGAGGGAGAAACGACTCTAGTGGAGAGCCAACAGACCTTCACGTACGGTAACCTCTAGAGCATAGTAGCCTGAAAATAGCCTAGACTATCCCTATGCTGATGGCTTAGTTCTCAGAGGATGCATACACGGACCAGGTAGGTACTTAGTCAAAAAGAGTCATATTTCTGGTATAACACAACCTATAGAAGTTTTTTAGCTGAAGACTATTTCCAACAGACTAAAGGAAGATTATCCATCCATTCCAATCTTAGAGATTGAAGTAAGAGTTTGCTGAAGGATGAAAGCATGTGCCAGCTGCCACATAGGTTATTAGAGAGGATCAAAACCAGTCTCAGAGAGATCCCGCATTGTTGAACAGGCAGAGTTGAACATTTAGCCAGTCTAAATATTTAATCGTTCACTTAGAAGCTGAGTTCCAGGTACAAACATCTGATATCCCAATGTATGAAGATGCAAGATACTCCCTTGTGTTGAAAACGTTAGTGTGGAACCATTCCTCCAGGATGAGGATCTTAATGGTACTGGGAACTTGAAAAGATGCTCTGTTCTTTCTGACATCCAAAAGAAAGGCTAGAGGTAGAAGGCTCGACCTTAAAAGATTCTTTCAGATATGAGGACCGGGCTCTGAAAATCATTTGGTCCACTTGAGGTACTGCAATAGGCTGAATATCCTCATCTGAAGATAATACCATATCTCTGAATGTCTCCATCTCCAAGAATTCCTCAGAGTATTCATTCTGGGAATTGTCTAGAGGATCTGCACTTTAACAGCTTCTATGATGTCTTGACATACCTCCTGTTTGATATTGCATAAAATACGGCACAGGGGTAGTTTGGCCTGTAGCCACTTTCAAACAGTCTGCACAGACACTTTACTTTTACAAGGCTCGCTTCTCATATGCCTCACAAAGGATCCTTTAGGGTGACTTCCCTTGTATGATCCGGATAATTTTCTCCCTATAGAGCTATCATTGTAGGGAATTCAAATTATTAATAGTCACTCTTGTTTGGTAACCACAGAAAAAAATAGAATGGCTTACCTATGTCTCTTAGAGTGTGACCTTTTTCTGGAAGCAGAGGGATCTGACTCCATAACTGCATAAAATTCCTATTTTATCCTTAGCAAAGCAAATCTCTACTAAAAAAGCAGAGATTAATAGATACATAAAAAGATGTAATATAACTTTAATATGGGAAAAATCATAATAAGAATTGTGCTTTTGGTGCTTAAACGGGGAAGCCAAAACGACACTGCAACTGTACTAAAATTACACAGTACACATACCTAAATTGTCATTCAATTCCCACCTGTGTATTTGCAGGGATTATAACACCGCACAACCGACCCTAGAGTAGAAAACAAAGTGGCGAAGGGCCACAAAGTGTACAAGCCAATAAAAACAATGTAACAATGAATGACACTCCCACATACAGTACACAATCCCTCCCCTCTGCCTGTGATATAATTAAGGCAGATAATGCATTCATTTAATAATCCCCAGGCAGAAAAAAACCACAATTTTGCAAAGTCCAATCAGTACCCCCAAAATACAACATATCCCCATTCCCTGATAGCCCTGATCTGGGTGAACATCGTATCCAAAAAATACCCAGATCAGAGCTGGGGTTCAGAAAATTCCTGGAAGTCTCTTTTTGACCGACCGCAAGCATGGTTTCATGCCCAAAACAGTTCTGGAGAATTAGGCGGGCGGTCTATTTCAAACTGTCGATGTACCGTCTTAAACCGTCGAAGTACCATTCAAATTACCGAACGGAATGGTGAATGAGCATAGTCAATGTGTGTCCCTTGTTCGTGGGCTTCAACTCACTGAACGCCGTTCGACTCCCGTTCGAATAGTCGAAGTTCCCTGGAAGGTAACTGTTCAGCGGTGTTTGAATGTCGAATGGCGGCCACTTCGACACTTCGAAAGTTTGAATCTGTTCCAGTATAAGTCCAAGAGGCAGAAACAATATATTTAACCCTCAGTTTACCACAGGGCCATAGTCACAGGGTAGGAGGCTGGCAAACAGGCCCCTCCAAAAACCAGTGGCAAGGTCACTTGCGCCACACCCTTTTATTACCTACCTTTTAGGTGTAGGAGGGTGACTCCAGGAGCGACCACATCTGTCTGTCTGTCTAACTGGTGAGAACTGTGACAGTACCCCCCCCCCCCTTAAAAACGACCTCCGGGCATAAGTAGGTTCTCCATCGTAATAATACACCTCTCCAGGGTCACTATCAGAATCCAGTGAGTCCCCATAGTCAAAGTCCTCAGTGTGGAATCCCTTAATTGCTTGGGATTTCCCAGTACCAGCTTCTGGTACGGCTGAAGAACTGTCCAGGTTTTTTAGGTTCCGGGTACAGGTGGCAAGTACTTCCACAACTTTGGCAGGAGCAGTGTTCGTAGCTAACAATGCTTTTTCGAACATTTCAAGGTCTTCTTTACGGACCGTAGTACTATTAGAAGCAATGGCACAATCCACAGGTAAATCCTTTTCAGGTGGGCAGGAAGTAGTGGTGGTACCACAGGAAGTAACTTCGGCAGTAGATGCAGGCGGCTCTGGAGCAGGGGGTGTAGTTTTTCCCATGGAAGCCAAGCATGGGCAAGAATAACGGCTCCCATGTAGCTTTTTAGGCTGGTATGCGGTGTACACAGGACGAAGGAAATTAGTACCCAGTCGGAGAGCTGGAGGTCTAGGAGGGCGAACAGGACAATGTGTGATGAAATGCCATTTTTCTCCACAGTAATAACACAGGCCATGGCTTCTCCTTCGGTCCCTTTCCCTAGGTGTCACTTTGCAGTAGACAAGTCCTAATTGCATAGGTTCCTCAGGGTCAAGTGGAACACAGGATACCTCTGGAGTTTTCCTGGGAACAGGATCATAAGGGGGCATCACTGGGGTGTAGTGTTGGTACTCGGTTCCTTGGTTACGAAGACTCCGCGATTTTTTAGTACGTGGATCTGGCTTGGGCATAGCAGTCTTGCATTGTGAGTCCATAGCAGTAATAAAGGATTCCCAGCTGACAAGGACAGGACTCTTCATCTGCAACATTTGGTGAGCCCAAACTTTGATGCGTCCAGACAACAGGTTGATAGCCGCTCTGACCCTGATGAATTCTGTGGCATAAGTTCGAGGCTTTAAAGAAAACAACACCTCGCAATCCATCTTGAATGACTGAAAGGACGTGCGGCTACCATCAAATCGGTCAGGCATGATGACAAACGGTTCCGGATAAGCGGGTTCCGGGGCTGGATGTACTGCGCCTTTAAGAAATAAAATTTCTTGCTGCAGCTCCGAAACAGTCTGGGCCAGGCTGGACACTTGCTGGGGCGAGGGTGAGCACATCTCTGCGGACTCCATATAGGTCAAGTCTTTTGTCAGGGTCTTACCTGAGTTGGGAGTCTGTAGCGCAGATATGTTGCTCACCCTTGCAGATAGCCACAGGCCGAGGTGGTCAGGTAAGAATTCACCTGGCCTGTGGGTCTGTGCACGGGGGCTGTGCAGGATGCAGTACCAAATACGCAGGACAGGCAAGGACTGAACCAGCAGGAATGTCGAGGGATAGCCGAGGTCAAAGGATGCCAGAGGTCAGGAACAACGAGGAGTAGCCGAAGTCAAGGGATGCCAGAGGTCAGGAACAACGTAGTCAGAAGCCGGGGTCAATAATATGAAGCAGATGAAACAGGAACACTGGTACGAAACAGGATCACAGGATCAAAGACTTGACACTGAGCACAGGGCGAGGCTGGGTTTAAATCATAGGCGTGCGCACGGGGTGTGCCGGGTGTGCCTAGGCACACCCTAATCCCCGCGGCACGCCTGTGAGTCCTGCAGGAACGCGTGGGAACAATGTTCCACTGTTCCTGCAGGCACTCTGCCACCCCCAAATGCCCTCCGAGTTCCCCCTGTCTTTGGGGGGGGAAGGGGGGAGGCAAGAGGTAATGGACCTCCCCCTGTCGGTCTCCATCTCAGCCGCGGCGAGAGAGCTGTGTGCTCTCTGCTCCCTCTCGCCGCGCGCTGTTTGCTTATGCCGGGAGCCGGAATATGACGTCATATTCCGGCTCCCAGCTACAGCAGACAGCCCGCGCGGCGAGAGGGAGCAGAGAGCACACAGCTCTCTCTCTCGCCGCGGCTGAGATGGAGACCGCCACCCGACCCACTGGACCCCAGGGACAAGTCCACGCCAGCACTCCAGGTAGGGAGGCTGGGTGGACAATTTTTAATAAAAAAAAAATGTATGAGTGTTTGTGTGTGTGTCTAAGTATGTCTGTGAGTGTGTGTGTCTAAGTATGTCTGTGTGTGTGTGTATGTGAGTGTGTGTGTGTCTAAGTATGTCTGTGTGTGTCTGTGAGTGTGTGTGTGTGTGTCTAAATATGTCTGTGTGTGTGTGTGTCTAAGTATGTCTGTGTGAGTGTGTGTGTGTCTAAGTATGTCTGTGTGTGTGTGTGTGTCTAAGTATGTGTGTGTGTGTCTGTGAGTGTGTGTGTGTCTGAGTATGTCTGTGTGTCTGTGAGTGTGTGTGTGTCTAAGTATGTCTGTGTGTGTGTGTCTGTGAGTGTGTCTGTGTCTAAGTATGTCTGTGTGTGTGTCTGAGTATGTGAGTGTGTGTCTGTGAGTGTATGTGTGTGTGTCTGAGTATGTGTGTGTGTCTGTGAGTGTATGTGTGTGTGTATGTGTGCCTGTGAATGTATGTGTGTGTGTGTGTCAGAGTATGTGTGTGTCTGTGAGTGTATGTGAATGTATGTGTGGGTGTGTGTGTGTCAGAGTATGTGTGTGTCTGTGAGTGTATGTGTGTGTATGCATATATATATGTGTGTGTCAGTGTGTGTGTGCACTTATATTTACACACAAGTGTATATTATTTTTTTGGGGGGGTGGGAATCTTGGGAGAGTTCTTACACTTTATTCCCAGGACTTGACCCCTGCCGGCAGGAGAGATCTCTGGATCTCCCCTCTCGGCTCATGCAGAGCCGGCACTATTTGAGTGCCGGCTCTGCTCTAAGCCTCCATGGGCCGGCGGGGAGATCAAAGACCTACCTCACCGGCCCACAGTAGCATGGAGGGAGGCAGGAGAGGACCCGGGGAGCTCTAGACAGAAGCTCCGCCAGGTTCCTCTCGCGAGATCTGAGCGTTGCCATGGCAACGCTCAGATCTCGCGAAAGTGAACTCTAGCCCCGCAGGCTAGAGTATACTCTACACTGGACCACCAGGGATGGCACATGGCAGCAAGGATCTCCCCTCCCTACATAAGGTAAGAAGGGAGGGGGGATATTTACTAATCTGCCCCCACCTTCACAATCCCTCCAAACATACAGCACACACACACATACAGCACCCTCACACACACAGCACACAAACAGCACCCTCACACAGCACACTAACAGGACCCTAACACACAGCACACTACCAGCACCCTCACACACAAACCGCACCCTCACACACAACACACTAACAACACCCTCACCCACATAGCACACTACCAGCACCCTCACACACACACACAGCACCCTTACACACACAGCACCCTCACACAGCGCACTAAGAGCACACACACACACACACACACACACAAACAGCAGTGTATGTGTGTGTATGTATATATATATATATATATAATAAAAAAATAAATATATATATATATATATATATATATATAGGAAACATGGGGGGATGGTTGCACTCACCTAAACATGCTTAAATGGGGTGCTGCTGGGGGCCATATTATACAATAAATACACAAGATCCAGCGCACTCTCCTATCTACTAAACATCAACTTCAATGTTGACAGATTTTATTAGTTTGTAAAAGTTTTTTTTAAAAACACCTAATCTAGGCAAAAAAATGGGGATTTAGTTACATTATATGATCATACATTGCATAAGCCTGCCACAACGTCAATGTACCCCATCTTTGGCAGGTCCTACTCTCACAGTCTAATGTCTGCTCTTATGAGATTAACCACTTACTTGGGAAAAAATTCCATCTGAGGCTCTCTGCAGTACAAGGCTAAATAGGGACCTGAGATGAGGCACCTGTAACAGGGAGCCTCAGGGAGAAATTTCCTCAGATGGAATTTTTTCCCAAGTAAGTGGTTAATCTCATAAGAGCAGACATTAGACTGTGAGAGTAGGACCTGCCAAAGATGGGGTACATTGACGTTGTGGCAGGCTTATGCAATGTATGATCATACAATGTAACTAAATCCCCATTTTTTTGCCTAGATTAGGTGTTTTTAAAAAAAACTTTTACAAACTAATAAAATCTGTCAACATTGAAGTTGATGTTTAGTAGATAGGAGAGTGCGCTGGATCTTGTGTATTTATTGTATAATATGGCCCCCAGCAGCACCCCATTTAAGCATGTTTAGGTGAGTGCAACCATCCCCCCATGTTTCCTATATATATTTGGGAGTCTAGCCAACTCCTTGGTTCTGCACCCCTCCCTGTTACAGGTGCCTCATCTCAGGTCCCTATTTAGCCTTGTACTGCAGAGAGCCTCAGATGGAATTTTTTCCCAAGTAAGTGGTTAATCTCATAAGAGCAGACATTAGACTGTGAGAGTAGGACCTGCCAAAGATGGGGTACATTGACGTTGTGGCAGGCTTATGCAATGTATGATCATATAATGTAACTAAATCCCCATTTTTTTGCCTAGATTAGGTGTTTTTAAAAAAAACTTTTACAAACTAATAAAATCTGTCAACATTGAAGTTGATGTTTAGTAGATAGGAGAGTGCGCTGGATCTTGTGTATTTATTGTATAATATGGCCCCCAGCAGCACCCCATTTAAGCATGTTTAGGTGAGTGTATCTATATATATATATAGATACATGCGGCGTGTGTTTGTGCTTTGGGGTGCACACCCTAATGCAAAAGGCTGCGCACGCCTATGGTTTAAATACCCTGCTGATGACCGATCAGAGTCAGGTGAGACACTGCCAAGTCAAGGTGCAGCCCCTGGTGTAGTAGCCATGCCAGGATGAACAGGACCGGAATTAGTAGTCTCTGTATAAAGCTGCTGTGGCTCAGAGGCAGAAAGCAGGACTAGGACTGAGAAGTTCCCCGGTTCAAGTCCCCTGTTGGGAACTCCAGGAGCGACCACGTCTGGCTGTCTGTCTAACTGGTGAGAACCGTGACACACAGGCCTAGTATTAAGTGAATCCAGTGGCTGTATTAAAAGGCCTAGTAATAAGTGAATCCAGTGGCTGTATTAAATGGCATAACAGAGGCCTAGTAATAAGTGAATCCAGCGGATGTATTGAAAGGTATAACAGAGGCCTAGGAATAAGTGATTGAAATACAAATTAGCAGGAATATTACCATTCAGATGAAATTGATAAAGGGTAGAAAGGGTTATATCCATATAACAGCTCTGAATGTGCATGTAAAGCCTGTTATCCCTTGGTCACTGCAGGAAATAGGGTGATTGTATAATCTTGCTGTAACAGCAAGTAAATCCATGGGAAAGTACAAGATAGGATTGTGCTTTAATCCTTTCAGTGATAGAATGCTAGTCAGTGTTAGTCAATGTCATATTAATCCTTGCAATCCATATGCTCTGTATGTGCATGCCCAGCCTGCTACCCCTTGGTCACTGCAAGACGTCTGGTGATGGCATAATGTTGCTACCCCTAGGGTCACAGCAAGTAAATCTAAATGCTCTGTATGTGCATGCCCAGCCTGCTACCCCATCGGGCCACTTCAAGAAATAGGATGATGGCATAATCTTTCTACCCATAGGGTCACAGCAAGTAAATTAATATGCTCTGTATGTGCAACCCCATCCGGTTACTGCAAGAAATAGGATTATGGTATAATCTTGTTACCCCGCAGGTCACAGCAAGTAAATCCATATGCTCTGTATGTGCATGCCCAGCTTGCTACCCCTTGGTCACTGCAGGAATTCTGGTGATGGCATGGTTTTGTTACCCCCATCGGGTCACAGCAAGTTAGAACCCCATTTACCCCGTTCTTTGTGCAAGCCGTGTACTGGAGACTTCCCAAGGGAGAGAGGCTGAACTCCCAAGGGACCAGAGGAAAAGACTATCCTCATGGTAAGCTATAAAAGAATATGTTTTAAGACCTGAAATGACTAAGTCTGTCCTAGGGATAGGACAGGAACAAAAAGACTGAGGGTTGGAGGGGTAGGAGGGGTTACTTATACCTTCTGTTTTAATTAGGTTCCTGTCTAATTAGGGATAGGGAGGAGCTACCCATTGCTGTGCTCTCATGGATATGGCCAGGAAAAATAAATATATTTATAGCTTTGTATTAATTAAATAAAAAAAACAATATATATATATATATTTTTTTTTTAAATTTCATTAATACAAAGCTTTAAAAAAAAAAAAAATATATATATATATATATATATAAATACATACATACACATATATATTTACATTCTATGTTTATATTTATGAGACAAAACAACAGAAAAGATTCTGTGGTTGGGAACACACCAGTACACATGCATGTAAGTGCATGTAACTGTATGTATGTCCCCTATCACAGAGTCAGTACACCAGTGAGACACTCCAAAAGGGTGTCTCGGGGCTTAACCCCTATTGTATGCTAAGAGAAAAAAAATTGGACAAGATCGCCTCACAGTGGGGAAAACAAAGCCCCCAGGATATTTGGCATAATCCTAGCTAAATAAGTGGTAGATGGTTACTGTAATAAACGTTTAACTCGCAAGTTGGAATAAACTTGGAATTAATAATAACATTAATAACTAAAAATAATAACTTAAAATAATAACTTTAAAACTGAGTGTAAAGTCAGAGTCCACACTCCTTGCTTTCGGCAATTCAATAATATTTATTAAGAGAGGCTAATTAAACAAATAAACAATACATATACATTTGAAATAGGCTAGTATATGTTGCTACTAAAACTAATCATTGACTGAATGGAAAGTAGGCTAAATTAACAAAACAGACATAGACACATGATACAGTTACCACTCCATCGATCAGCAGCTGAGAGTAAGAGAGAGAGAGAGGGTGTGTATAGTGGGGAGAGGGGAGAGAGAGAGAAGGTGAGGAAGGTGAATTCAAAGAGAGGTAATTCAAAAGAGAGAGAAAATGTGCTATTCACAGGGCTTTAAACAGGTTAGCCCCTCCTTCTGCAGTACACACCTCCCTTAGTCAATCCCTTAGGATGTAACAGAACCAGAGTGCCTCCTGGGGGAAGGGGGATTGCATTGGAAGGGAATGGAGGAGGAGTTTATCAACAACCCAACTGATTTTGCCTGGTGAAAGGCCGTGTGCTTCACAGAGGACTCCATTATTGCCTAAGGGTAGAATGGGGCTTAAATCCCTGTATTAGAACACAATAACACTTCATTGGCATACAGTTTGGCTGTTAATCACATCTCCCCACTTATTACAGTTACAGTAGAAGCAACTGTGACAAACAAAAAAAAGTTAACAAAGATGGCTAATAAGTTATGTACAATAATATCCTAAACTTATAAGACTGTTCATTTACCTCCCACTACTGTGCAAGAATTAAAACTACATGCAGGCAACTGGCTTTATTATAAGGTTGGCCAATATGAGCATTGTTAAATAAAATGAGTAATTCTATTGATTACTATTTGAGGAACCTGCCTTACAACCCAGGCAGAAAGTCCAGAGAATTTAGTTTGCAAGCCCTATATTTAACCCTGTTAAATGAACTGAATGGGCTCATTTAACAGTGTATAGTGCCAAGCCCTATATTTAACAAGGCACTATACACTGTTAAATGAACCCATTCAGTCTGGCGTTCAAGGACAAACACTGTAAAATAATGCTTGCGGTGCTTTTATGCATGGTAACCTTATGTGCTACATCACATATGGGAGAGGGAGAAATAATGTGGCTACACACTATGAGACAATGTAGCAATAAACATTTGGATATTAGAACTTTACTCTGTAACTTTCCAAGAGACCATACAGCCTGTACAGGGGGTTAATGTAATACTTAGGAGACATTGCTGAATATCAAATATCAAATAGCAGTGTTTCACAACAGTAAAATGTATCACAATGATATATTTTCTGCGAAAGTGTCATTTTTTGCAGTTTTGGTGTTTTGGCTTGCATTTCATTTTTTTCACATTGAAATGTGCCAGATTGGTTATCTTTGAGACCTATGATAGTCCAGGAATAGAAATTGCCCCCATGATGACACACCATTTTCAAAAGTAGACAACCCAAGGTATTGCAAATGGGGTATGTCCACTCTTTTTTAGTAGCCACTTAGTTACAAATACTGGTCAAAGTTAGCATTCATATTTATATTTTTGCATTTTTCAACACAAACAAAGATGAACGCTAAATTTGGCTAGTGTTTGGCAAATTTCAATGCGCATAAACATGCTATAGCAAATGTAACATGCTATATTTGACCCTGTAATTTTCCAAAACACCATAAAACCTATACATAACAAAGCAAACAGTATTATGACATTCACAGTTAAAATGCCATGCAGAAGTAAAAAATAAAACATTTCTTAATTTCTCAATTTTTTTTTACATTTTATACATATTAAATTGTTTCTTATATAAATATTTGATGTGAAATGAAAGCTCTGTTTCACCTGAACAAAATGATATATATAATAAGTGTGGGTGCATTTAATATAAAAGAGGTGACATATGTATAGTGCAAATTCAAGGTTTTGTTTACGTTTTGTTCTGATCAGAACTTGTACAATTGACTTAAGGGGTTAAACAAATAATCAATTTCCTTTCAAAAATTTATGAAATGATAATTTTTAATATATAGCGTTGTGTTGACAGTTCTTTTAGGGTGGATGGGGAATATTAATAGGGTCCAAACAGGGGCCTAGATGGGGGAGCAAATCCACAACAAAATGACTCATGTGACTCCCAACTTGGTCCCAAAGACAAATCTACGTTATTAGTGCAAACCATTTGAAATTATTGCTCAATTAAATAAAATTAAAATAATGTGGGAATTTCTATTTGCAGGTGTAAGCCTGAAATATATAAAAGGCATTTCAAAAGCAGGACAAACGCACATTCTCATATAGATATCTCTAATCATTTCATATAAAATGCAGTTAAAATATGTTTATATAATGTGGTCTGCTTGGCATCTCATATCTATCACACACCACACTTATTATTATGGGAATTATATGGTTATATGCTCACACTACCTCACCCACCATAACATAGTATACATTGGACAACAGCATAAAGGAATAAACAAAATGGTATGCTTTAATAGGCAATAAGTAACAATTCTGGAAGAAACATAAAAGCTATGAAATTCCACAAGGCTGTTTACATGACAGGTATCCTTTCAGGACTGCAGGCTCTATACAGGACTTCTAGGTGCGTGTTTTATTCATCCAATAATGTGAAAAAGAAAATATTTTAAACGTCACAACATCGCAAACCATAATTAAATATTTTTGACTCGTTGCATTTTGACTCTCCGACACCTGATTTTTTTAAAAAAAATGTTATTGAACTTAACAATGCTTGCAGTTATGGATTATTGGACATCTTTAAAATATAACTCAGAACCAAACAATGTTTTATTCATCTTTTTAAAAACATCTTTAAAGTCCTTATTCTTCAGGGTGTAAAGAAAAGGATTCAACATTGGAATTAGTACAACAAATAAAAGGGCAAAAAACTTGTCCTGTCCTGGAGAATACATAGATGTTGGTCTCATATACAAACAGATAATTGTTCCATAAAATATAATAACGCAAGTTATGTGAGAGCTGCAGGTAGAAAAAGCTTTATGTCGACCACTTGCTGATTGTATATTTAGAATAGTAGAAATAATAAACACATAAGATATCAATGTAAGTATAAATGCACTTACAGTCAGGAGAGCCCCACCAATGTAGTTCCATATCTCAATAATAAATGTATCACTTCAGGAAAGTTTAAGCAATGGGGTTAAATCACAGAAAAAGTGGTCAATGTGGTGTGATCGACAATATGAAAAATTAGCAATTAAAACAGTATGTGCAACAGGATTGAGTAAACCCATGACCCACACTGCAAGTACTAATCGAGCACAGTGCTTTGGATTCATAAGAATTGAGTAATGAAGAGGGTGACAGATTGCTACATAGCGATCATAAGCCATGGCGGACAATAGTAAGACCTCTGTACAAGCAAAGGACAAGAAAAAATACATCTGAATAAAGCACTCTTGAAAGGATATGGACTTACACTGAGTGAGAAGCATGGCCAACAGTTTGGGTAGAATGGTCGAGGTGTATAAGATATCAATGACTGATAGGTTACACAAGAAGATGTACATGGGTGTGTGTAAATGAGAGAACAAAACTATAGATGCAAAAATTACAAGATTACTGAAGACAATGGTGAGATACACAAATAAAAATATTATAAAAAGAGGAAACTGAAGTTGTGGCGAGTCTGAAAAACCTTGTACAGTGAATTCAGTTAGACTGGATTTATTTTCTGACATAATTTGTAATCTTCTTGTCTACAAAGCAAGACACAATTTCATGGTACTTACTTTTCAACACATGGCTTCTCCATTTTGGCTTTATTTTTGTCATGACGCTGTGTAATATGTCATGTGCTGTTGTTCATTTGAGGATGCATTTACCTAATTTTAAAACCTGCTAAAGAACAGATGATTGTTATTATGTCCTGATATGGCAAACCATAGAATTCAAAGAGGGTGTATACATACACATTTATATAGACGCGACCAATCATACAAATCAACAATTTTTGATTGCAATGTTTAATCCCAAAGTCTGTGCTCCAGTGCCAGATCGCTCTGCCCCCAGTTTTGTTCTCCAAAATCCTTTATAACGGAAGGCTTGGGCAGCATTTGGCAGGGGCTCCGTGGATTGGCTTAGGTGGTCAGCTGAAGTGCTAACCCAATAGGTAGCTTCCCCATTCACAGAAGAGGCTTAAAAAATACATGCACATTATATTGTTTATTGTTTAATATAATTCTTCTGATCTAATAATGACTTTCTGTCTTTTAATTTAGCCAGATCATAACCTCTACTTATTACATTGATGGAGAACCTTCTTTGGAAAAGTTGTTAATAGAGAAATTTCATAGAGAAACAATTCCATACATAAAAAATATCAATATATAAAAAATAAAATATATTAAGCAATTCAACCATTTTAAACGTTTATCCAAAAATATGAAGCAAAACCAAAAAGCTTAACCAAAATATGGTATAAAAATAAATAATTTTTTACTATGGAAGTAAAATGTTTCCAGTATAGATAATCAGTTTACACAATGATTATAGGGTATCAGCTCAACAGTTTTCGGTACAGACCTTGGGTCCAGC
Source organism: Pelobates fuscus (assembly GCF_036172605.1). Taxonomy (NCBI): domain Eukaryota; kingdom Metazoa; phylum Chordata; class Amphibia; order Anura; family Pelobatidae; genus Pelobates; species Pelobates fuscus. The sequence goes on along the minus strand of NC_086326.1, from coordinate 24,256,041 downwards.
AAAAAATTTATTTTAAAAATCTGAATCAGATTAAATCTATCATTACTTCTAGATAATTATGTTTGTTATCTCTGCTATTTCAGCCTTAATTTGGGCAAGTCAGTTTCCTAATCATGATACTGAAGAGACTCCGTAGAACTGTGTGTAACAGTCTATATACACTGAACAGCCACAACATTAAAACCACCTGCATAATATTGTGTAATTCTCCCTTGTGGTGCCAAAACAGCACTAGTGCATTGAGGCATGGACTACACAAGACCTCTGCAGGTTTCCTTTAGTATCTGGCAGCCAGACATGCAGATCCTGTAAGTCCTTCAAGCTGCAAGGTAGGGCCTCTATGGATCAGATTTGTTGTTCCAGCACATACCACAGATGCTTTCGGTTGTACTTGCCATTTTGCAGATGCTCTGCCCCAGTCGTCTAGCCATCATTATTTGGCCCTTGTCAAAGTAACTCAGATCTTTTCTCTTGCTCATTTTTCCTGCTTCTAACACATGAAATTCAAAAACAGATTGTTTACTTGCTGCCTAATGTATACCATTCCTTGACAGGTGCCATTGTAATTAAATAATCAATGTTATACACTTCACCTGTCGACGGTTTTAATGGTGTGGCTGATCAGAAAAATAATTCTCTTAAAATAGAATATGTAAAATGTTGTCAGTACTTACAAAGTGAGTAAGTGTCTTCGTAATGCGTAATAAGGAATGTTGTTAAAACTCTCGGTATAAAGGTTCTGCAGATGATTCTGAGCTTTTATATTCTCCTGTATGAGCCATTCTATGTGCACGTGACCAAGAGCTTACACTTTCTATAGCTAGTATAAAGCATTTAGGGTATAATTACATTTATTCTCTTCCATGAGGCAACCTGGTCCACTGTGTGCATGTGTCACTGTGCGTTCACTTTCTGCTGGGAATAGGGAACACTTCATGTAGAATTTTATGTGTGACTTCTTAAATAAACTCTGTGTATGTTTATATTTAATAAGTGCAGTATCTGCAAATAAAATATTTTAATACATTATGCTTACACTACAAACTATATCAACTATACTTTATTGTAGAGTTTATGGCAAAATGAGTTATTGGGTGCAATCCCTATATTTTTGTTTGAACAGTTTCCTAGTGGTTTAAAACAAACCCAAAGAAAACCAGAACTCCCCCAGCACCCAATGTTCATACCTCAAAATCTGCCAATATAACCCAGCACTCACAGCCTGTCATTGCTACTCAAATAACACAGATAATGATGCAATATAGATTAAGCTATATGTAAATATACAATCTACAAAAAAAAAAAAAAAGAGGACCACCAATAGTATAATACTGTATAACACCAAATGGGGGCTTCGGGTATGTTACACTAACAAATTTTAGAATTTATTACAAGCAGAATATAAAGCTTTAGTAATAGGACCTTCTTTCTTCTCTTTCCAAAGTTAATGCATATAAGGGAAAAAAGAGAAACACACACAGTGCAGCACTGTAAAGCATAATAACAACTTTATTTTTAAATTGTACTCACAAAATTGAATGAAGTTAAAAGCCCATCAACATTTTACTTTCAAAATCTTAGGTAGCCGGCTCAGATGACAAGGAGACAGGAACAATGTGGAGATAATGATATGGTCTCACTAAACCTCAAAAACTAAATGCAAAACAAACACTGTGTGGGTTTCTCAGCCCTACATGTTTCTTCTAATGTTGGACTCCATCAGGGGATTCCAAGCGTCTATTAACGTCTCAGCCACACCTTGGTTTAAGCATCCACTTGTGCCATAAATCAAATCAGGTGTGGCATCATCATGTGTTTCACCTGCTGCTGCTTATTTTGTACGTCACCTCCATGTATTTCAAGCCTTGATTTGTATCGATCACAAATTCAGATGCTGTACTTTCGGTTGACATAAGTTTGGTTGCCTTTAGAATATGTATTATTAAAATTCTGAGTTCAATGTTGCAACTGGGAAAATCAAGATGGAATTAAAATGTCTAAGGTAATGATGGTTGTATCTGAACTCCGAGAGCTATACATATGTTGGAAAACTTTTTTTAAAACTCTGTTTAGGCTTGTGCACTCCCACCACATGTGGTACAGTGATCCAACATCATTTGAACATCTCCAGCAGATGTTTAAATAATCATGCTAAAACCTTTTCTATTCTATGAGGAGTAAGGTACCATCAATGAGTAATTAAAAAAAAAGGTTCAGTGTAAGCTAAGACCATAGGTAACCTGCTTGACCATGCCTCGCACATTTTCTAAAATTAAGGATTTCCTCATGCCTTGTCCATTTAAATATTTAAATATTGATTGGAGTTTTTACATAGTCCAAAGCTGTTTTACTATTTGTATAGTTTTTGAAATAAGTTTATTTCTAGAATGTTTATTGAACAAGACATTCTTTTATGCCTTGTGCTATAATCAGGTGCTTTGTTCTTACATAATTGTAAAATTCTTTATCAGATAATCCAAAATGAGTTTGAAGTTCTTGAAAGGATTTAACTTTTACTGAGGTTACTATTAGCGATAAATACATTTCTATACAATATTTAAAAAGAAACAAACCCTTGATGGGCAAGAAACATAGCTGTAGAAAAAATGTAACAGCATGAATACATTTAACAAAGTATCCAGTGACTCATTCGGCTTTATTTCTCATTGCTAAAGAGAACACAAAATACTATTTGCAGGGTGGTGGAGCTTGCCTGCCGATCGGGTCAGATGTGTTTAGTCTGAGGTCCTGCAACTGGTCCAGAAAACTGGGTTTAGCTGTGGGCTACACGCATAAACTGACCCGGACTGGTACCCACTCTGCTAAGCTGATGATTGTGCACATGGGGAGACCATCTACAACCCTGTGCAGCACTGAAATTAGCCGCCCGAGGCCTATCTGAACTTGAGCTGGAGTGAGACGGCCGCTCCCCCACTTCTCGGCGCTTTGCTGTCCCCCTCCTCTGGACCGGAGGGGGTTATCCCGGTCCCCACTGGTAAACATCACTACCCGCAGTTGCCTTCCAGCACACCCCTTGATGTACAATTCTGGACAAGCACCCCAAGATGGCGAACATGAGGCTGCAGCGTGCATAAAACACCTGCCATGCACACTGCCACACTATCAGCCCACTTTGAGGCACCAAATGTCACGATTCGGGAACCTAACACGCTAACAGGTCACAGAAAGTAAAGGGTGCAATACCGGTCCTTAGAATGGCCGGGTTAAGCACACTAAGAATAGTCAGGAAACCAAGTAAAGGGAGCCAGAAAACAGGAGAACGAGAAATAAGCCGAGGTCAAAGGAATGGAGAATACAGGATAATCGGAATAACAAGCCAAAGAATCGGTAACCAGAGAGAAACACGAGCAAACTGCAATGCAGGTATCACAAGACCACAACAGGGCACTGAGAGACAGGAAAGGTAAGTATATAAATCCTGTGCTTAATTCTGATTGGATAACTTCCAATCAGAATTAACAATCACATGTGGGAGATATCTATACCTCCCACTGTGATTATAGTACTGTGGCTTTAACGCCGGGTCACGTGACTGACCCTGGTGTTCGCATAAGTGCGCGGGCTCCCAGCGTGCAGCGTTATACATGCTACCGCTGGGAGGCGAGGAGGAGGATGCGAGCGGCATATGGAGCTGTGAGGATGCCGCTCGCCGACAGGTAGGGGAAGGGAAGACCGCGGGCGGTGAAGGATAGAGGGTGAGTTCTGCAAGCGGATTGCAGCAGCCTCCCCTCACAGCTGCCCGTGGAGCCCCGACACCAAAGGCTCAGATTAAGAGAGGAGAGTGGAGCAAAGAGGATTGGGAGAAGAGTGGACCCCCTGGGCGTGCCTTTCATTACAGCATCAAATAATCACACTCCTGGCCCACCCGGGCTGAAGACCAACAGGGATATACTTCTGGTGCTTCAGCCACAGATGCGGGGGATCCTGCACCGATGGCGGCGACAGCCCAGCAAGATCCACCACCGCCCCCTACAAGGGCAGAACCTGGCCTCCTCTATGAGCAACCAGGTTCGTGGTACAAGGATGCAGGTCTTCATGATGGCCTGGGGCTGTGGGAAGGACTTGCTTGGACTCAGCCTCATGACACCACCCACCCTCCTCGGCCAGCCACCAAGCCTTGGTTAAGTCGAACTTTCCACCCCACATAGATTTATGCTCACAGTGCACACCATGCTATCTTTATTTAATTTGCTTTAGTTTTTATGTTTTTTTCCTGTCGTCATGCTGTGTCCCTGCTTATCTTATACCATGTATGCTAGACACTAGAGAAGCAGCACCCACTGCTACACAGGCTACACGCAGACATCTGGGTCACTGCGTAACATAGACACATACCCCAAGCATATTCTGGGACATTGCACCTACTAGCAGGTCCACAGTTCATAGTGGAGCTGCAGACACACCATACGAACATGCACTCTCCATCTAACCCATTTTGGGGAGCCAGTGTCCAATTTCTGTAACCTTCATACATTCAAAGGGAGATGGATCCAGTGGTCCTACAATCGACTGACCCTACTCTCTGAAATGTAACCTAAATAATATGCCTGATACGCATCCAACGTCCAAACTTCACTAATTTTACAGGCATTAACCTCTATACTTCCTCGTATTATTAAGCACCTATTTATGCCAGACACTCCACTTCTGTTAAGCATAGATTGGTAGCTTAGGCATTTTTGTTATACACTGATAAAAAATGGAAGAACGCTTTGTTTATCTTACTCACCCTTACAATAAAATGTGCAGTCTTTTTTATGTGCCATGAAAATGCACCATATGCAATCACCGCAAATGCTGGTTTATGCTGTTGTGGCAAATCATGCAGGTTTGTATACTCCTGCACGCAAAAAAAATAATTAAAAAAAATACTATTTTCGATAATTTAAACATTTTACAATTCACCCACTAAGACAAATGAAAACCCTGTATTAGGTTCTGATATATCTCTATCGGTGTTGACGGATGAAGGTGATCCCTAATTCCAGTTTGTTCTTACATTTTTTTAAAGCCCTGCTTATGTAATACACTATATCATTAGAAGTTTTGAAGGTTGTATAGAACTTAGAACCAATTCAAGCCAGTTTAAATAATGCATTTTTTGGGCTTGATACCTCCTCAATTGTCTTCCAGCTTTGATCAGCACTTATTAAACTAACCCACTTCAAAAAGTGGGTCAACATACAGCCATCATGTAAATCGAATATATCAGGAAAGTTTATTCCACAGTTTATACTTTTTTTTTTATTAATGTGTAATATGAAATTATTGGTGTTTTATCTCCCCAAATAAGCCCCATAAACTGTTTTTTAAACTGGGAAAGTAATTATGATGGTACTCTGAGAAGTATTGAGCAAACAGGTATGCTATGCTGAAATTGTGTTTATTACAAAAGAGGTTTAGCATCTTTCCAATGTTCATCTCTCTCCCCTTCCCCTCCACTCTACAATTATGTTATTTTCCATTTTTTTATATCAGTGAGTATCCACGTTTGAGTACATTTTATAATTCAACATATAGTTATATTTGTATACAGATCTTTTTAATCCTGGGTTACTTTTTGGTGGTGAGTGACTTTGTGGAACTTTGTATTGCATGTTATGCTAAACCTTTTTTTTGTATTAAGTGTTCCACCACCATTCTGGTCCAGTACCCCAAGATTTTTTTTAAAAGTTCTTTATACATTTCCTGCTATTTGTATTTTAAATAAAATATTCTTCTGACATACATCTGATGTCCTGTGTCCTGCCATTGAAGGGTATGGGCACCTTTGGGCCATGTGAGTGGTATTCCTGTCAAAGTATTAAGGTACTTTATGTTTTAGAATTCTCACTATGTTGTAATTTTTGATTCTGTTCTAGGTATTTTGTATACTGCTCTGCCAGCAGCTCTCAGTATATCATGTGTATGGTTGAATTAATTATTTTATATATATGTTTAAAAAAACCAAACTGAAGTATTTAGTTTTTTTTGCATTAATATATACTTTTGTACTCTTATTTATGTATTTATTGTTAAAGAAACACTTCTTTATATCAGTCACGTTTTATTTATTTTGTATATTTTTAAAGTGCCGAGCACTACTCACGTCACATACCTACATGGTATGCTATTTTCCAACCACGAATTTCTATTTTTTTAGAGCCTTGTATTAATGGCTTAAACTACAAACTGAGTGACCTTCTAGGGAAAAGGTGTCAGGTTACTCATATGAGAAGAGGGGGGGGTAATGTTTTGTTCCCTATCTGATAAACGATACAATTCTCCCCCTGTACAAACAAGATACAATTGCAATATTGACATCTTGTTAAATTTTTGTAACATACAATTCTGTACGGTGCGATCATTTAATCATTTCCAACTTGTATATACAGTTGAAGAAAAAGTATGTGAACCCTTTGGAATGATATGGATTTCTGCACAAATTGGTCATAAAATGTGATCTGATCATCATCTAAGTCACAACAATAGACAATCACAGTCTGCTTAAACTAATAACACACAAAGAATGAAATGTTTTTATTGAACACACCATGTAAACATTCACAGTGCAGGTGGAAAACATATGTGAACCCCTAGACTAATGACATCTCCAAGAGCTAATTGGAGTGAGATGTCAGCCAACTGGAGTCCAATCAATGGGATGAGACTGGAGGTGTTGGTTACAGCTGCCCTGCACTATAAAAAACACACATCAGTTCTGGGTTTGCTTTTCACAAGAAGCATTGCCTGATGTGAATGATGCCTCGCACAAAAGAGCTCTCAGAAGACCTACGATTAAGAATTGTTGACTTGCATAAAGCTGGAAAGGGTTTTAAAAGTATCTCCAAAAGCCTTGCTGTTCATCAGTCCACAGTAAGACAAATTGTGTATAAATGGAGAAAGTTCAGCACTGCTGCTACTCTCCCTAGGAGTGGCCGTCCTGTAAAGATGACTGCAAGAGCACAGCGCAGACTGCTCAATGAGGTGAAGAAGAATCCTGGAGTGTCAGCTAAAGACTTACAAAAGTCACTGGCAAATGCTAACATCCCTGTTAGCGAATCTACAATACGTAAAACACTAAACAAGAATGGATTTCATGGGAGGATACCACAGAGGAAGCCACTGCTGTCCAAACAAAACATTGCTGCACGTTTACAGTTTGCACAAGAGCACCTGGATGTTCCACAGCAGTAATGGCAAAATATTCTGTGGACAGATGAAACCAAAGTTGAGTTGTTTGGAAGAAACACATAACACTATGTGTGGCGAAAAAGAGGCACAGCACACCAACATCAAAACCTCATCCCAACTGTGAAGTATGGTGGTGGGGGCATCATGGTTTGGGGCTGCTTTGCTGCGTCAGGGCCTGGACGGATTGCTATCATCGAAGGAAAAATGAATTCCAAAGTTTATCAAGACATTTTGCAGGAGAACTTAAGGCCATCTGCCTACCAGCTGAAGCTCAACAGAAGATGGGTGTTGCAACAGGACAATGACCCAAAGCATAGAAGTAAATCAACAACAGAATGGCTTAAACAGAAGAAAATACGCCTTCTGAAGTGGCCCAGTCAGAGTCCGGACCTCAACCAGATTGAGATGCTGTGGCATGACCTCAAGAAAGCGATTCACACTGATACCGGAGAAACTGACGGAAGCAAAGCACAGAGAAGTGGACACAGGTTTCTTCAGGAAGGAAGAGATTCTTTATTCGAATCACCGACCGGGGCTCAGAGGGACTTATGTCACCAAAATACAACAAGATCTGAGCCCAGAACTGACTGTGTAAATGCATAATATAGACATATAGCTCCTCCTATAGTTAACTCTACCCACATATACTCTTTACACAATCAGCTGAACAAAGCCTAACTTCCCTTACCTGTTAGACCACATGGCTCACCCAGAACAATGGAGGAGGGGAAGTGTTTTCAGTTTCTGCATTCCTGCATTTGCTCAATACAGTGTTGATTGTATCTTAGCTACGTGTAACTGACTAACTGATACAACATTTACACATATGCCACATGGCAATCTTGTCCTAGTAAATTTATTTTTACTGAGATTCCACCACATTCCCCCCTTTGATGCTTCTGATATTTCACAATTCCAGATGCATCACTTAACCATAGTTTGCTTACACCTCAGGTTGCCATGAATCAGAACAGACCTCGTAAGCATCTTAGCATCATTACAAATTCCTTCAGCACTCCTCATTCTGAATATATTCTCTCTGGGCTAAGGGTTCATACTTGCAAACAGCCATTACATGCGCAGCTGGTTTCCTTTCTGTCGTGCTCTCTATGACACTCTGTATGGACCTAATTACCAATGGAACCAAACATGGTAGAAAGAGACACACTATAATCAACATGACTCCTCCTACCAATGTCTTGATCCCTCCAAGCTGCTCGTACCTACTTCCAAACCAACTACTAGAATTGTACCCGTTCCAGGCTTCAGTCGGTACATGCGTCAGTTTAGCCATGTGGGTTGTGAGATCAGCCACTGCCTGCCCTTCATCATCTATGTGCAGACAACAGTTGCTGAGATTGAACTTTCCACATACACCTCCTTCTATTTGCACTGGAAGTGAATGGAGGACTTTATCAACAGCCCAACTGGTTTACCTGGTAAGAAGGCTATGTGCTTTACAGAGGAATCCATAATTGCCTAATGGTAGAATGAGGCTTGAATCCCTGTATTAGAATACAATAACACTTCATGGGCATACAGTTTGGCTGTTAACCAGTTCCCTCACATATTACATCCCTCCTATTGGCAATGAAGCGCGCTAAGGTAGGCAGTGCCACTCATTATCTTCCCAGCTACCTACATTCAAGGATGCTAGCTTCTTTTTATGATTCACATCATAAACTTTAACTCTCAAGGTCTCTCCTGTTTCAATTGGCAACAAGAAGAAGGATGGTTTGAGCATACCTAATACACATGCCCCTTCCCAGTCCTGTAGTAACTCCAAATAGGCTTTCTTTGTAGCAGATAGGTCAAACCACACATCCTTTAAATTGGTATAAATTGCAAACGGATTAGGTGGTTCTGAGACATTTGAAGCTGACCACCAAGTTGTATCTTTTGTACTATCATTATAAGCTTTTTGCCCTAGACAAGTTAGTTCTCCTACAGATGTGTTAAACATTATTCCTTTTCTTGCTATGCAAACATAACCTATAATGGAGGTCTTTAATCGCCACTCAGATTTACCTCTAACACTCATTTGATAATCGGCTTGAGAAGATATTAACTGTTCAACTGTCTCAGAACCGGAATACATTACCTCCTTTGCTTCCCATGGCCATTGGTCTCCCATGTTAGTACCTCCACACACATAGCAGTTGGTTACATTAAGACTACCATCAATGTTTTCGGCTAGATCTATAAATACGTTTTTCGCATTATGGGGGATCTTATTTTCCACACTCATCTCTTCATAAACAGAATGGAAAACCTGATGAGTTTGGGATGCTACGGTATCGGTCTCTATCCCTATAAATAATATTGTCCCAGGATCTAAACCCGTCCCATATATTTGGAACCCAAATAAGTTACCGAACCTATCTAAAATTGTTCTGGGTCATTGATAAGTATATGGACTGGGTTACACTCCCTAGACTTACAATATGGCTTGGTAGGCAACTTAGTAACAATCATATCCTTATCTACTGTCTGTCCCCAAGTTGCCCACCCCACACAAGACCAATATGGACAATAATTATAATCCCTATCTGGGCATTTTGGACTTACGTACTTATTTTTACTACTGGGACAAATATACTTATCGTTAGACCCATACGTTCTCTCCCACTTAAGATCCCCGCATACATTCCACGGTTTTCTACCACTTGATATCGCCTTACATGCATCAAATAGCAGAACACCCGAAGAATGTACGGTTTCTAATACTGTTTTATTTATTAGGGTCCCCTGTGGATCTCCATTCCTGAGGGTCAACCAAATTGTACGGGTTGATACTCCGGATTGAAGCACTTAGGTTCTCCTACTCCTAAATGGCATACACTATACTCTATATTTAGGTATCTACACCTAGACACATCACCTTTACACTCATATTGTGAATGCCAAATTAGGGTCTGGGAAATATGATTACCTGTTCTAGTAGTCTTAATGCAAACCTCACAGCTAGGAGTGTCGGTACCTCTACCTTCCTGAATATAAAAAGACATATAAATAAACATTATCATTAGCACATCTTTCGTCGGCTGCATCCTCAGTCTTCGTCCGTGCGATGGCACCTCAGCTTCCAGGATGTAAGGGCTGCAGGGAATGGAGTTCTGCTCGTCTTCACAGGGGTCCCTTCGAGACTTTCCTGGCTTTTAATAAAATGTTGGTGAGCAGACAGGCGTTATTATGGCCGTCTAAACACTCACTTACCAATCTCTGAAACAACAATAATTGTAATCCACAAGGTTTCCTCGTCACTCCGACTGAGTCATGCGCTTTAACCGGATCTTGCAAGGATTCTATGGTAGCTTGTCAGGAATCTGCCGCTGTTTGTTTTTTTTTACCCTAGAGTGATGAATCCACGGAGCCACTTCTACAACCTTTACAACTGTTGGGGTAGATAAAAGAACAACATAGGGACCTCTCCACTTGGAACCTAATGGAACAGTGTTCCATTCTTTTATCCACACTTGATCCCCTGGATAGTAAGAATGAACAGGTGGATAAATACTCACAGGTAATCTATCTTGTACCCATTTCTGTACCTCCTCCATAGTTTTACCCAACTCTACAACCTGCTGCCGGGTAATTCCTTCTCCCAACTGACTCAAATCCCCCCTTAAGTTACCAAGTAGGGAAGGTGGATGCCATACATAATTTTTCAGCAGTACCCCAGAAACAAAAGAAAGCATCTTTGAGGTCTAGGAAGGTATAGTAGGTTGCCCCACCTGGTATTAAAGCAAGCAGATTATAGGGGATGGGTACCACTGTGTCAGGATCGGGACAGGGATCCAACACGCAGAGTACAAACAGTAGCCAGATACGTATACCGGACCTTAGAATGGCCGGACTAACGTAAGTAGTACAGTATAGAATGGTCAAAGACAAGCCGAGGTCGAGGGTAACAGAAGACAGGTAAGCGAGAGACAAGCCGAATCAAGGGTAACAGAGATAAGCAGAGTAAGGTAAACAAGCCGGGTCAAAACCAAAAGGGATAATAGAATACACAAGCACTGAGTGACTAGAACAAGCTAGAACCACGACAGGGCAATGAGCTAATGAACGAAGCTCTGTTAAATACCCTGTTCAGAGCAGTAACCACGCCTCCGAGGCGTCCTGATTGGTCCTGCAGCAATTGAGTGACAGGTCGTTCCGGAGGAGTTTCCTGATGACAACTTCCTGCCTCTATGCTGTAAAAGGCAGTCACTCCCTCGCGGCCGGCCTTGCATGACCGGATAGACCGTGGGGAAGGGAGCCATCAGGCCGTCTGGATGGAGGAACAGCTAAGTCTCTACCTCTTTCGGAGGTAGAGACCGCAGGTACCCTGACAGTACCCCCCTCTCAGATACGCCCACCGGGCGGAATACACCAGGGCGAGAAGGGAATCGAGAGTGAAACGCCCTGCGGAGACGGGGAGCATGCACCTCCTCCTGAGGTACCCAACTTCTCTCCTCAGGACCATAACCCTTCCAATCGACCAGATATTGCAGTTTCCCCCGGGAGATTCGAGAATCAACGATGGAATTGACCTCATACTCCTCCTGACCCTCCACCTGAACTGAGCGGGGAGGGGCGATCGTGGAGGAGAACCTGTTACATATTAATGGTTTTAGCAAGGAAACATGAAATGAATTAGGAATGCGTAAGGCATTAGGCAACGCTAAACGATACGCAACTGGGTTAATTTGAGACAGTACCCTGTAAGGTCCAATATATCGAGGAGCAAACTTCATGGACGGCACTTTTAACCGAATGTTTCTAGTACTTAACCATACTCTATCGCCTGGAACAAACACCGGTGCTGCCCTTCTACGTTTGTCAGCGTGTTTTTTAACCAGCGTAGAATTGTGCAGAAGGATTTGTCGAGTTTGATCCCACAACTCTCTTAAATTGGCAACATGAACATCCACCGACGGTATCCCTTGAGAAGAAGACTCCGAAGGAAGGATGGAAGGATGAAAGCCATAATTCAAGAAAAAAGGGCTAGAATGCGTAGAATCACAAATGAGATTGTTATGTGCAAACTCCGCCCAAGGAATCAAACCGACCCAATCGTCCTGGTGTTCTGAAACGAAACAACGTAAATATTGTTCAACTTTTTGGTTAGTGCGTTCAGCAGCTCCATTGGACTGAGGATGATAGGCAGAGGAGAAATTCAATTTGATGCCTAGTTGGGAGCAGAATGATCCCCAAAAACGGGAAACAAATTGGGAGCCTCTGTCAGAGACAATTTGGGAAGGTATCCCATGCAAACGGAAAATCTCCCTGGCGAATATCTCCGCTAATTCGGGCGAAGATGGGAGTTTAGGTAAGGGAATGAAGTGAGCCATTTTAGTAAATCTGTCTACCACAGTGAGGATGACAGTCTGCTCTTTAGAGATAGGCAAATCAACAATGAAGTCCATTGCCAGGCAGGACCAAGGCTTTTCAGGAACCTCTAAAGGGTGCAGAAATCCGCATGGAAGCGAATGGGGTAGCTTGGTCTTGGTACAAACTTCACATGCCCCGATGAATTCTTTAATATCCTTGCGTAAGTCAGGCCACCAAAAATCTTTAGAGACCAGCGCATAAGTCTTGCGGATGCCAGGATGCCCAGCCACCTTGCTGTTATGGAGACAGCGTAGCACCTCCAGTTGGAGAGCGGCAGGAACGAAGTGTCGATCCCCAGGAGTCTGTTTGGGTGCCAAATGCTGAAACTTCATGATCTCAGAAAGCAATCCTGAGATTCGTGTTCGCGATGATATTCCCCTTAGGAACTATGGAGGACAGAAGTGGTTCAGTTATAGCGGATGGTTCATATTGACGAGACAAAGCATCGGCTTTAGAGTTCTTAGAACCAGGTCTATACGTAAGTACATAATTAAAGTGAGTGAGGAACAAAGCCCAGCGAGCCTGCCTGGCGGACAAGCGCTTAGCCTCCCCAATATAAGACAAGTTCTTATGATCCGTTAGGATAGTAACAGGGTGTAGTGTCCCTTCCAGTAAATGTCTCCACTCCTTTAAAGCCTTAATGACCGCTAACAGTTCCCTCTCCCCGATGTCATATCTGCTCTCAGGCCCAGAAATTTTTTTAGAGAAGAAACCACAAGGGTGTAACGGTTTATCCACCCCTAACCTTTGAGACAGAACAGCCCCAACTCCTGTCTCAGAAGCATCGACCTCGAGCAAAAAAGGCAGAGTCGTATCAGGATGAACTAGAATGGGAGCTGAGGCAAAAAGTTCCTTGAGAGTCTTAAAAGCACCAAGAGCTTCCTCAGACCAGAACTTAGTATCAGCCCCTTGTTTGGTCATATTGGTAATAGGCGCAATGATAGAGGAGTAACCCTTAATGAAGCGCCTATAGTAGTTGGAAAAACCAATAAACCTTTGGATAGCCTTGAGTCATTTGGGCAAAGGCCAGTCTAAAATAGATTGGAGTTTACCAGGATCCATTTTAAAACCTTCCCCAGAAATCACGTACCCAAGAAAGTCTACCTGAGACTGATCAAAACTGCACTTCTCCAATTTGCAGTATAGACCATGTTGCAGAAGTTTGTGTAACACCTTTCTGACCTGTCTATGGTGAGTCTCAATCTCCTTAGAGTGTATTAGTATGTCGTCCAGGTAAACAATAACACAATCATGCTGAAACTCCCTAAGTACCTCATTAATCAACTCTTGAAATACTGCAGGAGCATTGCATAGTCCAAATGGCATAACAGTGTATTCGTAATGGCCATACCGGGTATTGAATGCCGTCATCCACTCGTGACCTTGCTGGATTCTCACCAAATTGTAAGCCCCTCTGAGATCTAACTTGGTGAAGATTTTGGAGCCCTTAAGACGATCAAATAACTCGGTAATCAGTGGGATAGGATAGGCATTTCTGACAGTTATTTTATTCAAGCCTCGGTAATCGATACAAGGTCTCAGCGTGCCATCCTTCTTCTTAATGAAAAAGAACCCCGCTCTGGCCGGAGAAGAAGATCTCCTGATGAATCCCTTTTCTAAATTCTCCTGAATATACTCCTCTAGAACCGAGTTTTCCTGAACAGACAAAGGATATACATGGCCCCTCGGAGGCATAGTCCCGGGTAGAAGCTTAATTTTACGGTCAAATGACCTGTGTGGCGGCAAAGAATTGGCATTCTTCTTGTCAAACACTGCCCTTAAGTCTAGGTAAAGGTCTGGTATTTGTCTTTCTGTGGACTGAGTAGGACTCTCCTGTATGTTAATATTAGCTAATGGAGAAACCTTGCACAAACACCGATCCTGGCAGCCCTGGCCCCATGAGAGTATCTCCCCTAACTCCCAATCAATAATAGGGTTATGTTCTTTCAACCATGGGTACCCCAGAACTATGGGAACGGAAGGAGACGAAATGAGCAGAAGAGATAAATTCTCCACGTGTAGGATACCAACATTTAACTCAATGGGTATGGTCTCACGAAAGATAACAGGGTCTAGTAGTGGTCTACCATCTATGGCCTCAACGGCCAAGGGTGTCTCCCTTAGCTGGGATGGGAAATTGTTTTTACTAGCAAAGGCTTGGTCGATAAAATTCTCAGCAGCACCGGAATCTATCAAAGCCATAGCCCTTACTACTTCCCTCCCGCAAGTTAAGGAAACTGGTAGCAGAAGCCTGTGATCTTTATAATTAGGAGTAGAGGACAAAATAGAAACACCCAAGGCCTGTCCTCTAGAGAGACTTAGGTGCAAGTGTTTCCCGGGCGGTTATAACAGTTCGAGAGTAAATGACCCTTAGCTCCACAATACATACACAAACCCCCTCTTCTCCTGTACTGTCTTTCCTCCTCAGAGAGGCGGGTATACCCTATCTGCATAGCTTCAGGAAGCAAAGATACCGTGGAGTCAGGACTTGGAAAAGCGGGGGCTAACCTAAAAGAAGGTCTCCGGTTTCTCTCTCGAGTGTTCTGTCTCTCTCTTAAACGTTCATCTATACGAGAGATGAACGAAATTAAATCCTCTAAATTCTCAGGGAGTTCTCTGGTAGCAACCTCATCAAGGATTACTTCAGATAAGCCATTCAAAAATACATCCATATACGCCTGCTCATTCCACTTGACCTCTGACGCCAGAGACCTGAACTCTAGTGCATAATCCACCAGTGTTCGGTTCTCCTGTGTCAGACGCAACAGTAATCTGGCTGCATTAACCTTTCTACCTGGAGGGTCAAATGTTCTTCTAAAAGCAGCTACAAAGGCGTTATAGTTATAAACTAATGGGTTATCGTTCTCCCATAATGGGTTGGCCCATCTCAGAGCTTTCTCAATAAGTAGGGTGATAATAAATCCTACCTTTGCCCTATCTGTAGGATAAGAGCGAGGTTGCAATTCAAAATGGATACTAATTTGGTTTAAGAAACCACAACACTTCTCAGGAGCCCCACCATAGCGTACTGGGGGGGTAATGCGAGAAGAAGCACCCACTGTGGCTACCTCTAGACCTGAACCGACAGGAGAAACAGGGGTATTACGTATCTCCTCTGGTGGGTTATTGGCACGAGATAATAGAGCCTGTAGCGCAAGCGCCATCTGATCCATTCTGTGATCCATGGCTTCAAACCTAGGATCAGGAGAAGCAAGCTGACTGTTTGTACTTGCAGGATCCATGGGCCCTGTCGTAATGTCAGGATCGGGACAGGGATCCAACACGCAGAGTACAAACAGTAGCCAGATACGTATACCGGACCTTAGAATGGCCGGACTAACGTAAGTAGTACAGTATAGAATGGTCAAAGACAAGCCGAGGTCGAGGGTAACAGAAGACAGGTAAGCGAGAGACAAGCCGAATCAAGGGTAACAGAGATAAGCAGAGTAAGGTAAACAAGCCGGGTCAAAACCAAAAGGGATAATAGAATACACAAGCACTGAGTGACTAGAACAAGCTAGAACCACGACAGGGCAATGAGCTAATGAACGAAGCTCTGTTAAATACCCTGTTCAGAGCAGTAACCACGCCTCCGAGGCGTCCTGATTGGTCCTGCAGCAATTGAGTGACAGGTCGTTCCGGAGGAGTTTCCTGATGACAACTTCCTGCCTATATGCTGTAAAAGGCAGTCACTCCCTCGCGGCCGGCCTTGCATGACCGGATAGACCGTGGGGAAGGGAGCCATCAGGCCGTCTGGATGGAGGAACAGCTAAGTCTCTACCTCTTTCGGAGGTAGAGACCGCAGGTACCCTGACACACTGGGTGTATTTTGACTACTGCATTGCTAACTGCGTTTAGATCTTGTACAGGATGATACTCATCTGATCCCGGCTTCTGAACAGGTAATAATGGAGTGTTCCAAGGGGAGGTACAGAATTTTAGGATGTCATACTTTACACACTTATCCACATAGGTTTGTATATTTTCCTTAGCCCTCTATAATATATGGTACTAACTAAGGCTAACAGGATACGCTCCAAGCTTTAATTCAATGTGTATTGGTGGAATATTGCGAGCAAGTCCTGGAGGATTATTCTCTGTCCATATTCTTGAAATGTCAAATAAGGATTCATCACTCTTAGGGTCTGTATTTGTTATTATAGAGTAGAAGTGCCATTCTTCTTCCCTTTGCACCGATACTGATATTATGCCTGGTGATCTATTAAACTTCAGAGACGTTGATCCGTTGGGTTTAAAAGTTATCTGGGCTTGAAGCTTTGATAATAGATCTCGTCCTAGAAGCTGAACTGGACACTCCAGCATATATAGGAACTGGTGCTTAACAAAACGGCCTCCTAGAATACAAGTATGACTCCTGAGAATTGGTCTAGCAGCGCTTTTCCCAGTAGCTCCTATCATAATTATAGTCTTCCTGAAGGAGGAGCAACTAGGTTAGTTACCACAGAGTACTCAGCACCAGTGTCAATCATGAAAGAGCTCCTCTTTCCCTCTATTGATACATCGACCATAGGCTGCACTCGGCTAAAGGGGGATGGAGCCCAGTCGGTATCAATAGTCTTCCATGACAGTGTCAGCCAGACCGACAAAATCTCTATCTTCTCTATACCTTAATCTATGGGTAGGGGAATAGTATCTACTTCCCTGAACACCTCCTCTTTTACTACTGTCATTCCCTCCAAGACTTTCTCTATAGCCACCTCTGTAACCATCTCGTAACCATCTCTCTTGTCTTATCTATAACTTGCTTTATATTCCCTCTGTGGGCAGTCACTTTTCCAATATCCTTCCTCTCTACAATACGCACAGTGATTCCTACTTCCTCCCTTACTCAGCCTATTCTCAACTCCTCCATTCACCTCCCTTCCCTGTCTCTCTACACTTATGATAGCTACAGCTAGCATATCTGCCTTCATCCTAATTTTACGTTCTTCCTCCTGCTTTGTTTCAATCTCCCTGTTCATATACACCTGACTTGCAATTTCCATTAACTGTGATATGGACATTCCTACAAATCCCTTTAACTTTAGCAATTTTCTTTTGATATCACCTTGGGTCTGGCTGACAAACGCTGAGTTGTTCATTCGAGAGTTCTCAGGGGCCTCTGGATTAAAAGGAGTATATAATCTATATGACTCCAGCAATCTCTCATAGAAAGCACTAGGTGACTCGTCTGCTTTCGTAAAGGAATTATGGGTCTTCCAATTAAACAGATCAGTCATGGTGAACGGGACATAAACAAATACAGGGTCTGCCAACTGTAATTGACCATTAATATCAATGTGTGGGGGACCAGGGGTAAGCTGCAGTGGCATTTGTAAATGTCAAAGTTGGAGGGCACCGGTCATTTGTCAGGTTAGGGTGGGACTTAGATAGGGTTGTTTAGTCATAGGTTCCGGTCGGGGAGTGGTGAGGTAGGTGGAAATGGATACATTAATTTTACTGGTCAGTAACTTGGTTAACAAAATGTTTCGGACAGGGCTAGGAGGAGCCTGACCAGTAACCAAAAATGGTAAAAGTGTATTCCAGCGTCCTATACCATTGACCATTTCATCCAGTTGTATTTCAAAACTAATTTACTGTTACTAAAGGCACACAAGGCTCAGTAATTATAGTGTTATGTCAGTGGTTATGGTGTTGTCAGTGATTATGGTATTGTCAGTGATTATGGTATTGTCAGTGGTTATGGTGTTTTCAGTGATTATGGTATTGTCAGTGGTTATGGTGTTTTCAGTGGTTATGGAATTGTCATTGTTTATGGTGTTGTCAGTGATTATGGTATTGTTAGTGGTTATGGTATTGTCAGTGGTTATGGTATTATCAGTGGTTATGGTATTATCAGTGGTTATGGTATTGTCAGTGGTTATGGTATTGTCAGTGGTTATGGTGTTTTCAGTGGTTATGGTATTGTGTAATTGCTGAGAATTATCTGATTCAGTGGATCAGAGTTACTGTTATTAAAAATTCTCCTCACAATTTTGACTGCTAATAATAAAACTGAACAATAATAAAAAAACACTAAAATACCCTCCCACCAAAAATGGCCTCAGGGTACAAGAACCAGTTGGGGGGGTAGGTAGGCACAGAGAGCACAGGCGGACATACCAGCTGCACCAGTTCTTGCTAAAGAATTTAGTTGAGGGATGGTCAGATGGGTCAGATTCCATTGGGGATGGACAAACCAGTTTTTAGTAACCATCTAGTAACACAAACTGTTTTAAACAGTCAAAATATGGAAACTGGTCATAGAATTCAAACATAATAGATACACATGTACACACTGCACTAGATTTAAATCAAGACAGATTACCACAGAGGCCATTCTCTACTACATAAGATAGTCGGGTGATTCGGAGCCAATTTAACCCCAAAATCACACACATTATATCCCTTTTTAAAGTTATTTAGCATACATTCTAAGGGATCAACAATCTTTAAATTCCGGCACTGCCATACTTAGCAACGAAGTGTCTAATTCAAAGAAACACAACAAACACACCTCCAACAGTCACACTCGTTTCCCTGGCAACAGCACCATGTGGCACAGTTACTAGGTCAAACTCATACAACAAAACATACAGGGAATTCCCGTACACACACAGCTGTTACACCAGTCAGTAAATAACTAATACTGTGCCCTTTGGCGAAACTATACAGTCACCGACGCTATAATTCCCTATATCTGAATTACCCGTCTATAACATACCCCAGTAACATCGTCTTTACAAACAGTAGTTATAGTACGGTTAGCATTGGTTAGAGTACAATTTAAAGTCACAGTTCAATTAGTAGTGGTTATGGTGTTAAACATACAACATAGACGACAGTTATTAGTAGTTATTTACAATATCAGTAGTTATTATACATGGTTATGGTACCGTGCGCTATAATACAGTTACACACTATTAACACTCTCGCTAGACAGCAGAGCTCACGCTATCTAACAAGATATACACGCTACTAAACAATCTTTAACACATATACAATTCCCAACTAATCTATTGGCCAGTACCTTGATGGACTACCTAAAACCATCTACATCCGTTTTGGTTAGCCACACTGCCCAAGCACCACATATAGCGAACTAGAGGGCGGAATTTACAACAGAACCCTCTTAGTCTATCTACTCTATCAAAAGTCTAGTGGGTTCCAAATTTACACGCCTTCCCACTTAGCCAAGATAGGTTGAGAGCTAGCGGACCGAATTAACACAGACGCCGCTTAGTCTCCCGGTCCCTCCGACCTAGCGAACAAATTGTACACCCTAGAACGCTAGTCTAGACAAGACACCGGTGTCCGGCTAGGGCTATTTACACAGAACCCCGCCTGACTCCAAACCAAATTAAACGGGCTTACTAAAGGGCGTTTAATTGAGCGGTGCGCCTTCGCTCCTTCCCTCCCCTGGAGGGGGCAGATTCCATACACAAATAACCCCTTATGGGCCTACCGCACAATCGGTATCCAATACCCCTAGTGGGTCCACCGTCTAAAACAGTAGTCGTCTTACCTCCTCGTTCCTGAACCTGGGTTCACACTCATCGACGGGGCACCCCAGCACTTACTACGTAGAAGCCGATGATCTCCTGGACAACAGACCAGTGGCGCCGAGACGAAAGGAGGTCCACGCAGAAGTTCAGGGGTGCAGCCGTAGAGAACGTGGGCAAAGATAGACCGTCTCACGCCTCTGCTTCTCAGCTACCGTTGAACGATGAGCTTCCCGGCCCAATGCACCAAATGATACCGGAGAAACTGACGGAAGCCAAGCACAGAGAAGTGGAAACAGGTTTCTTCAGGAAGGAAGAGATTCTTTATTCGATTCACCGACCGGGGCTCAGAGGGACTTATGTCACCAAAATACAACAAGATCTGAGCCCAGAACTGACTGTGTAAATGCATAATGTAGACATATAGCTCCTCCTATAGTTAACTCTACCCACATATACTCTTTACACAATCAGCTGAACAAAGCCTAACTTCCCTTACCTGTTAGACCACATGGCTCACCCAGAACAATGGAGGAGGGGAAGTGTTTTCAGTTTCTGCATTCCTGCATTTGCTCAATACAGTGCTGATTGTATCTTAGCTACGTGTAACTGACTAACTGATACAACATTTACACATATGCCACATGGCAATCTTGTCCTAGTAAATTTATTTTTACTGAGATTCCACCACAACACCAGACATCCCAAGAATATTGCTGAACTGAAACATTTCTGTAAAGAGGAATGGTCAAAAATTACTCCTGACCGTTGTGCACGTCTGATCTGCAACTACAGGAAACGTTTGGTTGAAGTTATTGCTGCCAAAGGAGTTATTAAATCCAAGGGTTCACATAATTTTTCCACCGGCACTGTGAATGTTTACATGGTGTGTTCAATAAAAACATGGCAACATTTCATTCTTTGTGTGTTATTCGTTTAAGCAGACTGTGATTGTCTATTGTTGTGACTCAGATGATGATCAGATCACATTTTATGACCAATTTGTGCAGAAATCCATATCATTCCAAAGGGTTCACATACTTTTTCTTGCAACTGTATATATATATATATATATTTGTGGTCAGGGAAAAAAAGCAGAGTAAGTGTTAATCATTATATTTACTAAAGTCGGTTGTGGTGTGCCGAAACTGATGTAAGGGCAGGCCTGTAAATAAAGACGGCAAAAAGAGATTTAACAATGCAAACTTTAATATGAATGAAATCGTAATAGCAATCATGCAGATACGACAGTTTAACTTAATTAGCTAACTCTTGAAAAGCTTGTCTTAGTTCTTTTTCCGGTTGTGGTATGTGCTGATTGTATGCAGACGATTTCCATCATCCCAGTCTTTTGATTATGTGTACTGGTACGTTTTGACTTGAGGCAGCTGTTACTGCTCCTATCCGAAATGAATAGCCCATGAAGGTTATTGGATCGCACCCTATTTTAGTAAATAGAGTTCTAACGTATACAATCAATGTTGATGTCAGTGGGTTACCGTGTAAGCTCAGTAGGGGAGCGGTTTTGTTCTGACCTATGATGGTTGGATGTAAGTGGTCAAGCAACTGAACTGGGCACCATTTGTTACCTGTGGGGAATAGTTGTATGTCTACAGGCGGTCCCATTTGATTTGTTTTGGATTGGTGTAGTGTCAACACATAGTGGTCCCATACTTTGTTTGGGTCTGCGATTTTGAGCATGTTGGTAGTATCGTTTGTTTTTTTCTACTGTAAATTTATTAGGCCGTGAAAACCCGTAGAAGGCCAAAAATATAGTGGTTTTGATATTATTGTTTGTTTTGGCTTCTAACCGGTTGCATGTAGAATACATCGGATAATGTTCAAGACTTTTTACCGTCTATTGGTTGTCGTTTCATGGGTTTGTGACCTTCTAACCGTAGGATGCCTTTTAAGAGGCTCTTAATTGTGTTTGATGATATAAAGATACTGTGACTGGGGTATGTGTTTATGACGTGATATTGTATGCCTGTTAGATGTAGCTTTATCGTATAATGCGCGAGTTTTAGATTTAGGTGGCAAAAAGAGGTAAATGCCACCATAGTATCTAATGTCAATGGGGTTTTGATTCGGTATTCAGTGATGAACCAGAGTGAGCTTAGTACAATCTGGATATAACATCCAGACTCTACTAATCAAGTGAGTGGAGCGCTGAAGGTATACACTTAACCTAAAATAGGGTTAAATCTCAGATGTGCATTGGTACATATAAAGGAAACAAGGGAATAAAACACAATATAGTGTAAATCCACAAGTGTTGGTTTATTTTAGTGATGTTTTAAATAGTCAAACTCACATTGATCAGAGCCTCAAAAAGACAGGCTCAAATCACTTGCACAGTAGTGTCATATGGAGACACTGCACCCTTTTCCTGGAGTGAATTTCCTCAAGAAAAAAATCAAAAAGGGAGACTTCCTAGTGTACTAAGTTTCAACCCAAATGAAAAACACAGTGGTTATGGTTGTGCTCACCTTTTCCTGAGCCAATGAGAACCTGGCTCTTGATGATAGACCTGGGTGCCTCTAGAAGGGGGCTAGCAGCAGGAAGAAGTTGAAAGCTGATGGAACTTGGTTTAAAACACATACATTTATTCCAACTTTGAATATACAGGGAGTGCAGAATTATTAGGCAAATGAGTATTTTGACCACATCATCCTCTTTATGCATGTTGTCTTACTCCAAGCTGTATAGGCTCGAAAGCCTACTACCAATTAAGCATATTAGGTGATGTGCATCTCTGTAATGAGAAGGGGTGTGGTCTAATGACATCAACACCCTATATCAGGTGTGCATAATTATTAGGCAACTTCCTTTCCTTTGGCAAAATGGGTCAAAGGAAGGACTTGACAGGCTCCGAAAAGTCAAAAATAGTGAGATATCTTGCAGAGGGATGCAGCACTCTTAAAATTGCAAAGCTTCTGAAGCGTGATCATCGAACAATCAAGCGTTTCATTCAAAATAGTCAACAGGGTCGCAAGAAGCGTGTGGAGAAACCAAGGCGCAAAATAACTGCCCATGAACTGAGAAAAGTCAAGCGTGCAGCTGCCAAGATGCCACTTGCCACCAGTTTGGCCATATTTCAGAGCTGCAACATCACTGGAGTGCCCAAAAGCACAAGGTGTGCAATACTCAGAGACATGGCCAAGGTAAGAAAGGCTGAAAGACGACCACCACTGAACAAGACACACAAGCTGAAACGTCAAGACTGGGCCAAGAAATATCTCAAGACTGATTTTTCTAAGGTTTTATGGACTGATGAAATGAGAGTGAGTCTTGATGGGCCAGATGGATGGGCCCGTGGCTGGATTGGTAAAGGGCAGAGAGCTCCAGTCTGACTCAGACGCCAGCAAGGTGGAGGTGGAGTACTGGTTTGGGCTGGTATCATCAAAGATGAGCTTGTGGGGCCTTTTCGGGTTTAGGATGGAGTCAAGCTCAACTCCCAGTCCTACTGCCAGTTTCTGGAAGACACCTTCTTCAAGCAGTGGTACAGGAAGAAGTCTGCATCCTTCAAGAAAAATATGATTTTCATGCAGGACAATGCTCCATCACACGCGTCCAAGTACTCCATAGCGTGTCTGGCAAGAAAGGGTATAAAAGAAGAAAATCTAATGACATGGCCTCCTTGTTCACCTGATCTGAACCCCATTGAGAACCTGTGGTCCATCATCAAATATGAGATTTACAAGGAGGGAAAACAGTACACCTCTCTGAACAGTGTCTGGGAGGCTGTGGTTGCTGCTGCACGCAATGTTGATGGTGAACAGATCAAAACACTGACAGAATCCATGGATGGCAGGCTTTTGAGTGTCCTTGCAAAGAAAGGTGGCTATATTGGTCACTGATTTGTTTTTGTTATGTTTTTGAATGTCAGAAATGTATATTTGTGAATGTTGAGATGTTATATTGGTTTCACTGGTAAAAATAAATAATTGAAATGGGTATATGTTTGTTTTTTGTTAAGTTGCCTAATAATTATGCACAGTAATAGTCACCTGTACACACAGATATCCCCCTAAAATAGCTATAACTAAAAACAAACTAAAAACTACTTCCAAAAATATTCAGCTTTGATATTAATGAGTTTTTTGGGTTCATTGAGAACATGGTTGTTGTTCAATAATAAAATTAATCCTCAAAAATACAACTTGCCTAATAATTCTGCACTCCCTGTAAAATCAAAAGAATAAAATCAAAATAAAAGTGTCCAGTTGCTTCTATGCAAAGGATAAGTGTTCCAATAATTAGCTCTAGTCCCGAGACGCGTTTCACCCACACTATGTGGGCTTTATTAATCTGTGTTGTTGTTATCTTCTTGCTGCTTTTTAAATGTGCCGGTTTCTTCATCCAGTGGGCAGTCCTCCTATCCCGTGCTCCAATTCGGATTTCGCTTATTGTGAGGTCAATTTCCTCACCTTTCTTTCATCAGGGTAATCAGGATCGGCACGGCACCACCATCTGCATCACTTCTGAATCCACCGCGGCCATCTTTCTTGTGGGCACATACCCTCAAGTAAAGAACGGAAATGACGCGGCGGAATAGGTCCGTTCGACGATCCCTACCACCCTAAGTCAAATACATTCATATTTTCCTCTGTTCCTTGTAGAAACGATTATGGCAAAATAATAAAGACCATTCCATTTTATTCCATGCAAATGCCACAGTGACGGATGTATCAGAAGTAGCTTGAAGGCATTGGAAATGTTGGTTTTGCCAAGCCAAGCTGCTACCCCTGCCTTCAAGATTGCCTGTATGGCATTGTTTACCGTGGCATATTGCAATGAAAATTCCTGAGAAGGTATCAGTGAGTTTAGGCTTGGTACAACAACAGAATGTGGAGCAGACAGGTTGATTATCAATAGTTTTTTTATTGTTATATTTTACGGCTGCAATACCCAGGAGGTTGGTTCGCCAACATGTGAACGGCGAAGTTTTAAATGGCCCAAGCATGAAGCCTTTCTCTACTTCTGTTCGTAACAGGTTGTCTACTTTAGTTGGTTCTATAGTGGCTGATTGTATGTTGTTACACTTGAGTGTGCCTGTTAATAGTGCGATTAACCCTGTGTGGAACCATTCAGTGAAACCTGTGATTAGGGATTGTACTAAATCCTGTGAAGGGTGAGAGTTAAAGTAAAAAGCAAACGTGTTGACCGGAACTTCGTTCAGTCATTTCCTGAGGAAGAGGCGGTTTGGGCACATGGTCTTAGCGTGGGCTCGGTAACAGATGGAGCAGACATGCAACAACCTGCAGGTCCTGAAACTGCAGCCTCCTGCTTTGATGTTATTGCATATCTGTGCCTTGCCCAAAAACACAATAGGTCTCCCCAGCTTGTCTTTTAACCCTTTCTGTTTGACTCTATTTGTGCTAGGGGTGGTGTAGCTAGTGGTGGGTAAACTGGGCTTGTTGGAGTACAAATTGGTAGAGCGAGTGTTTGAAGAGCAAATTGCACAAGTCGGTGGTACTAACCCAGCAAAGTGGCGACAGAACAATTCAGTGTTCATGTGACCCCAATCTATCCTGATGTTGAACTACACAAAGGTTGCCGCTGCCTTGGCTGAAAATGATTTGTAATAATCATAAACATTGGTACCACCATACTTGTTCCCCAGATCTAACAACTTGTGCATGTACAAGTCCAGTTCCTCTCTATGTTGGGGAAAATTGAAGCATATTATGTCTTTATATAACCCAAAGTCTAGTACAAAGTCTGGTATGGACAACTTTTTACCTATCCTAGGATTTTGGCTTTGAGCACCACTTACAGGTCACCCTAGTTGTACGTCTTGTTTTCTACTATGTCTTGTGATGCAATCAGTAATGCCATGAGGTTTATGTCCTTTCCCTCCAATATGTCTTTCCTGATGTTGGCGAGACCATATGTGCTGGTGTGATGATATGTGTAGCAGAACCCTATGAGTTCTTTGTACCTATGACATTACCCTGCAAGATAGTTTGGTTGATGATTTGTGTAGGAGGTAGCTGGTGCTGGAGATTCCAACTTTTCCATTCTTTGATTTAAATTATTGATGGATGCCAGTATGGCTGTCATTGTGATCTGAATCCCTGTAAGGGTGACAATGTTATCTTGAGTACTGGATCCTGGCTGTGGATTATCCATACTGCTCAACATAATTCTGTATAACTCTGCCTTCCAGGCGGTGGCAGGATAAGGTATCCCCCTACGCTTCAGTTCTGCGGCGATCTTTGGGATCATCCATGATCATCCAAGGGCTTGAAGGGTCTTGATTCTTGCCTGATGTAGGGGCCATAGTTGTAGTGAGTGGTCTAGCTGGCGTGCTGGGTAGGGAAAATTTCTCTCCTTGGTCTGATATGTGAGACATGTCTTAATGAAATTTAAATGAAAGACTTATCCCGATATGGTTATTTGTGACTTGCGTTAACTGGTATCTCTGTAAATGCCGGGTGGCGAAGAATTTAACTACTTGTGAGATGGTGAGGCCTTACTAATTGCCTAGTGACTGATAGAGGTGCTGATATAAACCCTCTGCTATGCCATTAAAATGTAGGCAGGGTGTAGGCCTCTGGGGAATTTGATAAGCGGTAAAAGGATAAGGAAAGTGATGCTCTTTCTAAACCTCTTAGCACAGAGTTGCGAGACTATATCTATAATTTGGACCGATGGGCAAAAATACCTCTATGTGAGGATGTGTGTTGGGCTCGTGGAAACTTCTACAGTACTTTAACCTTTATACGAGGCCTTCCAGTACCCCAACTGCCAGTTAACAATGCTTGGGGTAAAAGGTATGAAGGATATAGCATACCTGTTTTTTGACGCAGTCTTATGGCTTGACGGGATGTCTGATTTATTAGTATGTTCCACCTGTTGATAACCAAGACTATGGATGGTAACTTCACACTGAATGTGTGAGCGTTTAAAAATAGTTAAAAGTGATACATACCTGGGTAAACTGATTCTCCTCTTAAGGGGTTGTAAGTATGGTTGGGTTATTTCTGGACCTAGCAGATTAAGGGATTGAAATAAAATTTATGCTTAATTTTCAAGTAATTAGGTGTGATAGAAGGCATATGCAAATTATATTAACAAAGAATCACATTTTTGCCTCATTCCATTTTAAATGTGGCTTCCTTTGAGTCTGTGTTTGCTGTATACAATAGATTTGAAAACATAACTTAGGAAAAGATGCAAATCCAGTGAACCACGCATGGACAGCTGTGTCATTGTTAATGCAAATCAGCAGCATGAGGTTTGTTACTGGTTTATATATGAACATATATATATGAAACCAGGAGGCTGCACTCAACTGAACATATGTAAGGGTGCTGCGGGGCACAATATATACAACATACAAAATACAGCGCACTCGCTCATTTACTAAATAGCACTTTTAAGTCTGCCAGAATGTAATAGTTTTCTTTAAAAACACCTAATCAAGGCAAAAAATAATGGTGGTTTAGTTACAGTATATGATCATACATTACATAAGCCTGCCACAATGTCAATGTACCCCATTCTTCATTCTTAGTTAGCCTTGACCTGCAGAGTGAATGAGCGAGTGAGCTGGGTCTTGTCTATTGTTTATGATATATACTGTATATACATTGGCTTGTATAATTTTCAGGTTATATTAACCTCTTAAGGACCGGTGACGGTTCAGGACCGTCATCGGCATTTTTGCGTTGCCGACCGCTGACGGTCCTGAACCGTCACAACTGTCTTATGTACTTACCCAATCGCCATCGTTCCCCCGGCGGCGATCGGCGGTGCTCCCGGTGTGGGAAGACTGCCTGCAGCCCAGACAGACAGTCTCCCCACGGCGGATTAGGACCCCTGTGGCCATGTGATCGCTCAACACAGCGATCACATAGTCACAATAGGTGTCCACGTGTCTGCCTGCAGGGGGACTGTCTGTGCTGACAGGCAGTCTCCCTGCTAGTGTAAAAAAAAATAAAAATTAGGACCTGGAGGGAGGGAGCCGCAGGAGACACTAGGCATAGCAAAAGCAAGACCAGGGCACGCTAACCCAGAGCAAAGGTTTAACCGACAAGGCACGACACACCGCACCGCACAGGGAAGACATGGGCAACAAACGCCCGCCCCGAACTGAACACGCACAGTTGGGACAACAACACCATACAGGTTGGGTGCCAACGGAGGAAAGCGGGTACCGATCTCTACAAAACCGGACAGCGCCACCACTGTAAGTGCCATCACAGGACCCCATTGAGACAGACCCACACTGTACATACAACCGGAGTTCCTGACGCTAGGGACAAATACCTGATGCGGGAACAACAACACCCGGTACAGGGTCGACGTCACACCCACACACCTGACAGGTCAAATAGACCTTACACCACAACACGACTATCAGACAACCTCACACCCACCGACGCCCCATACTCCAACACCTGTGCTGCAGCGGGGGCGCCAACTCACCGTCGGGATGTCAGCCAAACGGGGATTTACCCCGGCCCAACTGACGTATTGGTCTAACAACGTCCAGGGACTCAATGCGCCTGAAAAGAGGTCGCACCTGACAAGGAGACTGTGGGCTGCAAGAGCATCCGTAGCATTCCTGCAGGAGACGCATCTCAGAGGAGATGACGCACCCAAGCTGGAGAACCGACGATTCCCACAAGGATTTTACGCAAACCACCCAGACGCCAAAAAAGCGGGAGTGGCGATTCTATTTGCCCAGACAACACCGTTCCATCTCACGGCATCCCAGGTAGACCCCAATGGGAGGTATCTCTTCTTAAAAGGCACCATCGCAGAACGCACCTACACTTTTGCATGCCTCTATAGCCCGAACAGAAAGCAACACACCTTCCTTTCCCGGACATTAGCCAAACTGGGGAAATTTAGAGAGGGACTTCTAGTCCTGGCGGGAGACCTAAATATACCACTGGACCTGCGTATAGACACCTCCAGAGGCAGAACCGCGGTCCCCGCACACTGCATACGAGCGGCACAACGATCCCTGCACAAACTAGGAGTCGTGGACTGCTGGAGGGCGTGCAACCCAGAAGAGCGAGACTTCACCCATTACTCGGCAGTCCACGTGCAATATAGCCGCATAGACTATATATTCCTGGCACAAGAATATCTAAACCTTCTCCACGAGGCACAAATAGGCATAATGGACCACACGGACCACGCGCCACTGTTGATCCGCACAAGCTCCCCACTATACAAACCACGTGAAAGACAATGGAAATTAAACGAATCCCTACTGGACGACCTGGAACTTAGGACGACATCAGCCCAAATCCTGAACGACTACTTCGCAACTAACGAAAACCCAGACACAGCACCACTAACACTCTGGGAAGCCCACAAATGCGTCATCCGGGGCCACTTTATCGCTGTGAGCACCAAACGCAAAAAAGACCGAACGATCCACATCACTAACCTAACACAACGAATCGCCGAACTCGAACGGGAACACAAAACGGACCTCGACGAGGGCATGTATCTACGCCTAACAGAGGCGCGTCGGGAACTGAGAGCCATACTGTCACAAGGTATACTACACACAGCAAGGAAAGCATCCAGATACTATTACGAGCACTCGGACAAAAGTGGTAGAATGCTAGCGAGGATGCTACGGGAGAAACGGACTGCACGACACGTCCACAAAATACGCGCGAGTGGAGGAACCATCACACGACTCCCAGATGACATACTGACCGCATTCCAGAACTACTACGCAGAGCTATATGACCAGACACAACGGCGAGGCGAACAAGAGGAAAGACAACATCGGGAGCGGATCGCCACATACCTACAAAGCCATGTCGCCCGAAAGCTCATCCCAGATCAGGAAGCAGACCTAGAACTGCCTCTGACAATCTAGGAACTAGCGGAGGCACTGAAATCGACGAAAGCACACCAGGCCCCAGGCCCAGATGGATTGCCTGCCTCATACCTACGCTCCTTCAAAGACATCCACGACTCCTGACCGGTGTTAACTAGATACAGGAAGGAGGCCGATACCACGAAGACACCCTGAGAGCGACCGTCATGATCATACCAAAGGATGGTAAGGACCCAACGAACTGCGCCAGCTATAGGCCCATCTCGTTGTTGAATGCGGACCTGAAACTCTTCGCCAAAGCATTGGCACTCAGGATGGCGCGGTCGTTTCCGGACCTGATACACCCAGACCAGGTCGGGTTTGTCCCCGGGAGGGAAGCCAGGGACAACACCATACGAGCCCTCAACATCATCCATGTCGCCAACACTGGCAAGAAGGAGTTGGTGCTGCTATCCACAGACGCCGAAAAAGCGTTTGATAGGGTGGATTGGATTTATATGTCAGAAACCCTGAGACACATGGGATACGGACCACACTTGCGGACCTGGGTGGCTACGCTATACACCTCACCTACAGCTCGTATACGGGTGAATGGAGCGTTAACAGGCTCGTTTCACATTAACAATGGAACTCGCCAGGGCTGCCCCCTGTCCCCACTCCTGTTTGCCCTCACTCTGGAACCCTTCCTAGAGGCGGTCAGACGGGACAGGGGTATTACGGGGTGCCGCATAGGCTCAAGTGAACACCGTGTTGTGGCATATGCCGATGACATGCACTTTTTCCTGGAGCAGCCCAGAACATCTATTCCAAGCCTCCTAGAAGCATTCCGGCGATACAAAGAGATATCCAACTTGACACTCAACCTTGATAAATCAGAAGTGATGATGCTCATACGGGACACAGCCCTCCAGCGCAATTCCCCCTCAAGACATGCCCAACCAAAGTACATTACCTTGGGGTATGGCTCCCGAAGGACCTAATGCAAATTTACCAAATGAACTTAACGCCCATACTCACAACCCTGCAACAGGATATGAAACGCTGGACAACCAAATATATATCATGGTTCGGCCGTATCAACGCCATAAAGATGAATGCCATGCCCCGATTGTTATACCTGTTCCAGACGCTACCCACAAGTCTTCCGCGTGCGTTCTTCCAGACACTAACGACATCCATTAGACAGTTCATCTGGAATCAGAAACCGGCCCGCATTCGGAAAACGACCCTAGAATGCCCATGGTGCGAAGGAGGCATGGGACTGCCGTCAATTCTCACATACTACCACGCAACGCACTTACACAGGTTAGTCGACTGGCACGCCAACCCCAACGCTAAGCAGTGGGTGGACCTGGAAAAACAACAAACCCAGGGAAGGATCCCCGCCATGCTTTGGCTGGGGGAGGCAACGTACCGGGAACTGAGTACGGGAAACCCGATGATAGACGCAACACTGAGGGTATGGTGTGGAATTCGTTTTTCCAAGAAGCTCACTATGTCGCCCAACCCGCTCACGCCCATAACTCATAACCCCAAGCTAGCAGCGGGACTGAATCCCGCCGACCTCAAGAATTTCGGAGCAACGGACTGGGTACACACACATCAGTGGTGCAACAGAGCGACTCTCAAGCCCCTGGCAACTTTAATGCAGGACCGCAGACCTAGCGGCCTAGATGTATTCCGCTACCACCAAGTGAAAACCTATCTTGCCACTATAACGGGCAAGGCCCACCTGCATCGCCCATTGGAACACCACCCCTTGGAACACCAATGCTCGACCAGACAGCACCTAACGCACAGGGTCTCGCACCTATACACTGCGCTGCAAAGCAATGGAGACAAGAGCCCACTAGGCTTCACTGAAAAATGTGAACGAGAGACGGGGATGGAACTCACGGAACCGGAATGGCTTAAAATCTTCCAGCTGACGCACAAAGGGACTATAAGCACAAAATTGCAGGAATGCAACTGTAAAATACTGACGGGTTGGTACAGAACACCAGATATCCTCCAGCATATACACGACACAATTTCAGGCGAGTGTTGGCGATGCGGCACAGAGGAGGGCACCGGTATCCACATATGGTGGACTTGCTCCCAAATCGAACCATACTGGCGAATAATACATCGGGCGATCAAGGACATCATGGGAACAGACATCCCCTTTCAACCGATGCCAATGCTGCTCAACCACATGCACACACCCCTGAAGATCTATAAAAAGGGCCTCATCATACACCTACTCACAGCAGCGAAATCACTCATCCCACTACTATGGAAGAGCACGGCAACACCCACTCTGCAACAATGGATAGAGAAAGTGGAAACGATTTTCGGCATGGAAATGATGACAGCCTCCCTGCAGGGACGTTCGGACAAATGCGCCCTGACATGGTTTCCATGGATGGAATACACATCACGAGGAGCGGCGATGGACACCCCGGCTGGACCCGGAGGCGCACCCACACCGGCACAACCACCCCGACAGACAAATGAACAGCAGTAGGAAC
Organism: Pelobates fuscus; assembly: GCF_036172605.1. Lineage (NCBI taxonomy): Eukaryota > Metazoa > Chordata > Amphibia > Anura > Pelobatidae > Pelobates > Pelobates fuscus. Next base: position 24,223,642 of record NC_086326.1, on the reverse strand, counting down.
GATCTGACACAAATAACCTTTCCACGCACAACTGACCCATATGCCTCCCCACACCCCACAAAATCCGAGAATATAAGAGATCCAAGGCGATGCTCTCCCCGGCGGCACCCACACCAACCCGCAGCACTACACTGAGAGAAACTAGGCCGCAATACGACACATGGGTAGATTGAGACGGGGGTAGAACTGCCTCGAAAGGCAGAGAGAGTAAAACAACAAGGCAATAAGCACACAGACACACATGATTTACAAGCACCGAGAAGCGCAGAGACACCGGGAGACAAGAACCATCCACACACCAAACACACGGCTCCTAGACCGACGAGAGGCGAGTATAGCCCACGATAGCCTATAATAGATGAATACTAGACAGACGTAGAACAGCTGGACCCAACGAGGTGGTCAGACACACCTTACCGTACCAATATCCATACTGGTCTCATGACGCCACAAACCACTAATGACCAAGATATGGTCGCCTTGACGATAAGTGACAACCACAATACCCCGGTAAGGGGGATACCGACATTGATATACAGTGAAAAATACCTCTGAAGCCTACCTAAATTGACCTGACTGTCCTCACGGACGCATAAGCCCTGGCCGACACTCAGCAAATTTCCACATGAGATGTGACAGGCCTCGGTACCAACCACGATAACATGGTTTAAGAACTCACCTGGAACTGTTGATTACCATATATGAGCCCTCACTGTGAGCAACCTGTTGTAATAACAATTGATATAACTGTGCTGAATAATGTCGCAATTACAGATCTTGCTAACGTTGTATTGAAACAAAACTATGTATACCATAAAACGAAAATGAAAAATAAAGAATGTCAAAAAAAAAAGAGGCCTGGTCGCAAATGTACAACATCACAAAAACAGTCCGGTCCTTAAGGGGTTAAATGATATCATGACATAGTTACTTTACAGGTGCACTTTAACCCTTTAAGACCGAAGGGCGTACAATTACGTCCGTTTTTAAGCGGCTCTAAATGCCGCCGGGCGTAATTGTACGCCCTCCGTTTTTTTTTTACTTACCCGGTCGCCGGCGATCCCACGCCGGCGATCGCGGTTGGGGGGACTCCCAGGGAGCCCCCCGCGGCACGTCTGCCATCTTCAGCCCCCTCCCGGGCCATGTGAGAGTGAGGTCCTTGCGAGGACCTCACAATCACATGGCCGGGATAGCTGGCTGCAGCAATGCCAGCAGGGGGACTAACTGTAATGACAGGTAGTCCCCCTGCTGGCTGGAAAAACAATTAAAATAAATTAAATAAGTGTAAAATATATATATATATACTTAGATCACATATATATAATAAATATGTAAATACGTACAAATAAAAATAAAAAAATAATTAAAAATAAATAATTAAAAAATATATAGATGTGTGTTATTTCGTTCTAACTGTATTGTGATATTAATATATATATTTTTATCAAAATCCACGTAGAACGAAATAATATATATATGTGGCGAAACCAACCTCGCCACTATGAGCTGGAGAAGCCTGGTTGCTCGCCTGCTTCCTTTGGACTATGGACCAGACTTTAAAAAGCTTATTTTCCCTGCAGAAAGGCTTATTCGTGCCTTTTCTGCCGACGTGTTCGGTAGATTTTATCTACCGAACAAACTAACGAATGCGGGACCACCTGGGAGCTGGAGTGTGCCGCCAATTGACCACCCTGAAGCTGCGGTTAACCGCAGCTTAATTGACGAAGGCAGGGTGGTCTTTGTTCGTCAACCGAACACATAGCGGCGGCCATTTTACAAGTACCGTACGGCCAGCGGTGTTCGGCACCTAACTTATGGAACTATAAATGGACACTTATTTGCACGAACACCGCTGAGCCGTCCGTCTCCTGGTTCCTATTAGTGGGGATGTAGCCGAACAGTCGTTCATACGGTAGTTTGTTTCATGGGAATTGTAGTAACCCAGATAGCTATGCCATGGAGCCTATTTGTGTGATTAAAGACTTTGGCTCTGTAGCGGATTGGTACCGGGCTGTCCTACAACATGTATGGGGATAATTGTATTTGGTCATATTGCTAGTTTAATGTGTGAACATGCATAGAACTCATTGTATCCGGGTATATTGGCAGTTGAATGTGTGTAAAGTACTGTATTCCTCTGGTTGTTCGGTACAACCTGGTTGTTCGGTAGAATCATTCGAATGAAACAAGGGAATGAAACTACTGAACAACCAGACCACCCTGTGTAAAGTGTGCCTTCAATTACCGTTTGCAACAATGTTGCAAACGGGTAATTACCTATTCGTGCAGTGTGGTCTTTGTCCTCTGGGTGGCCGTCATTCGGGATACGAACACGTGGCGGCGGCCATCTTAAACTACCGAACAGCGGTGTTTTGCCGTCGAGTGTCTGGAACTAAAATCGGACACTTGACTCGGCAAACACCGCTGAGACCTCCATACTTCCAGAAATTCGTATAGAAACTACCGAATGACACGCCGTTCGGTAGAAAGAAACTCACGAACTAGGGGATTCATGCGAATTCCCCTTAGTCTCTATAACCCAGGCAATTCGTCTGTTTCATTCCCTTTTCTGTGACCGACCGCAGGGCCAAAATGCATGGAACTGTTTTCGATACTTTACCCATGCGGTCGGTCAAATCTTTGGAACCCCATATCTCACGAACCGTTTATCCGAATGGGCTGATTTTAAAATATGTTGTTCCTCCAGACTAGGGCTATCTGGAGATATTGGATTTGTGGATGTACCCCAAGTATTTAGGGTACATCCAAAACTTGGGTAAAACTATGTACATGATAAGGGGATTATGATGCTAGAGGAGGGGAGGAGATGTGTGGGAGGTTACTGTGCACAGATTGGATAATGTCTTAAGTGATAGAACCTCCTCCCTTGAATGGGAGAGGGCTTTATAAGGAACTGTGGAATAAAGCTTGTCAGTTCTACTCCTGAAACTGTGTGTCGTCCAGTTATTGGGATTGCGATGGGGATATTGCTGTATTACTCTACCTGCTAGAAACCTTGCCTGTGGACTTATCATCACCTTGTTCCTGAGCCTCACTGGGATCTCTAGTGGAGAATAGCTGTGAAAGATCGGCTCTCCGCTACATTGGTTGGCAGCGCTGGGATCCAAACTCACAGAGGAACAAGCGTAAATGGAGTACGGATGGAGATTGATTTTTCTGCGCTAAAACGCTCCACTCTAAAGGACCTCCTAGAGGCAAGGGGTATACAAGCCAGCAATAAGAAGAAAGCAGTACTTGTTACAGAACTCATGGCAGAGTACAGAATGGAGGGCGATTCAGTTCCGGCACAGAGGGAGCCGGGAGGAACACCACAAGGATCGGAATTCCAGAGGCAGGTTCAGTTCAGGCTATCCCTTTATGGGGAAAACCCCCCAGCAGAAATTATTACCAGGACAGTGTCCGAGGTACAAGAATTCATCCTAAGGACACAGGCGACAACAGTTCCAGAACAAAGCTCTGCAAGTAGTGTGCCACAGGAAGGTAAGCCTAAAATACCGTACCAGGCTTTTAAAACATATGTGGAGGCAGAGGAAGATATAGACGCTTTCCTGCAAGACTTTGAGAGACTGTGTGCACTGCATAAAATTAACACAGAGGACTGGGTACCTATTTTGGCCGGAAGGTTAACCGGGAGGGCAGCAGAGGCATATCGGACTGTACCTAATGACGAAATACGGAATTACAGTAAAGTAAAAGAAATTATACTCGCCAGGTATGCTATAACACCCGAGGCATACCGGCGGAGATTCCGGGATTTAAAGAAAGCAGAGAAGGACTCGCACGCAGAGTGGGCATGCCGATTACAGAGGGCAGCACTCGGGTGGGTGCAAGCTAGCAAGGCACGTTCTATGGAGGATGTAATACAGATGTTGCTGATGGAGCAGTTCTATGAGGGAGTAACCAGTGAGGTCCAGGAATGGGTAAGGGACAGAAACCCTTCTTCCCTCACCGAGGCTGCTAGAAAAGCAGATGACTACCTGGATGCACGCAGGCCACAAAAACCTGCAGCTCCAAAAGCAACCTTTAAAACATTCGGGGGAACCACCTACACCCTAGCTCCACCGAGACCACTACCACCACCACCACCACCACCACCACCCGCTGCACAGCCCCGGTTCCGACAACCCACCGCTGGCCCCTGTCATCACTGCCAGAAGTGGGGACATTATAAAAGGGAATGCCCACAGCTGCGGGACCGTTCCACCTGGATTCGTCCAGGCCCACCTCCACCCCGGGCGGCCGCAGCACACCACTACCAGGACCTAGTTGCCACCCCGTATGGTTCCGCAGTCCCCATTACCACTGTGGAACAATGGGAGGTACTGCACGAGGCAGATCCTGTCCAGGCCAATGTGGACAATCTACGGCACCATCGACAGACCGTATATCTGAATGGTACAGCAGTCCGGGGGTTACGAGATTCGGGAGCCACCATCACTTTGGTACAGAGCCACCTGATTTCAGATCAGGCAAAACTGAACAAAACTGTTGCCGTCCGGGTAGCTGGGGGAGCAGTGTACCGGCTACCTACAGCAAGGGTACATTTACATTGGGGAGCGGGGGCAGGGGAAGTGGAGGTGGGGTTGATGCCGCATTTACCGGCGGAGGTTTTATTGGGGAACGATCTGGGGAGGCTCACTTCTGCTTTTGAGCCCCAGTCGCCCACCACAAGGGAGGTCAACCCTGTAGTCACCCGACAACAGGCCCGCATCCAGGACCACAACACACTGCCGGAGGTCCAGGTAAGCAACCCTACCCCCCCTCTAGAATGTGTCCCCTGGGCTCCACCTAATGAATTTGTAGCTGAAGTTGCAACAGACCCCACGCTTCAGGTGTATAGGGACAAGGTTGTCACGGGTCCCCCCGGGGCGGAGGGAGAGAGATTTATCTGGGATAAACAACTTTTGTACAGGGAAACAAGCAAGCAGATTACGGGGTCAGACCCGATAGCGAGGAGACAATTAGTGGTACCGCAGCGGTACCGGGCTGAATTACTCCGGATAGCGCATGATATTCCGCTATCCGGACATCTAGGAGTTAGTCGCACCAGGTACAGACTAACCCAGAGTTTCTTCTGGCCAGGGATTAGCCAGGAAGTACGCAGATATTGCACGACTTGCGATACCTGCCAGAGAGTGGGAAAAAGGGGAGATCGCAGGAAGGCTAAACTTCACCCCTTACCCATAATAGAGGAACCTTTTAGCCGAATAGCGGTGGATCTGATAGGCCCCCTCAATAAAGCTAGCCCATCAGGAAAAAGGTATATTTTAACGGTAGTAGATTATGCCACCAGGTATCCAGAGGCAGTGGCGCTGACCAACATCCACGCTGAAACGGTCGCGGATGCCCTCATGCGGATATTCTCCCGGATGGGATTACCCAGGGAGATTATCTCGGATCAGGGTACCCAGTTTACCGCAGAATTCACCCAACACCTCTGGAGGATCTGTGGCATTAAGCCTATTATCAGTGCCCCTTACCACCCCCAGACGAACGGGCTCTGCGAACGATTCAATGGTACCTTGAAGCAGATGCTCCGAACCTTCGCAGAGACCCACAAGGACTGGGAACGATTCCTGCCGCACCTCCTATTCGCATACCGGGAGGTGCCGCAGAAATCCACAGGGTTCTCCCCGTTTGAATTACTGTTTGGGAGGAGGCCCATTAGATCTTATTAGAGAGCATTGGGAGGGAGACCGGAGCACATACGGCACCCCCATCATACCATATGTGTTGGCCTTTCGGGACCGCCTAGAAGCGTTGACCAAGACGGTAAGGGAAAACCTTCAGGAGGCCCAGACCCGCCAGCGCACATGGTATGATCGGGGAGCCAGGGACCGTAGCTTTCAGGTCGGGCAGAAAGTACTAATTTTAAAACCTGTCCGACATGATAAGTTACAGGCCGCCTGGCAGGGCCCATATAAGGTGGTGGAGCAAAGATGTGACACCACCTATATTATCGGCCCCTGCACAGGGACTGGGGGGCGACGCATGCTCCATGTGAACATGCTGAAGCCCTACCACGAGCGTACTGAGGAGGTAACCGCCATCTGTGCCCCTAACACGGAAGAGTTTGACAGCTTACCCCTCCCCGATTTGCTGGGGGATGGGCAGTTGTCCGGGGATTTAGGGGAGGTTGCGCTGGGAGATCGGCTGAGCCCACAGGAGCGGATCGAGGTACAGCAACTATTAGAAGAGAAACGCGACACGTTCTCTAATGTACCTGGATACACGCCTCTGGCAACTCACCGGGTCGAGACCCCAGGGCAACTACCCATGCGCCAGACTCCCTACCGCATTCCAGAAGCGATACGGGCAAACATGCATAAGGAGATCGACGAGATGCTCCAACTGGGGGTGATTGAACCCTCAGACAGTCCTTGGGCATCTCCTGTAGTCCTCGTACCAAAGCGAGACGGTACGACCCGCTTCTGCATGGACTATAGGAGATTGAACGAGAAGACCGTATCCGACGCCTATCCGATGCCCCGGATAGACGAGTTACTGGACAGAATGGCCAGGGGCCAATACCTCACCACTATTGACTTGTGTAAAGGTTATTGGCAAATCCCCCTGGCCCCAGACGCCATCCCGAAGTCGGCCTTTGTCACCCCATTTGGCTTGTACCAGTTTAAGGTCATGCCATTTGGGATGAAAAACGCCCCAGCCACCTTCCAAAGGATGGTGGATCGACTCCTGGATGGATTTCAGGACTATACCTGTGCCTACCTGGACGATATTGCTATTTTTAGCAATACGTGGCAGGAACATTTAGCTCACATAGGAGCTGTGCTAGATAGGATAAGGGAAGCAGGTTTGACCTTGAAGCCGGCCAAGTGTAGTATCGGAATGGCTGTGGTGTGGGCCCTAAAGAAACTGCAGCCCTATTTATATGGACAGCCCTTTTCCTTGCTCACGGATCACAACCCGTTAGTCTGGCTGAACCGGGTGGCTGGGGACAACGCCAGGCTGCTGCGCTGGAGTTTGGCGCTACAGCCTTTTGACTTTAATATCCAGTACCGGCCGGGTAAGCAGAATGGAAATGCTGACGGGTTGTCAAGACAAACTGACTTAGAGAAATGATCCGTGAGCCCCCGGACATCCCCAAGCCGATCCGTGTTGGATCAGACTGTGTATGCCGGCTTGTGGGCAAGGGGGAGCATTGTAGCGGATTGGTACCGGGCTGTCCTACAACATGTATGGGGATAATTGTATTTGGTCATATTGCTAGTTTAATGTGTGTGAACATGCATAGAACTCATTGTATCCGGGTATATTGGCAGTTGAATGTGTGTAAAGTACTGTATTCCTCTGGTTGTTCGGTAGAATCATTCGAATAAAACAAGGGAATGAAACTACCGAACAACCAGACCACCCTGTGTAAAGTGTGCCTTCAATTACCGTTTGCAACAATGTTGCAAACGGGTAATTACCTATTCGTGCAGTGTGGTCTTTGTCCTCTGGGTGGCCGCCATTCGGGATACGAACACGTGGCGGCGGCCATCTTAAACTATCGAACAGCGGTGTTTTGCCGTCGAGTGTCTGGAACTAAAATCGGACACTTGACTCGGCAAACACCGCTGAGACCTCCATACTTCCAGAAATTCGTATAGAAACTACCGAATGACACGCCGTTCGGTAGAAAGAAACTCACGAACTAGGGGATTCATGCGAATTCCCCTTAGTCTCTATAACCCAGGCAATTCGTCTGTTTCATTCCCTTTTCTGTGACCGACCGCAGGGCCAAAATGCATGGAACTGTTTTCGGATACTTTACCCATGCGGTCGGTCAAATCTTTGGAACCCCATATCTCACGAACCGTTTATCCGAATGGGCTGATTTTAAAATATGTTGTTCCTCCAGACTAGGGCTATCTGGAGATATTGGATTTGTGGATGTACCCCAAGTATTTAGGGTACATCCAAAACTTGGGTAAAACTATGTACATGATAAGGGTATTATGATGCTAGAGGAGGGGAGGAGATGTGTGGGAGGTTACTGTGCACAGATTGGATAATGTCTTAAGTGATAGAACCTCCTCCCTTGAATGGGAGAGGGCTTTATAAGGAACTGTGGAATAAAGCTTGTCAGTTCTACTCCTGAAACTGTGTGTCGTCCAGTTATTGGGATTGCGATGGGGATATTGCTGTATTACTCTACCTGCTAGAAACCTTGCCTGTGGACTTATCATCACCTTGTTCCTGAGCCTCACTGGGATCTCTAGTGGAGAATAGCTGTGAAAGATCGGCTCTCCGCTACAGGCTCCATGGCGATTAAACTGTATTCGTGTGGTCTGGGTGCCATTCACCTAATAATGTGCACCCAGACCTGAGCTATCTGGGGATATGTAACATGTCTGTGTTTGGTGTAATAAAAGTGACTTTATATATTTGAAAACATAATACTGCATTTAGGTCCCCACATGTGTAATGGAGTTTTGTCTCTGGCCTGGGAGATAATTGGATTACTTCTCCAATTATCTCCAGGGCAGAAGGGAGGAAGCCAGGATGCATTGTGGGAATGTTTACTGCTGTGTGTCTGTAATTGGTTTATGTCTGTCCTTTGTTACAGTCTTCCATTTGGTCCCCTAGGGGAGTGTCCACCAGGTGGGAGACCTGCATAAATACTGGGCAGGTAGCCCTGAGTAAATGAGTTCCTGCTTAACCCTGAAGCTGAAGTGTTGTCTCATTCTTGGGGGGAATTTGACTGTATGCCGACTGCCAGGAGTGTAAGCTGTTCGTATTGCTTTTCTACAAGGAACCAACTGCAGCAGAGCAAGCATGGCACCAAGCTACACTCAGGAGGAGTTTGAGAGAGAGGTTGCCATGCGGCTGGCGTACTTTGGACCCAACCCAGAGGAGAAATACGTACAGTTCGTAAGGAGCCAGGTAGACGAGTACCTGCGGTTCATGGCAGATCCAGCCAAGGGTATCGGTCGCCCTATCCGGCGGCAGAGTGCGTTTCGGGGGCTCAAAGGTGTACCCCAGGGAGCTGATGGTGTAGTCCTTCCTCCCCAGCGACAGTGTGTACCCCAGGAAGCTGATGGTGTTGTCCGTCCTCCCCAGCGGCAGTGTGTCCCCCAGGGAGCAGAAGGTGCCGTCCTTCCTCCCCAGTGGCAGTGTGTACCCCAGGGAGCAGAAGGTGCCGTCCTTCCTCCCCAGTGGCAGTGTGTATCCCAGGGAGCAGAAGGTGCCGTCCTTCCTCCCCAGCGGCAGTGTGTACCCCAGGGAGCAGTAGGTGCCGTCCTTCCTCCCCAGCGGCAGTGTGTATCCCAGGGAGCAGAAGGTATCATCCTTCCTCCCCAGCGGCAGTGTGTACCCCAGGGAGCAGAAGGTGCCGTCCTTCCTCCCCAGCGGCAGTGTGAGTCCCAGGGAGCAGAAGGTATCATCCTTCCTCCCCAGCGGCAGTGTGTACCCCAGGGAGCAGAAGGTGCCGTCCTTCCTCCCCAGCGGCAGTGTGTGCCCCAGGGAGCAGAAGGTGCCGTCCTTCCTCCCCAGCGGCAGTGTGAGTCCCAGGGAGCAGAAGGTATTGTCCTTCCTCCCCAGCGGCAGTGTGTACCCCAGGGAGCAGAAGGTGCCGTCCTTCCTCCCCAGCGGCAGTGTGTGCCCCAGGGAGCAGAAACCGTCAGTCTCGCACCCCAGCAGCAGGACAAGAGAATGAAAGGGGAGACAGCTGGTCCCCCTTTCCACCAGCAGAGAGAGTGGCAGGGAGAGGAGCCTGCTAACCCCTCTCCCCAGCGGCAGTTTACCGTCCAGAGAGAGGAGCTGGTTGCACCCTCTCTCCAGCGGCAGCCTAACCCACCAAGGGGAGATGTTAAGCCCCACGACTGTGCAGATGGGACCGCAGTCTCTGCACTTACAGCACAAGAGGTAGGGATGGTCGGTCCTGTCCCCTAGCCACAGAGCGGTGTATCCAAAGGGGAGACAGTCGGTCTCCCCCTCCGGCAGCCGAGCTATGCACCTAAAGGGGAGACAGTCAGTCTCCAGCAACCAGGCTCCAACCAGACTACTCCCGTGGTAGTGCTGGCACCAGGACATAGTACAGCTGGTCTCTGCCCCCTCAGCAATCCACCAAGGCAGCCTACCAGTCTCCCACACAGCCGTGGTAAGGCACCTGGACATGGACAAGATTCTCCCTTACCCAGGTGTAGTAACCGTTTAATGTGGGTGGGCTGTACTGCTGTTTCTGTTTCGTGGGTGGGTTGCTGGACTAACCAGGGCACTGACCGGCAGGAGGTCAGGTACCCTGTTAGTCTAATTGGTAAAGGGGAGAAGTGTGGCGAAACCAACCTCGCCACTATGAGCTGGAGAAGCCTGGTTGCTCGCCTGCTTCCTTTGGACTATGGACCAGACTTTAAAAAGCTTATTTTCCCTGCAGAAAGGCTTATTCGTGCCTTTTCTGCTGAGGTGTTCGGTAGATTTTATCTACCGAACAAACTAACGAATGCGGGACCACCTGGGAGCTGGAGTGTGCCGCCAATTGACCACCCTGAAGCTGCGGTTAACCGCAGCTTAATTGACGAAGGCAGGGTGGTCTTTGTTCGTCAACCGAACACGTGGCGGCGGCCATTTTACAAGTACCGTACGGCCAGCGGTGTTCGGCACCTAACTTATGGAACTATAAATGGACACTTATTTGCACGAACACCGCTGAGCCGTCCGTCTCCTGGTTCCTATTCGTGGGGATGTAGCCGAACAGTCGTTCATACGGTAGTTTGTTTCATGGGAATTGTAGTAACCCAGATAGCTATGCCATGGAGCCTATTTGTGTGATTAAAGACTTTGGCTCCATGGCGATTAAACTGTATTCGTGTGGTCTGGGTGCCATTCACCTAATAATGTGCACCCAGACCTGAGCTATCTGGGGATATGTAACATGTCTGTGTTTGGTGTAATAAAAGTGACTTTATATATTTGAAAACATAATACTGCATTTAGGTCCCCACATGTGTAATGGAGTTTTGTCTCTGGCCTGGGAGATAATTGGATTACTTCTCCAATTATCTCCAGGGCAGAAGGGAGGAAGCCAGGATGCATTGTGGGAATGTTTACTGCTGTGTGTCTGTAATTGGTTTATGTCTGTCCTTTGTTACAGTCTTCCATTTGGTCCCCTAGGGGAGTGTCCACCAGGTGGGAGACCTGCATAAATACTGGGCAGGTAGCCCTGAGTAAATGAGTTCCTGCTTAACCCTGAAGCTGAAGTGTTGTCTCATTCTTGGGGGGAATTTGACTGTATGCCGACTGCCAGGAGTGTAAGCTGTTCGTATTGCTTTTCCTGTTCGGCTGCTTCCAGGGTTCGTGTGTCTGCTGTTCGAGAGTTGGTGAATCCGTGCAGTTTGGGAGTTCGGGAAATTGGTGCTTACAGTAGCTGCTGGTCTATCTAAAGGGGATTATCGCCTAAACTGTGTTTTATCCCCTTTTGAGCAAAACGGTCCGTTACAATATATATCTATATACATAAATATATACGTATATATCACTATATATATACCTATATATACATAAAAATATAAAAAATATATATATATATATGTATATATACACATATGTATATATATATACATATATTAATTTTATACATATATTTATGTAATATTTTTACATAATTAGGCATTCTAATTAATTACAATTAGCGGGACCTGCCTGACAACCCATGCCGAAAGTATAGGGAATTTAATTTGCTAGCACTATTAATCCTATAACTTTTCAAGACACCATAAAACCTGTACATGGGGGTACTGTTCTACTCGGGAGACTTCGCTGAACACAAATATCAGTGTCTCAAAACAGTAAAATGGATTACAACGATGATATCGCCAGTAAAAGTGACATTTTTGCATTTTTCACGCACAAACAGTACTTACACGGACGATATTATTGCTGCGATACTTTTTACTGTTTTGAAACACAAATATTTGTGTTCAGCAAAGTCTCCCGAGTACAACAGTACCCCTCATGTACAGATTTTATGGTGTTTTCAAAAGTTACAGCGTCAAATATAAGGCTTGTGTTTCATTTTTTTCACATTAAAATTCGCCAGATTGCTTACGTTGCCTTTGTGACCCTAGGGTAGCCCAAGAATGAAAATTACCCTAATGATGGCATACCATTTGCAATAGTAGACAACCCAAGGTATTGCAAATGGGGTATGTCCAGTCTTTTTAGTAGCCACTTAGTCACAAACACTGGCCAAAATTGGCGTTTTTTGCATTTTTCACACACAAACAAATACTAACGCTAACTTTGGCCAGTGTTTGTGACCAAATGGCTACTAAAAAAAGACTGGACATACCCCATTTGCAATACCTTGGGTTGTCTACTATTGCAAATGGTATGTCATTATGGGTGTAAATTTAATTCCTGGGCTACTATACAGTCTGAAAGGCAACGTAACCAATCTTGCAAATTTCAATTTCAAATGTAACAAGCTATATTTGACCCTGTAATATACCACTTCCCAAAACACCATAAAACCTGTACATAGGGTGTACTGTATTACACGTGAGACTTTGCTGAATACAAATATGTGTATTGTATTGCAGTAAAAGCAAACAGTATTTTGACATTCACAGTTAAAATGTCACGTAGAACTAAAACAATTTTAAAAATTCTTATTTTCTCCCATTTTTTTTATATTTTTTATATTAAATTATGTTCCATACCTAAATATTTGATGTTAAACGAAAGCCATGTTTCCCCTGAATAAAATGATATATAATAAGTGTGGGTGTATTTAATATGAAAGAGGTGAATTACGGTTGGACAGACATATAGCGCAAATGCCAGTTTTTTTTTTACGTTTTGTTTTGTTCACAACTTGTACATTTGGCTCAGTCCTTAAGGGGTTAAAAACAAACACATAACATAAGCAACATTGGAGCAAAGTGTGAAAATGTCATCCACCTTAAAAGGGGTACACAATCCAATTAAAGGATACATAGAACAAAAGCAAGAACCCTGCACACAGAGGACACTGACACTCAATAAAAAAGTGAAACTTACTCAGAAAAATAAATAATCTTTAATTATCTTCAATATATCTGTGGCAAACCTAGCCACTTCTGGACTGTAGTATTAAAGGTTGTCCGTAGGCTCTATATATTTGCTGTGTATTTTAAACTGTATATGTACCGTATTATGGCCGTTCGCATGCTGGCAGCCGTACGCTGCCAGCATACAAATCCCTTTCGTTTGACGAAACACGGCTATCCAGGCCGTTCGCCATACGAATGCGGGCTCCCCAGGTAGACCACCCACTCACCAGTCGTGTGGCACCAATTAACCGATTGCAACAATGTTGCAATCGGTAATTAAGGGCTCTCCTAGGTGGCCGTCGTTCGGCTACCGACCATGCGGCGGTCGGCCATCTTGGATCCTTTGTCTCTGCAGCGGTGTTCGGTCCTCGAGAGCCTGGAACTGAAAACGGCTACTCAATGATCCGAACACCGCTGGACTTCCAGAGCGTTCGGGAGTTCCGCGTTCGGCACATTCTGTTCCCCATAGATGTTCGGTACTTTTGAACCGAACTCAATGTTTTAATGTATTTTGTGCGGCGTTCGGTTAGTTTAGCTGGGATCGGAGCGGTATTCTCACTAAATGTGCCCGCCGACCCCAGCTATCTACCGAACGGTCATTCGTCTAAAAGCGAGGAAAATTGTATAAAATATGGATTTCTATATAAATTGTCGGTTTTGCTACACGAAGGGATAATCCACTTAATCGTCCATTTTAGTGGGAGTATCCCTCTCGTGCAGCAATGCCTGTTGGGATAATTACAATGCCTGATGGGAGAAATCCCCTGTAACATCTGTAAGGAAACCCCTTGCATGGGGAACTGCATAAATATGGAGGTCTGTGAATAAAGCAAGTTAGTTGACTCCCAAACTGTGTTTCGTCCGGTTATTGGGAGGATTGGGGAATATTGCCGTGCTTTCTGCTCTGACTGTGGATTACCTGAAGATACCAACGGATATCGTGGACTAATATACTGCATTCCGTTACAATTGGTGGCAAGCGACGGGATCCGAACCTTACAGCCGAAAAGCAGTGTTCGTGTAAACTGGAACTACCGAACAAGGAAAGCAAGGGCAATTCGTATGGAGATTGATTATACCATACTGAAACGACAGACTTTAAAAGAGCTACTGGAAGCCAGGGGTAAGATAGCCAGCAACAAATCTAAAGCTGTGCTGATCGCTGAACTGATGGAGGGAGACGGAGCCCGCAGCGCTACACCTCCACCAGCCATGGAAGAGACCCCATACCAGAAAGAGCTAAGAACCAGGTTGGCGTTTCTGCCACAGCCAGTACCCTTGGAAATATTGACCGTGCTGATATCAGATGTGCATGATTATCTGATGGCAACCCGCACACCAGAGACACCGCCTAGGGCAGAGTCTGTTACTGCCTCCATATACGGACAGGTAAAACCCAAAGTCCCACATCACGCATTTAAAGCGTTTTGTGAAGAAAAGGACGAGATCGACGGGTATTTACAGGATTTCGAGAGGCTGTGTGATTTGCACGACTTGGAACCCGCAGTATGGGTACCCCTACTGGCAGGCAAATTATCGGGTAGGGCAGCTGAAGCCTACCGCGCTGTGCCCCGAGAGGACAGCAAAGATTACCCTAAAGTAAAGAGGGTGATCTTGGAGAGGTATGCCATTACCCCAGAGGCGTACCGGCGCAAGTTCAGGGGCTTGCGCAAACCGGAGAAAGATTCTCATGCGGAGTGGGCGCACAAGCTGGATCAAGCATCACAAGGCTGGATACAAGCCAGCAACGCGACCAATATGGAAGAATTGAGGCAATTAATGCTGCTGGAGCAATTTTTTAATGGTTTGTCCCCGGAAGCACAAGAATGGGTGAGGGATCGGAAACCACTCACCCTACCCGAAGCCGCTAGATTGGCGGATCAGCATTTTGATGCCAGGAGGCATCACGGACTCCAAAGTAAGACCTCGGATTACCGGGCCACCCAATACTTTTTCTCCTACCGGCCCCACAGTACCCCTGTCCAGGCCAGCACTGAATAATCCACCACCCCCTTCCCGATACAATGGCCGGGCTAACATTCAGTGTCACACCTGCAAGCAGTGGGGACATATTTCTCGTGAGTGTACGCAGAACCGGAGCCGACAAGCTTGGAACCAGGTGCGACAAAATTTAACACCAAGGGCTGCTGTGCATCACTATCAGGTAGCACCAGCTGCCCAGGAAATGCTGAGCGCTCAAATCGAGGAACCTCTAGGGGTGCTCCACGAAGTGATGTCGGTCCGAGCCACCGACAACCGACAACATCATCGGCAGCTAGTGACCCTGGAGGGGAAGGAGGTACAAGGGCTCCGAGATTCGGGAGCCACTCTAACTTTGGTTGCACCGCATTTGGTACCAGGCGCAACCCACACTGGCGGATCAGTGGCAGTACGGGTGGCAGGGGGAGCAGTATACCGGCTACCCACTGCCAAGGTACATTTGGATTGGGGTGTGGGAGAGGGGACTGTGGAAGTGGGGCTTATGCAAAATTTACCCGCAGATGTTGTACTGGGGAATGACTTGGGCCAGATGACTTCCGCTTTTATACCCCAGGCTCCCTATCAGGAGGCCCATCCCGTAACTACACGGCAACAGGCTCGCACCACGGCTACACCGATACACTCTGAGGCTCAGGTAAGAGACCATGACCCCCACCCGACTCCTATGTCCTGGGATACCCCGACCACCTTTGCGACCGAAGTACAGACCGACCCCACCTTACAAGTATATAGGGACCGGGCACAAGCTGACCAGACAGGGCTAGAGGGGGAGCGATACACGTGGGAGAAAGCGTTATTATACCGTGTCACGGCAAAGGACGTGGGGGGGTCTGTCACCTTGACCAACAAACAGTTAGTGGTACCGCAGAAATATAGGCAGGAGCTGCTTAGAATTGCGCATGATATTCCCTTGTCAGGACACTTAGGGATGACCCGCACCCGATACCGCTTAACGCATGCATTTTTCTGGCCCGGAATCTCTCAGGATGTGCGACAGTATTGCACCTCCTGCGACGTTTGCCAGCGAGTAGGTAAACGAGGGGATCGCCACAAGGCCAAGTTATGTCCCCTACCTATTATTGCAGAGCCCTTCAGCAGGGTAGCGGTAGACATAGTAGGGCCCCTGCCAAAACCCAGTCCCTCTGGCAAAAAGTACATTTTAACCGTAGTGGACTACGCCACCAGGTACCCCGAGGCTGTGGCCCTCACTAACATTCATGCTGAGACCGTAGCTGAAGCCTTAATGAAAGTGTTTTCCAGGGTAGGGTTCCCCCAAGAGATAATATCGGACCGAGGCACCCAATTTACTGCCGAGGTCACCCAACATATGTGGAAGGTATGTGGCATTAAGCCAATAGTCAATTCCGCCTACCACCCCCAGTCCAATGGACTATGTGAGAGGTTCAACGGGACGCTGAAGCAGATGCTTCGGACGTTTGGGGAAACCCACAAAGACTGGGAGAGGTTCCTGCCTCACCTACTCTTTGCGTATAGAGAGGTTCCCCAAGAGTCGACCGGATTCTCCCCATTTGAACTATTGTTTGGAAGAAGGGTGCGAGGACCCTTGAACTTGATTAGGGAACACTGGGAGGGAGAGAGTACGACTAACGAAACCCCTATCGTATCATATGTACTGGAGTTCAGAGACCGTCTGGAGGCGCTAACTCAGGCTGTGCACACCAACCTCCAGGCGGCTCAGCAACGGCAGCGACGCTGGTACGATAGAGGAGCTAGAGACCGCAGCTTTCAGGTGGGACAGAAGGTTTTAATTTTAAAACCCGTCCGCACAGACAAGCTGCAGGCCATCTGGCAAGGCCCATACCAGGTAGTAGAGCAGCGATGCGACACTACCTATGTGATTGGCCCCTGCTCAGGGGTAGGGAAGAGACGCATGCTCCACGTGAACATGCTCAAACCAACGGATATCGTGGACTAATATACTGCATTCCATTACAATATCCTTATAAATACAATAAAAAAAAATTACACATAGAGCAGTATCGTCAGAAAATGCTATAAATAAATACACTTTCCATGCACTCACATGTACTGTCTCCTTTAAGTACTCGTAATCTTCTAATAAAGTAGGAATTTCTAATCACAGATGTAAATCTGAAACAATTATGACATTTCAAGAGCAATTCACAAAAATTAAAAAAAAAAATCATCCCATTCAAAATGAAATTTATGCTTTTTGTTGGACCTCTCATGCAAAAATTAATCTATAGAACGTGGTCTGCTTGTGATTTCACAATATAACAGCATAACACTAATAATTTTAGAAGAAATTTAAAGTGTAAAATGACACAATGACAGGTTTATATAACAAATAAACAACATCCCCTAATCCAGAGTAAACTGCATCAGAGGTGAAGCAGAGGGTTACAGAGGTAGTGAAGGGCCTAACTGTAGCGGATTGGTACCGGGCTGTCCCACGACATGTATGAGAATAAGTGTATTTGGTCATATGGCTGGTTTAATGTGTATGTACATGTATAGAAAGCATGGTATCCGGGTATAATGACAGTTAAATGTATGTAAAGAATTGTATTCCTCTAGTTGTTCGGTAGAATCATTCAAATAAAACAAGGGAATGAAACTACCGAACAACCAGACCACCCAGGAATGAGTGTGCCTCCAATTACCGTTTGCAACAATGTTGCAAACAGGTAATTGGCAATCAGTGCAGTGTGGTCTTTGTCCTCTGGGTGGCCGCCATTCGGGAAACAAACACGTGGCGGCGGCCATCTTAAACTACCGAACAGCGGTGTTTTGCCGTCGAGTGTCTGGAACTAAAATCGGACACTTGACTAGGCAAACACCGCTGAGACCTCCATACTTCCAGAAATTCGTATGGAAACTACCGAATGACCCGCCGTTCGGTAGAAAGAGCCCCATAAACAAGGGAATTCATTCAAACCCTCTCCAGGCTCTATAACACAGGCAATTCGCCTGTTTTCATTCCCTTGTTTGTGACCGACCGCA
Source organism: Pelobates fuscus (assembly GCF_036172605.1). Lineage (NCBI taxonomy): Eukaryota > Metazoa > Chordata > Amphibia > Anura > Pelobatidae > Pelobates > Pelobates fuscus. The sequence goes on along the minus strand of NC_086326.1, from coordinate 24,205,601 downwards.
GGGCCAAAATGCATGGAACTGTTTTCGGATACTTTACCCATGCGGTCGGTCAAATCTTTGGAACCCCATATCTCACGAACCATTCATCCGAATGGGCTAATTTTTAAGTATGTTGGTCCCCCAGAATAGAGCTATCTGGGGATGTTGGATTTGTGGATGTACCCCAAGTATTTAGGGTACATCCAAAACTCGGGGAAAACTGTGTACACAATAAGGGGATTATGATGCTAGAGGAGGGGAGGAGATCTGTGGGAGGTTACTACTTAGAGATTGGATAATGTCTTAAGTGATAGAACCTCCTCCCTTGCATGGGAGAGGGCTTTATAAGGAACTGTGGAATAAAGCTTGTCAGTCTACTCCTGAAACTGTGTGTCGTCCAGTTATTGGGATTGCGATGGGGATACTGCTGTATTACTTTACCTGCTGGAAACCTTGCCTATGGACTTAACATCACCTTGTTCCTGAGCCTCACTGGAATCTCTAGTGGAGAATAGCTGTGCAAGATCGGCTCTCCGCTACATTGGTTGGCAGCGCTGGGATCCAAACTCACAGAGGAACAAGCGTAAATGGAGTACGGATGGAGATTGATTTTTCTGCGCTAAAACGCTCCACGCTAAAGGACCTCCTAGAGGCAAGGGGTATACAAGCCAGCAATAAGAAGAAAGCAGTACTTGTTACAGAACTCATGGCAGAGTACAGAATGGAGGGCGATTCAGTTCCGGCACAGAGGGAGCCGGGAGGAACACCACAAGGATCGGAATTCCAGAGGCAGGTTCAGTTCAGGCTATCCTTTTATGGGGAAAACCCCCCAACAGAAATTGTTACCAGGACAATGGCCGAGGTACAAGAATTCATCCTAAGGACACAGGCACCAGAACAAAGCTCTGCAATTAATGTGCCACAGGAAGGTAAGCCTAAAATACCATACCAGGCTTTTAAAACATATGTGGAGGCAGAGGAAGATATAGACGCTTTCCTGCAAGACTTTGAAATACTGTGTGCACTGCATAAAATTAATGCAGAGGACTGGGTACCTATTTTGGCCGGAAGGTTAACCGGGAGGGCAGCAGAGGCATATCGGACTGTACCTAATGACGAAATAAGGAATTACAGTAAAGTGAAAGAAATTATACTCGCCAGGTATGCTATAACACCCGAGGCATACCGGCGGAGGTTCCGGGATCTAAAGAAAACAGAGAAGGACTCGCACGCAGAGTGGGCATGCCGATTACAGGGGGCAGCGCTCGGGTGGGTGCAAGCTAGCAAGGCACGTTCTATGGAGGATGTAATACAAATGTTGCTGATGGAGCAGTTCTATGAGGGAGTAACCAATGAGGTCCAGGAATGGGTAAGGGACAGAAACCCTACTTCCCTTACCGAGGCGGCTAGGAAAGCGGATGACTACCTGGATGCACGCAGGTCACAAAAACCTGCAGCTCCAAAAGCAACCTTTAAAACATTCGGGGGAAACAACTACACCCCAGCTCCACCGAGACCGCTACCACCACCTCCACCACCCGCTGCACAGCCCCGGTTCCGACAACCCACCGCTGGCCCCTGTCATCACTGCCAGAAGTGGGGACATTATAAAAGGGAATGCCCACAGCTACGGGACCGTTCCACCTGGATTCGTCCAGGCCCACCTCCACCCAGGGCGGCTGCAGCCCACCACTACCAGGACCTAGTCACCACCCCATATGGTTCCGCAGTCCCCATTACTACTGTGGAACAATGGGAGGTACTGCACGAGGCAGATCCGGTCCAGGCCAATGTGGATAATCTACGGCACCATCGACAGACGGTATATCTGAATGGTACAGCAGTCCGGGGATTACGAGATTCGGGAGCCACCATCACTTTGGTACAGAGCCACCTGATTTCAGATCAGGCAAAACTGAACAAAACTGTTGCCGTCCGGGTAGCTGGGGGAGCAGTGTACCGGCTACCTACAGCAAGGGTACATTTACATTGGGGAGCGGGGGCAGGGGAAGTGGAGGTGGGGTTAATGCCACATTTACAGGCGGAGGTTTTATTGGGGAACGATCTGGGGAGGCTCACTTCTGCTTTTGAGCCCCAGTCACCCACCACAGGAGAGGTCAACCCTGTAGTCACCCGACAACAGGCCCGCACCCAGGACCACAACACACTGCCGGAGGTCCAGGTAAGCAACCCTACCCCCCCTCTAGAATGTGTCCCCTGGGCTCCACCTAATGAATTTGTAGCTGAAGTCGCAACAGACCCCACGCTTCAGGTGTATAGGGACAAGGTTGGCACGGGTTCCCCCGGGGCGGAGGGAGAGAAGTTTATCTGGGATAAACAACTTTTATACAGGGAAACAACCAAACAGATTACGGGGTTAGACCCGATAGCGAGGAGACAATTAGTGGTACCACAGCGGTACCGGGCTGAATTACTCCGGATAGCGCATGATATTCCGCTATCCGGACATCTAGGGGTTAGTCGCACCAGGTACAGACTAACCCAGAGTTTCTTCTGGCCAGGGATTAGCCAGGAAGTACGCAGATATTGCACGACTTGCGATACCTGCCAGAGAGTGGGAAAAAGGGGGGATCGCAGGAAGGCTAAACTTCACCCCTTACCCATAATAGAGGAACCTTTTAGCCGAATAGCGGTGGATCTGATAGGCCCCCTCAATAAAGTTAGCCCGTCAGGAAAACGGTATATTTTAACGGTCGTAGATTATGCCACCAGGTATCCAGAAGCAGTGGCTCTGACCAACATCCACGCTGAGACGGTCGCGGATGCCCTCATGCGGATATTCTCCCGGATGGGATTACCCAGGGAGATTATCTCGGATCAGGGTACCCAGTTTACCGCAGAATTCACCCAACACCTCTGGAGGATCTGTGGCATTAAGCCTATTATCAGCGCCCCTTACCACCCCCAGACGAACGGGCTCTGCGAACGATTCAATGGTACCTTGAAGCAGATGCTCCGAACCTTCGCAGAGACCCACAAGGACTGGGAACGATTCCTGCCGCACCTCCTATTTGCATACCGGGAGGTGCCGCAGGAATCCACAGGTTTCTCCCCGTTTGAATTATTGTTTGGAAGGAGGGTCCGAGGCCCATTGGATCTTATTAGAGAGCATTGGGAGGGAGACCGGAGCACAGATGGCACTCCCATCCTACCATATGTGTTGGCCTTTCGGGACCTCCTAGAAGCGTTGACCAAGACGGTACGGGAAAACCTTCAGGAGGCCCAGACCCGCCAGCGTACATGGTATGATCGGGGAGCCAGGGACCGTAGCTTTCAGGTCGGGCAGAAGGTACTAATTTTAAAACCTGTCCGACATGATAAGTTACAGGCCGCCTGGCAGGGCCCATATAAGGTGGTGGAGCAAAGATGCGATACCACCTATATTATCGGCCCCTGCACAGGGACTGGGGGGCGACGCATGCTCCATGTGAACATGCTGAAGCCCTACCACGAGCGTACTGAGGAGGTAACCGCCATCTGTGCCCCTAACACGGAAGAGTTTGACAGCTTACCCCCCCCCGATTTGCTGGGGGATGGGCAGCTGTCCGGAGATTTAGGGGAGGTTACGCTGGGAGATCGGCTGAGCCCACAGGAGCGGATCGAGGTACAGCAACTATTGGAAGAGAAACGCGACACGTTCTCTAATGTACCTGGATACACGCCTCTGGCAACTCACCGGGTCGAGACCCCAGGGCAACTACCCATGCGCCAGACGCCATACCGCATTCCAGAAGCGGTACGGGCAAACATGCGTAAGGAGATCGACGAAATGCTCCAACTGGGGGTGATTGAACCCTCAGACAGTCCTTGGGCATCTCCTGTAGTCCTCGTACCAAAGCGAGACGGTACGACCCGCTTCTGCGTGGACTATAGGAGATTGAACGAGAAGACTGTATCTGACGCCTATCCGATGCCCCGGATAGACGAGTTACTGGACAGAATGGCCAGGGGCCAATACCTCACCACTATTGACTTGTGTAAAGGGTATTGGCAAATCCCCCTGGCCCCAGACGCCATCCCGAAGTCGGCCTTTGTCACCCCATTTGGCTTGTACCAGTTTAAGGTCATGCCATTTGGGATGAAAAACGCCCCAGCCACCTTCCAAAGGATGGTGGATCGACTCCTAGATGGATTCCAGGACTATACATGTGCCTACCTGGACGATATTGCTATTTTTAGCAATACGTGGCAGGAACACTTAGCTCACATCGGAGCTGTACTAGATAGGATAAGGGAAGCAGGTCTGACCTTGAAGCCGGCCAAGTGTAGTATCGGCATGGCTGAGGTACAATACCTGGGACATAGAGTAGGGTGCGGTAAACAAAAACCCGAACCCGC